>NC_090647.1:146890757-147228257 GCF_040937935.1 Hyperolius riggenbachi | reverse complement strand
ATACATGGCTCCGTCCATTTTCCCGTTAATGCGATTAAGTTGTCCTGTGCCCTTAGCAGAAAAACACCCCCAAAGCAAAATGTTTCCACCCCCATGCTTGACGGTGGGGACGGTGTTTTGGGGTCATAGGCAGCATTTTTCTTCCTCCAAACACAGCGAGTTGAGTTAATGCCAAAGAGCTCTATTTTGGTCTCATCAGACCACAGCACCTTCTCCCAGTCACTCACAGAATCATTCAGGTGTTCATTGGCATACTTCAGACGGGCCTGCACATGTGCCTTCTTGAGCAGGGGGACCTTGCGAGCCCTGCAGGATTTTAATCCATTGCGGTGTAATGTGTTTCCAATGGTTTTCTTGGTGACTGTGGTCCCTGCTAATTTGAGGTCATTCACTAACTCCTCCCGTGTAGTTCTAGGATGCTTTTTCACCTTTCTCAGAACCATTGACACCCCACGAGGTGAGATCTTGCGTGGAGCCCCAGAGCGAGGTCGATTGATGGTCATTTTGTGCTCCTTCCGTTTTCGAACAATCGCACCAACAGTTGTCACCTTCTCTCCCAGCTTCTTGCTAATGGTTTTGTAGCCCATTCCAGCCTTGTGCAGGTCTACAATTTTGTCTCTGACATCCTTGGATAGCTCTTTGGTCTTTCCTAAGTTGGAGAGTTTGGAGTCTGCTTGATTGATTTATTCTGTGGACAGGTGTCTTTTATACAGGTGACTAGTTAAGACAGGTGTCCTTAATGAGGGTGACTAATTGAGTAGAAGTGTCTAACCACTCTGTGGGAGCCAGAACTCTTAATGGTTGGTAGGGGTTCAAAAACTTATTTCACTCAATGAAATGCAAATCAGTTGCTATCTTTTATTTAAGGTTATTTTTTCGATTTTCCTTTTGATGTGCTATCTGCCACTGTTAAAATAAACCTACCATTGAAATGATACTGTTTCTGAGACTTTTCATTTCTTTGTCATTGGACAAACTTACAAAATCAGTGAGGGGTCAAATAATTATTTCCTCCACTGTATATATATATATATATATATATACACATATATATATATATATATATATATATATATATATATACATACACATATATACATATATATACATATATATATATATATATATATATACATATATACATACACATATATACATATATATATATATATACATATATACATATATATATATATATATATACATATATATATATATACACATATATATATATATATATATATACACATATATATATATATATACACATATATATATATATATATATATATATATATATATATATATATATATACACATATATATATATATATATATATATATACAAATACATATATATACATATATATATATACACATATACATGTATACATATATATATATATATATATATATATATATATAGATAGATAGATAGATAGATAGATAGATAGATAGATATACACACAAATACATGTGGGCCATTGCACATATAGAGGGAATGGTTTTACTAGTGTTTACTGACGCCATCATAAATTCATTTACATACAGATAGTCTTTGACATGCTGTAGCTCATAGCCGGCCAGTGTGGGGATTGAGAAATATATATATATATATATATATATATATGAATAATTGCTCATTAGTGAAGGCCCTTTCATACCTTCACATGTGTGTCAGGGCGGCAGCTCCGTACACTCTTCAGCGCTGTACTGGACGCGCGCGCTCCTGACGATAGACGTGAGCGCGCGCGCACTGTCCCTGGCACGCGCAACCCAAGTCTCCTATGTCTCGCGCTATTTTATCGGCGCAGGAGACTTGGAGAATTTAGGACGTAAGAGGCCGCCAGCCCGGAAGATGAAGCAAAGGTCGGCGGCCATCTTGGATACAAACAGAGCAGATATCATGCTCTAGTGCACGAACGGGGGGCGGTGGTGCGGCGAAAATGAGCAAAGGTACATGTCTGTTCAAATCTATACATTTGTGTGTAATTTAAAAAAAAAAATCAGATAAGGTTAACAATGGCTTTAAGAAAAGCAGCAAAGAAGCCACTTCTCTCCCAATAAAAACATCAGGGACAGATTGATCTTCTGCAGAAAGTATGGTGAATGGACTGCTGAGGAATGGGGCAAAGTCATATTCTCCGATGAAGCGCCTGTAACGATCAGTGTCGTAACAGATGATCGGATAATGCTCACTCAGAACAGTAGTCAGTAAGAACACAGATATCTGATTATGTGGTGATCTGCGGTATCACCAATAGTACAGATAGAAAACGTAAACCTTTTTGCACAAGTGTGGTGATTGGTGCAAACAATAATACAGGAATACTTCTTCCGTGATAGCCTTTGGAGACTGAGGCTTTCACTGGACAGAGAGCCTTCTAAGTGATAACCCTTGAAGGCTGGGGCTTTCACTTGGCAGACAGTGGTCGTACAGGCGGGGTCGGCAACGGGTCAGACAGTAGCGGCACGGAAACGTCAGGCAAATCATAGTTACAAAACAGGCAAGAGGTCGGCAGCGGGTCGGGCAATAACGGTACAGAATCGTCAGGCAAATCGTAGTCGGTTTTCAAGCAATAAGTCGGCAGCAAATCTAATAGGCAGAAGTTCAAAACCAGAAGGCAGAAGCGAGGTCAGAGGTCAAGCAAAAGGCCATAGACTGAAATACAATAAATAGCAATTATAATTATAGCTATCAAAAATCCTAAGCGAAGTGTGACTCCCCGGGGTCCTGCCAGATCAGCACACTAGGAACTGACTAGAGGTCTGAGAGCTAGCACAATGAAGTATTTGCAACAACAGACAAGGAGCAAATGACGGGCAGATCTTTATATCCTAAGGATCATTCAACGGCGCCGCCCAGAAGCCCAGCCAATCAGTGACCTGGGAGCTGTCAGCTGACCGGCTTTCTGGCCGCATAAGAGCGGCGGCGATCTGCGCGCGCGCGAGCCTGGCGCTCGCCATATGTAACAGAAGACCCGGACCTCCCCGTAGCCGACGGGAGGCCCGGGGACGCCGCGGCGGAACATGCCGTGTGTTCAGATGCGGAAGCGGTTTCGCCGCTATCCGCATCAATGGTGACAGCTCCTTTCCGATTGTTTGGGGCATCTGGAAGAAGGCTTGTCAGGAGAAGAAAAGGTGAGCACTACCATCAGTCCTGTGTCATGCCAACAGTAAAGCATCCTGAGACCATTCATGTGTGGGGTTGCTTCTCATCCAAGGGAGTGGGCTCACTCACAATTTTGCCAAAAACACAGCCATAAATAAAGAATGGTAGCAAAACACCCGCAACAGCAACTTCTTCCAACAATCCAACAACAGTTTGGTAAAGAACAATGTATTTTCCAGCACGATGGAGCACTGTGACATAAGGCAAAAATGAAATCTAAGTGGCTCGGGGACCAAAACGTAGAAATGTTGGGTCCATGGCATGGAAACTCCCCAGATCTTAATCCCATTGAGAACTTGTGGTCATTTCTCATGAGGCGAGTGGACAAACAAAAACCAACTAATTCTGAGAAACTCAAAGAAGTGATTATGAGAAAATGAGTTGCTATCAGTCAGGATTTGGCCCAGAAGTTGATTAAGAGCATGCCCAGTTGAATTGCAGAGGTCCTGAAAAAGAAGGGCCAACACTGCAAATACTGACTTTTTGCATAAATCTCATGTAATTGTTAATAAAGACTTTGAAACGTATGAAGTGCTTATATTTATATCTAAGTACATCACATAAACAATTGAAACAAAGAGGCCACTCTGCAGTGTTAGGGAGTCTTGCCTTTGACTCCTTACTGAATAGGTACTGACCCTAGCCCCCCCCTCCCCCCACAATTACAATACCTGATGCCTAACGCCCTACCCGATATCTTAACCTAGCCAAACACCCCCCAACCTGACACCTATCGCCACCGCACAAACACCCTACATGATGCCTAACTCTAACCATCCCCCCCAACACACACACAAACACCCTACCAAATGCTTGACCTTAACCCCCCTCCCCCCATAAACATTCTACCTGACACCTAATGCAACCCTCCCCTGCACAAACACCCTACCTGATGCCTAACCGTAACCATCCTCCCCGCACAAACACCCTATCCAATGCTTTACCCTAACTGAACACCCCTTCCAACACCCTACCTGACACCTAAAGCCACCGACCCGCACGAACGCTGTAACGATTGTGGAATCGTATTCGCGGTCAGCGCACCAGACGTGCGCTTACGCGGCGGATTTCCTCCACAAGCGTATATTTGAGGACACCCAGGCTAGGTGCTATGCACCCGCAGAGGGCAATTCCCTCTGGCAGATGGCGCTGTGGAGTGCAGGCGAACACAGTCGCTGCACAGCCACAGATGCCAGACGGGAATTGTACAGATCCAGGACAAGGTACGATCAGGCAGGGCTGGATAGCCCACAAGAAACAGAGCAAAGGGACAGAACCAATGTGTTTCCACCAAACTAGTCGCCACCCAGCGACGGTGAACACACAACGGCGGAAACGAAGTGGGAATGCAATCGCAAGAATGGCGATTGCCAACAGAGACACAAGACTGAGCAAAACAGGGCACGAGGGTAGCAAAGGCACAGCAAATAATACAATGAGGAGATACGGAAAATAACAAACGCTAGCTAACCGCGAACACCGCACTCATTCGCAACAGTGCACGCGGTTATGCGCGGTCTCCACGTGATAAGCACAATAGAGACAAGCACGCCTACCTAACCATTAACAGACAAACATGAAACAGAGGACGCGAGCGCTTGCTTAACGGTTACCTCACCGAGCCTCCAGCAAGCGTAGCAGACAAGACAGGCACACGAAAACAGGGACAAGCGAGAGATAGGATCCACAGCACTAGCGAAAAGTGGCTAGCGCGATCCAGGTACAGAGTAGCAGAACAGAAGGATCCCCAGCGCTAGCGAAAAGTGGCTAGCGCGATCCCAGAAGACAGAACAGAAGGATCCCCAGCGCTAGCGAAAAGTAGCTAGCGCGATCCCAGAAGACAGAACAGAAGGATCCCCAGCGCTAGCGAAAAGTAGCTAGCGCGATCCCAGAAGACAGAACAGAAGGATCCCCAGCGCTAGCGAAAAGTAGCTAGCGCGATCCCAGGAGACAGAACAGAAGAGATAGCTGGTAGCAACCGCTGCACCAGCTATACTCCAAGAACAGAGATCAGAACCGTTTCCTGTCGACCACCGTTGGGACAGGACAATGGCAACAGAACAAACAAACAGATAATACAACCTGACTGGGCTAGAAGGGGAGCCTAAAGCAACCCCCAGGAATTAACTATACTAGATAGCAACGGCTGACACTCCAGCAGTGTCCATCAGGAACAGACCATGGAAGGGAAATGACCAGCAAAGCCTTCTGGGAAACATAAAGCTCTTATAGTGCCAGTCATCAAAGAAGGCAGGTAGGGGATTTGCATAACGAATGTATGCAAATTCCCCAGCAAGAGAACAGACCGGAACTTGCAATGGAAAGACAGGTCTCTGTTCCAGAGTCCTGCAGCATGCAAACCTAAACAATGGTCAAAAGGCTGCCTGCCTGCGCAGGCAGCTGAGCGGATTCTCACAAACGCCCTACCTGATGCCTAACCATCCCCCACACACAAACACCCTACCTGATGCCTAACACCCTCCCCCCCACAAACACCCTACCTGACACTTAATGCCACCGCCCCGCACAAACACCCTACCTGATGCCTAACTCTAATCATCCCCCCCAACACACACACAAACACCCTACATGATGCCTAACCCTAAACCCCCTCCCCCCACAAACATCCTACCTGACACCTAATGTCACCCTCCCCCCGCACAAACACCCTACCTGATGCCTAACCCTAACCACCCCCGCCCAAACAGCCTACCTGACACCTAACGCCACCGACCCGCACAAACACCCTACCTGAAGCCTAAACCTAATCATCCTCCCGGCACAAACACCCTACCTGTTGCCTTACCCTAATCATCCCCCTCACACAAACACCCTACCTGATGCCTAACTCTAATCATCCCCCCAACACACACACAAAAACCCTACATGATGCCTAACCCTAACCCCCCTCCCCCCACAAACATCCTACCTGACACCTAATGCCACCCTCCCCACGCACAAACACCCTACCTGATACCTAACCACCCCGACCAAACATTTCACCAGAAAATTAACGCAATGCGGGCAAACATTTCACCAGAAAAGAAACGCAATGCGGGCAAACATTTCACCAGAAAAGAAACGCATTGCGGGCAAACATTTCACCAGAAAAGAAACGCAATGCGGGAAAACATTTCACCAGAAAAGAAACGCAATGCAGGCAAACATTTCACCAGAAAAGAAACGCAATGCGGGCAAACATTTCACCAGAAAAGAAACGCAATGCAGGCAAACATTTCACCAGAAAAGAAACGCAATGCGGGAAAACATTTCACCAGAAAAGAAACGCAATGCGGGCAAACATTTCACCAGAAAAAAAACGCAATGCGGGCAAACATTTCATTAGAAAAGAAATGCAATGCGGGCAAACATTTCACCAGAAAAGAAAAACAATGCAGACAAACATTTCACCAGAAAATTAACGCAATGCGGGCAAACATTTCACCAGAAAAGAAACGCAATGCGGGCAAACATTTCACCAGAAAAGAAACGCAATGCGGGCAAACATTTCACCAGAAAAGAAACGCAATGCGGGCAAACATTTCACCTGGAAAAAAAAAAACACAATGCGGGCAAACATTTCACCAGAAAAGAAACGCAATGCGGGCAAACATTTCACCTGGAAAAGAAACGCAATGCGGGCAAACATTACACCTGGAAAAAAAAACGCAATGCGGGCAAACATTTCACCTGAAAAAGAAACGCAATGCGGGCAAACATTTCGCCTGGAAAAGAAACGCAATGCGGGCAAACATTTCACCTGGAAAAGAAACGCAATGCGGGCAAACATTTCACCTGAAAAAGAAACGCAATGCGGGCAAACATTTCACCTGGAAAAGAAACGCAATGCGGGCAAACATTTCACCTGGAAAAGAAACGCAATGCGGGCAAACATTTCACCTGAAAAATAAACGCAATGCGGGCAAACATTTCACCTGGAAAAGAAACGCAATGCGGGCAAACATTTCACCTGGAAAAGAAACGCAATGCGGGCAAACATTTCACCTGGAAAAGAAAGCATTTACTCACCTGGCAGAAGTCTCCGGCCTCTGGCGCGCTGCTCCCGGGATCACCTTCCTCCTGAAGTCTCCCGCGCTGACAACCTGGCAGAGCAGGGCTACGGCAAGATGGCGCCCGAAGCCCTGTACTGGAGACAAATAGTCTCCAGTACAGGGCTCCGGCAGCCATCTTACCGTAGCCCTGCTCGCCTGCCGGTGTTGGAACAGACACCGGAAGAGGAGGCTGGAGCGGGGCTGCGGGCAATGAACTGGCACGGCGTCTATAGACGCCGCTGCCAGTTCATAAGGATAGAGTGGCCAGAGTCCCGAGGCCGGGACGTCCCGCTGCTGAAAGCGGGACGTTTCCCGGGACCTCATGCAGCCTGGGACAGCGGGCCCCGAATCCGGGACGTGTCCCGGGCAATCCGGGACGTCTGGTCACTGTGATATGTGAGGAGAGGTCAGTGGTCAGTGTTGGTGCCAGGGAGAGTTGAGGTCAGTGTGGATACTAGGGAGGGGGGAGGTCAGTGTGGGTGTGGTGGGGATATGTGAGGAGATGTCAGTGTAGGTGCCAGGGATAGTTGAGGTCAGTGTGGGTACTAGGGAGGGGGGGGTCCAGTGTGGGTGTAGGGTGATATGTGCGGAGAGGTCAGTGGTCAGTGTTGGTGCCAGGGAGAGTTGAGGTCAGTGTGGGTACTAGGGAGGGGGGAGGTCAGTGTGGGTATGGTGGGGATATGTGAGGAGATGTCAGTGTAGGTGCCAGGGATAGTTAAGGTCAGTGTGGGTACTAGGGAGGGGGGAGGTTAGTGTGGGTGTGGTGGGGATATGTGAGGAGATGTCAGTGTAGGTGCCAGGGATAGTTGAGGTCAGTGTGGGTACTAGGGAGGGGGGAGGTCAGTGTGGGTGAGGTGGGAATATGTTAGGAGATGCCAGTGTAGGTGCCAGGGAGAGTTGAGGTCAGTTTGGGTACTAGGGAGGGGGGAGGTCAGTGTGGGTGTTGTGAGGATATGTGAGGAGATGTCAGTGTAGGTGCCAGGGAGAGTTGAGTTCAGTGTGGGTACTAGGGAGGGGGGGGGGGTCCAGTGTGGGTGTAGGGTGATATGTGAGGAGAGGTCAGTGGTCAGTGTTGATGCCAGGGAGAGTTGAGGTCAGTGTGGGTACTAGGGAGGGGGGAGGTTAGTGTGGGTGTGGTGGGGATATGTGAGGAGATGTCAGTGTAGGTGCCAGGGAGAGTTGAGTTCAGTGTAGGGTCTAGGGAGGGGGGAGGTCAGTGTTGGCATGGTGGGGCAATGTGAGAAGATGTCAGTGTAGGTGCCAGGGATAGTTGAGGTCAGTGTAAGTACTGGGAGGGGGGTCGGCGTGGGTGTGGTGGGGATATGTGAGGAGCGGTCAGTTTTAGTGCCAGTAAGAGTTAAGGTCAGTGTTAGTACTGGGGAGGAGGGAGGTCGGTGTGAAGGGATATGAGAGGAGAGGTCAGTGTGGGTGCGTTAGTTTGGGTACTGGGGGGAAAGATCAGTGCTGGAGGGGGAGAGGTCAGTGTGGGTGCTGGGGAGGGAGAGGTCAGTGTGGGTGCTGGGGGGAGGTCAGTGTGGGTGTGAGGGAGATATGTGAGGAGAGGTCAGTGTGGGTGCTGGGGGGGAGGTCAGTGTGGGTGTAGGGGGATATGTGAGGAGAGGCCAGTGGTCAGTGTTGGTGCCAGGGAGAGTTAAGGTCAGTGTGGGTACTAGGGAGGGGGGAGGTTAGTGTGGGTGTGGTGGGGATATGTGAGGAGATGTCAGTGTAGGTGCCAGTGATAGTTGAGTTCAGTGTGTGTACTAGGGAGGGGGGAGGTCAGTGTGGGTATGGTGGGGATATGTGAGATGTCAGTGTAGGTGCCAGGGATAGTTGAGGTCAGTGTAAGTACAGGGGGTGGGGGGTCGGCGTGGGTGTGGTGGGGATATGTGAGGAGCGGTCAGTGTTGGTGCCAGTAAGAGTTGAGGTCAGTGTGGGTACTGGGGGAAGGAGCCTGTCAGGGGAGGCACCATATTACCTACCTGAACCATATTCTACCTGAAGTGTTACGTATGTGGTGGGAGGAGTTTGTCGTAGTTAGTGGGCGGAGCTTACCGCGGATGAGGGGCGGGGCTTCTCCCGGCCGAGGGGCGGGGCTTCTCGCGGCGAGGAGCAGTGCCTAGTCCGACATCTCCATCTCCCTGCAGCTCGGGGTCACGTGACAGGCTCTGTGCTTCTCCAGTGACATCATACTCCTCATAGCATCCCATCACTGCCCCCTGGAGGCATCAACTAGCATTACACGTGTCTGCTAGAGACCACTCCTCCACTCCCAGCAGCGATCTCCGCTCTCTGCCTCCCTCTCACCCCCGCAATCTGCCCCCGAACAGCCGCCTCCCCGCCGCTAGCTGTGTGACCGCCAGGGGGCGCCCATGGATCGGGGGATTTCCACAAGAAAGCGGCGGTATTCCTCAGGGTTTCCTGTTCGGGTCTTCAGGGGGAGGTACGGAGATGGAGAGGCAGCAGGGGTCCCGGGTTTGCGGGTCGCCGATCGCCTGAAAACCTGCAAGGAGGCCGGACAAGAAGCACAAGTCTGGCGCGCGGAGGATGTGTCTGTTCTCAACGTGGTCCTCTCTGTGGCTTTATAAGGGAGCTCCGCTGTAGGAGTGAGGCACTCGCCTCGAGACCTCTGTCGCTGATCGCAGCTCCGATGCCGCACACTGAAGAAGGAAGGAATGTTTTGGTAATTATTGTTTTTTTTTATATTATTTAAACAACAATCATAGAGTCACATATAAGGATTTCAATACAGCAATTATGGTAATTAAAGCGGTATATATAGTAAGTAGCCAGAGAGTAGGTATGTAACCAGCTATACCAAATGATATCGTAAATGACTGTTATATATAACTGTCAAATGGCTATAAAAAAAGTGTGTGTGTGTGTGTGTGTGGCAAAGTTTTATTGAAAAGATAATCAAAGTCATTATATAAGAAAAGCCAGTGAGCCTCACGCAGGAACCAATACATCAGTGTGAATTATGAAAAGAGGTAAACAAATATGATCACATCCTTAGTTCAGAATAGACTATCAACGAAATGCAAACAATGCTGTTTTTTCCCCCACCTGATGACGTCACAATACTCACCTGGGTATAAATACAGGATGCTGGGATTACCTGATGACCTCACAATACTCACCTGGGTATAAATACAGGATGCTGGGATTACCTGATGACCTCACAATACTCAGCTGGGTATACATAGAGGATGCTGGTATTACTATCTGATGACCTCACAATACTCACCTGGGTATAAATACAGGATGCTGGGATTACCTGATGACCTCACAATACTCAGCTGGGTATACATAGAGGATGCTGGTATTACTATCTGATGACGTCACAATACTCACCTGGGTATAAATACAGGATGCTGGGATTACCTGATGACCTCACAATACTTAGCTGGCTATACATAGAGGATGCTGGTATTACTATCTGATGACGTCACAATACTCACCTGGGTATAAATACAGGGTGCTGGGATTAACTGATGACCTCACAATACTCAGCTGGGTATACATAGAGGATGCTGGTATTACTATCTGATGACGTCACAATACTCACCTGGGTATAAATACAGGATGCTGGGATTACCTGATGACCTCACAATACTCAGCTGGGTATACATAGAGGATGCTGGTATAACTATCTGATGACCTTACAATACTCACCTGGGTATCAGTACAGGATGCTGGGATTACCTGATGACCTCACAATACTCACCTGGGTATAAATACAGGATGCTGGTATTACCTGATGACCTCACAATACTCAGGTGGGTATCAGTCAGTACAGGATGCTGGGATTACCTGAGGACCTCACAATACTCAGCTGGGTATCAGTACAGGATGCTGGGATTACCTGATGACCTCACAATACTCAGCTGGGTATCAGTACAGGATGCTGGGATTACCTGATGACCTCACAATACTCAGCTGGGTATCAGTACAGGATGCTGGGAGCCTCTATCTTATTATTTATTTTTATTATTTAAACAACTCTTTTTATTATTTAAATAACAATCATATAGTCACATAAGGATCTCAATACAGCAATGATGGTAATTACAGCATGTATAGTAGCCAGAGAGAAAGTTATATAAACAAATATACCAAATTGTATCAGAAAGGACCTTTGCATATAACTGTCAAAAAGCTATAGCAGGGCTCTATGGAAGGAGTCATTGATGCTAGAGGTCTGCCGCTGATCGCAGCTAGGATGCCGCAAGAAGGAATATTTTAAAGTAATATTGTTTTTTAATTATTTAACACAAAGATCATAGAGTCACATTTTATATTTTTTTGTTTCAACGTTTTATTGAAGAGATAAGCAAAGTCATTTTATACACAAAACCCAACTAGCTTCATGCAGGAAGCGTTACATCAGAGTGAATTATGAAAAGAAGTAAACAAATATAATCAGGGTCGGACTGGGACACCAAGGGCCCACCAAGGAAGTTTCAGCCTGGGGCCCACCCCCCTCTCCTCCTCCTCCCTCCCCCCCCCCCCCCCCATTTTGGGCTCACATACACATGTACTCTAGAAATTTTGCATGACTTTATGGTAGGGAATAGATTGTGAGCAATTCTGAGGACAGTCTCCAATAGGGATATGTCTAAATGCGAAACTAAATGGGTGTCACCACGCACTGGAACATCGGCGTGGTCATGATGAGTCATGGGCAGACTTAAAAAAAAAAATACAAAACACAAAATAAGTAGCGGCGTTATTCACAGAGATTAGGTCCGACCAGATACATTGTAGATAAAATATTCAAGTAGTTACATGCCTCATGATAATTCATCAAGTAGTCAAATGGCAGCAGATACCCCCACAAAATGCAATCAGGTTGACGGCAGATAACCCCACACAATGCAATCAGGTTGGTGGCAGATACCCCCACAAGATGCAATCAGGTTGACGGCAGATACCCCCACACAATGCAATCAGGTTGACGGCAGATACCCCCACAAAATGCAATCAGGTTGACGGCAGATACCCCCACAAAATGCAATCAGTTTGGCTGCAGATACCCCCACAAAATGCAATCAGTTTGGCTGCAGATACCCCCACACAATGCAATCAGGTTGGCTGCAGATACCCCCACACAATGCAATCAGGTTGGTGGCAGAGATACCCCCACACAATGCAATCAGGTTGGTGGCAGAGATACCCCCACACAATGCAAGTCCCCCCCAGCTTGGAAGGGGGGGCAGAGGGCACAGATCAGCGGGGAAGCCTCCCCCCCCTCCCTCACCTAGGGCCCCCCCTTCCGCACACCCCCCTCCTCGAGAAGTGCAGCCAGCAGCGAGCGGAGAATAGCTTACCAGCTTCAGATGATGCTATCTCCGCTCCGCATGCCGCTGCTGCCCTGCTGGTCTCTGTCTCCTGTAGTGACGCTGTCCAATCACGCTCTAGCAGGAAGTACTGCGAAAGCGTGATTGGACAGCGTCACACACTACAGTCAGAGACCAGCAGGGCAGCGGCATGCGGACTCGGAGCGGAGATAGCATCATCTCTGTAGCTATTCTCCGCTCGCTGCTGGCTGCACTTCTGGAGGAGGGGGGTGCGCGGAAGGGGGGGCCCTAGGTGAGGGAGGGGGGGACGCTTCCCCCCCTCCCCGCCGCTCTGTGCCCAATTCCCCCCCTTCCAAGCTGTGCCCCCCTCCAGTGGCGTAGCTAGGGTGTTTGACACCCGGTGCGGATAATTTACCAACACCCCCCCCCCAAAAAGCAAAGCGCGCAGCGACAAAAAAAATGGGTGTGGACATGACATCACATGGGTGGGGGGTAATTGTAATGTAACTGTAACAGTAAGGCAGTGGGCTAATATAGGTAGCCAGAATAGTTTCCCTCAGCATAGGTTAGATAGGTAGGTGCCCCCAGTATAGGTTAGTTAGGTAGGTGCCTCCAATATAGGTAGCCAGTATAGTTGCCACCAGTAAAGGCTAGCAAGGTAGATGCCCCCAATACAGGTTACATAGGTAGCTGCCCCCAGTATAGGTTACATTGGTAGGTGCCTCCAGTATAGGTTAGATAGGTAGCTGCCCCCAGTATAGGTTAGATAGCTAGCAGGGTGAGAGGGCGGGCAGATAGCTAGCCGGGTGGGCAGATAGAAAAAAGGGGGAGGGGGAAGAAGTGGTGCGGTCATGGAAGAATTGGGTGTGGTCATGGACCAGAATGTGGGTGTAGTCATGGGTGGAGACAAATTTGCATGAATGGTGGGACATTAGATTAGGACAGTGGTGGCGAACCTTTTGAAGGCAGAGTGCCCAAACTGCAACCCAAAAGTCACTTATCTATTGCAAAGTGGCAACAGCAATTTAAACTAAATAAAAACGTTTTAACTCATACATGAACATTATGGAAAATCCAAGTTGAAAATAAACTGTGAAGATAAACAATTTCATCCATCCAACTCCTGAAAAATGTTTTTTTTTTTTGTTTTTTGTTTTTTTTTTAGAACCTCCCAGTTTTATTTTCTGTTTTAAAAAGTAGCTATTGTCTCATATGATGATGATTCAGCTTTTTCCATAGTCTCGCAGTTATCATGTGACCCTCAACAAGACAAATTCAGCAATCATGAGGTCCCCCATCAAGACAAAATCAGCAATCATGAGGCCCCTAACAAGACAAATTCAGCAATCATGAGGCCCCCAACATGACAAATTCAGCAATCATGAGGCCCCCAACAAGACAAATTCAGCAATCATGAGGCCCCCAACAAGACATTCAGTAACCATGAGGCCCCCAACAAGACAAATTCAGTAACCATGAGGCCCCCAACAAGACAAATTCAGTAACCATGAGGCCTCCAAAAAGACAAATTCAGCAGTCATGAGGCACATAAATAAACAGCATTTCACATAAATAGGCAGAATGCCCCATTAATATGGTAGACACCTCTCACCTGGCTTCTGAATCTCCTCTACTGGCTGCTGTGCCAGGCAATACTGTTTTTGGCTGGATTGGTGATGATGTGTGGGCTGAAAGGCCTGGCGGTGATGCTGTGGCCGGCCTGGCGGTGATGCTGGGCTGTACTTGGCTGGTTGAAGTAAATGTTGGCCTGACTGTTGGTGGTGATGCTGTGGCCTTTTTGACAGTGATTCTGGGCTGGTTGGCTGGTGGTGATGCTGGGCTGGCCTGGATAGTTTAGGTAGTGACAGGTGCACCCTAGTTTAGGTAGCACCAGGAGCCTCCCAGCTTAGGTAGTGACAGGACCCCCAAGTTTAGGTAGCGACAGGAGCCCCCCAGTTTAGTTAGTGACAGATACCCCCCAGTTTAGGAAGTGACAGGAGCCCCCAGTGTTTGTAGTGACAGGTGCCCCCCAGTTAAGGTAGTAACAGGTGCCCCCCAGGGTATGTAGTGACAGGAGCCCCCAGTTTAGGTAGTGACAGGGCCCCCCAGTTCAGGTAGTGACAGGTGCCCCCAGTTCAGGTATTGACAGGCGCCCCCCCCCCAATTCAGTTAGTGACAGGTACCCCCAGTTTAGGTATGACAGGAGCCCCCCAGTGTATGCAGTGACAGGGACCCCCCCCCCCAGTGTATGTAGTGACAGGAGCCCCTAGTTTAGGTAGTGACAGGGCCCCCCAGTATAGATAGACAGGTCTATAGGTGTCCCCAGTTTAAATAGCCAGATCTATAGGTGTCCTCAGTGGCAACGGAGAGAGAAGAGAAGCGGTGGGGAAGGGAGGACGTTTCCCCCTCCCCCTTCCCTCACCTTGGGGCTCCCCCTCTCTCGCTCCCCCCTTTAGAATTAAGTGATGCGGCAGGCAGCGCCGCTGTGCCTGCCGCTTCTTTTCTCTCTCCGCTGCCACCCCAGGGCGGGCGGGCCAGCCACGTCCGGGTAGCTGGGGGGGGGCAGCAGCTAGCCAGGGGAGTGCGCATGCCCCATTTTGCCCTATGTAGGGACGCCCATGGCATGGTAGGCAGATAGGTAGCCGGGTAGGCAGTTATGTAGCCGGGTGGGAGGGTAGGCAGATAGGTAGCTGGGTGGGCAGTTAGGTAGCCGGGTGGGAGGGTAGGCAGTTAGGTAGCCAGGTGGGCAGATAGGTAGCTGGGTGGGCAGTTAGGTAGCCGGGTGGGCAGTTAGGTAGCCAGGTGGGAGGGTAGGCAGATAGGTAGCTGGGTGGGTAGATAGGTAGCCGGGTGGGCAGATAGGTAGCCGGGTGGGAGGGTAGGCAGATAGGTAGCTGGGTGGGTATATAGGTAGCCGGGTGGGTAGATAGGTAGCCGGGTGGGCAGATAGGTAGCCAGGTGGGCAGATAGGTAGCCGGGTGGGAGGGTGGGCAGATAGGTAGCTGGGTGGGTAGATAGGTAGCCGGGTGGGAGGGTAGGCAGTTAGGTAGCCGGGTGGGCAGATAGGTAGCTGGGTGGGTAGATAGGTATCCAGGTGGGCAGATAGGTAGCCGGGTGGGCAGATAGGTAGCCGGGTGGGAGGGTAGGCAGTTAGGTAGCCGGGTGGGCAATTAGGTAGCCGGGTGGGAGGGTAGGCAGATAGGTAGCTGGGTGGGTAGATAGGTAGCCGGGTGGGAGGGTAGGCAGTTAGGTAGCCGGGTGGGCAGTTAGGTAGCCGGGTGGGCAGTTAGGTAGCCGGGTGGGAGGGTAGTCAGAAGGGTAGCCGGGTGGGAGGGTAGGCAGTTAGGTAGCCGGGTGGGCAGTTAGGTAGCCGGGTGGGAGGGTAGGCAGATAGGTAGCTGGGTGGGTAGATAGGTAGCCGGGTGGGCAGCCAGTTAGGTAGCCGGGTGGGTAGATAGGTAGCCGGGTGGGAGGGTAGGCAGTTAGGTAGCCGGGTGGGCAGTTAGGTAGCCGGGTGGGAGGGTAGGCAGAAGGGTAGCCGGGTGGGAGGGTAGGCAGTTAGGTAGCCGGGTGGGCAGTTAGGTAGCCGGGTGGGAGGGTAGGCAGTTAGGTAGCCGGGTGGGCAGTTAGGTAGCTGGGTGGGAGGGTAGGCAGAAGGGTAGCCGGGTGGGAGGGTAGGCAGTTAGGTAGCCGGGTGGGCAGTTAGGTAGCCGGGTGGGAGGGTAGGCAGTTAGGTAGCCGGGTGGGAGGGTAGGCAGAAGGGTAGCCGGGTGGGAATGTAGGCAGTTAGAAAGCCGGGTGGGCAGTTAGGTAGCCGGGTGGGTAGCCAGTGGGGGCCCCGACTCCTATGCTCCCCCTCACCTGGGTGTCCCCCCTCCAATTACAAGCCGCGGGGATTGCAGCCCGACTGGTTTTTTTTTTTTTCCCCTTAAAAAAAAAACTATTTTCCCCGGGGGGGCCCCCTCCTATCCTCCCCATCCCTCACCTCGGAGGGCCCCCCTCCTGTTACGAGCGGCGGGTACAGCAAACTTCCGGCGAGGTAAAGCAGAAGATAGAGGTCCAGCTTCCTCCCAGTCGCTGTCTCCTTTGTAATTGCCGCGCACTAAACCAGGAAGCAGTGCGAGCTGCATAGAGGAGACAGCGTAGCCTGGGAGGCAGCTGGACCTCTATCTTCTGCTATACCTCGCCGGAACTTTGCTGTACCCGCCGCTCTACCGCCGCTCGTAACAGGAGGGGGGCCCTCCGAGGTGCTGGAGGGGGAGGATAGGAGGGGGCCCCCCCCCCGGGGAAAATAGTTTTTTTTAAGGGACATAAAAAAACAAACAAAAAAAAAAAAAACAGTCGGGCTGCCCTCCCCGCGGCTCTCCCCTCCAGCGCACCCCTTCTAGGGGCCCCCAGGAGGAGGGGCAGTCGGGGCCCACCGATGGGACCGTTGGTGGTTCGGCGGCTCTGTCCGAGCCTGAATATAATCATTGCATTTAAATATCTATCCGAACAATAAGTATGCCTATTCACTAGGGTGCGTTCATAGCTGATAGCCCAGCAGCCCCACATTGTACTAAACATGTTAAAGGCTTCCTCATTTTGCCGTATCAAATTATTTTTGATAATATCAGAGAAATTCCTTCTTTTCGTTTTTGTTGTCACTAGTGAGGAGATGCTTCCGGCGGGTGCTGGGCAAAGCTTATGTTGGGTACACACGATGCAATTTCCCACCTGATTGACCGAAATCAAGTGATTATTTCCAACTTGTCCAATTGGCTCCCGATCGATAAAAGGATCGATTTTGTGCACTTATAATTGGAAAATTGATTGCTTTATTGATCGGGTGCACTTTGGACATGTACACATGATGCAACTTCCTGTCCGATCTAGTTTTGATCGGGCAGGAAATTGCATGTGTATACCCAGCATTTCAGTGGATTGTGGGCGGAGCTTCTCACAGCTGGGGGGGGGGTGGAGAAGTCTGTCAGTGGGAAGCACCATATTACCTGGTAGGTGGAGCTTCTCACAGCCTATTTCTTGAAAAAATAGATGTCTGGCCACCCAGAGCCCCCCCCCTCTGCAGGTGACCATCTCCAGTGATGGAGCCGCATCTGAGCCTCCAGTGCTGACATCCCCACCTCCCTGTAGCTCCGGGGTCACGTGACAGGCTCTGTGCCTCTCCAGTCACATCACACTCCTCATAGCTTACCATCACCACCCCATGAAGGCTCCAAGTGGCATTATATGTGTCTGCCAAAGACCCCTCCTCCATCCGCAGCAGCGATCGCCCCCCTCTCACCATGCAATATGCCCCCGAACAGCAGCCTCCCCGCCACTAGCGCTATGACCGCCAGGGGGCGCCCATGGATCAGGGGATTTCCACATGAAAGTGGCAGTATTTCTCCGGGTTTCTTGTTCGGGTCTCTTGATCTCTGTGTGCCCTGTGTTGCTGGCTGGTGTGGAGTGGCATTGACTGGCGTCTTCAAGTTCTTGGGAGGGTCAGGTAAGAGGAAATCAGCGGTGGAGGACATGGGCGGCGGCAGCCATCGGTAGCTCAGAGTCACGTGGTCTTTTAGCTGAGCTGCCCACGTGACTCCGAAATTTGTAGCAGCTTCGGCAGGCGGCAGGCATTTGGCATCAGCGACGTTCCTGCTTTGCTACCGCCAGCAGAGAACGTCAGAAGAAATCAGTGGCTTGGGCAGGAGGAAGTCAGCGGCAGAGGACATCGGCGGTGGCGGCGGACATTGGTGGCTTGGAGTCACGTGGGCCATCAGCTGGAGCTGCCCACGTGACTCCGGTACTTGCATCGGCTTCGGAATGGCATGTGGCACCAGCAATGTCCCTTCTTCTCTACCACCGTCAGGAAAGTGGAGGACATCGGCGGTGGAGGACATCGGTGGGTCTGTGTCACTATCGTCCCTCTGGAAGACATCAGCGGCGGAGGACATTAGCAGCTCTGAGTCACATGGGCCATCAGCTGGAGTTGCCCACGTGACTCCAGTTCTTTCAGCGGCTCCAGCTCCAGGAGGCATACTTGCCACAGATGCCAGCACAGCACGGACAGACCGGACTGCAGGGGACCCGGGACACCATCACCATTAGCCCAGGATCAAAAGCAGCCCAGCAGCATGCCTCTCCCCTAGGATTGGTGAGTATGAAACATGCATGTGTGTACATGTTGGAGGCAGGCATTGTGACTTAGTGATGTAGGTAGTGGAGGTTATTATAGCTTAGTGTAGGTAGTGGGGGCAGGCATTGTAGTTTAGTGTAGGTTGGATGGCATTGTAGTTTAGCGTAGGTAGTGGGGGCATTGTGGCTTAGTGTAGGTAGTGGGGGTATTGTGGCTTAGTGTAGGTAGTGGGGGCATTGTAGCTTAGTGTAGGTTTTGGGGGGCAGCGGTAGTAAGTATAATGTAGGTAATGGGGCAGCAGGAGTAAGTGTAGAGTAGTTAGTGTAGCTGGTGGGGCAATAAGGGTTAATGTAGGGTAGTTACTGGAGCAGCAGGGGTCAGTGTAGCTTAGCTAGAGACAGTTTGGAAAGAAAAGGACCCATACAATGCCCCTGGACCATAGACACTACAGGTTTAGTAGTTTTGGGGTTTTTTTCAGATTTGTGCCCTCTAAACCTAGGTGCGGCAAAAATCTGAAAAAAAAACGTGTTTCCCCGAAAGTAGGCCTTCCCTTTAAAATAAGACCAATCCCAAATTCCTAGCATGCTCGAAATATAAGGCCTACCCCTAAAATAAGCCCTAGTGGTTGTGTAAGTCCCGTCCGTCTGCCCCCCTTCCCCCACTGCCACTTTACCTCCTGCTGACCCCCCCCCCCCCTCCTCCAGAAAGACGCATCCTCTTTCTTCACTGCCTGCCAACATACCGGTAATTCAAACCGCAGGACAGGTGATTCCCCCACTGCTGCTTTATTTCCTGCTGGCCCCGTTCCCCATTGCCCGCCGTCATAATTCAAACCGCTGATCAGCGGTAAACTGCGGTTAAGTCAGCTAGTTACACTGTAACAGCGCTTCCGTGTACAGGAAGTGAAATCTCTATTTACTTCCTGTTCATGGAAGTGCTGTTACAGTGTAACTAGCTGCCCTCGCTGCAGTTTACAGCTGATCAGCAGTTTGAATTATGACAGCGGGCAATGGGGAACGGGGCCAACAGGAAACAAAGCATCAGTGGGGAAATCACCAGTTTACTGCTGTCCTGCGGTTTGAATTACTGGTACAGTGAAGAGCGTGGATGGGACTTTATGGAGGAGGGGGTCATCAGAAGGTAAAGTGGTGGTGGGGGAATGGGGATCTTGCTACCCTAACCATATATAAGACCTCCCCGAAAATAAGAACTAGCACATCTTTTGAAGGAAAAAAAAATATAAGACTTTGGCCTCGATTCATAAAAGTGCTGTCGGGAAGGTAACGTCGAGCGGGGAAACACCGCTGTCGGTATTTCCGCCTTCAGGGTGGTAATTCATAAAAATTTTGCTACTTGTGACAGGCGTGCGGAGATATTCCGCTGTAGGCAGGCGTTAGGCTGTCGGGAGACATGCGGAAACAGGAGAAGCAGGCGGAATCCCTCCGTGCGGTGTTCTCTCTGCAGCTGCTTGGGAGGTCTGTCCCATTCACTGCACTGTATTCCGCACGCTTCTCGCCACATCAGAGGTAGCGGTAATACCCGTCCGCATACCGCTACCTCTAATCTTTATGAATTGACATTTGTTACTTTTGCTATGATAATCACCGCGCAAGGCGGTGATTAATCACTCTGCTCGCGAATGTCGGCTTTTCATGCGGAAAAAGCCTTTATGAATACATATTTTGCTGTGTGGTCGGTAAAGTGAGCGGTTTTCTGCATTTCCGAATGCGGGAATGCTTTATGAATCGAGGCCAATGCCTTATTTTTGGGGAAACACGGTAGTAGCCAGAGAGAAAGTTATGTAAGCTGGTATACCAAATAATATCAGAAATGACGGTTATCTATAACTGTCAAATAGCTATTAAAAATAGACCATAGAGTCACATATATATATTTTTTTTAGTTTCAACGTTTTATTGAAAAGATAAGCAGTCATTATATAGAAAAGCCAATTAACCTCACCCAGGAAGCATACATCAGTGTGAATTTGAAAGTGTATTATTGAAGTGTATTAAGTGTGAATTATGAGTGTAAACAAATGTAATCACATCCTTAGTTCAGAATAGACTATCAATGAAATGCAAACAATGCTGACGTGCTGTAAATTGTCTTTCCAGATGAAAAAAACTTGACTAATCAGTTACAGCTGTTTTTTTTCCCACCGCTACCTCACAACACTCAGCTCCGTATAGATAGAGGATGCTAGTGTTACCTGATGACGTCACAATACTCAGCTGGGTATAGCTAGAGGATGCTGGGATTACGTTATGACCTTATAATGCACAGCTGGGTATAGAGAATGCTGGGATTACCTGATGACCTCACAATACTCAGATCGGTATAAATAGAGGATGCTGGGAGTCTCTGGCTCATGCCCTCTCAGGTGGTGCTTTTCACTGCTTTTCTAGTCTGGATGAAGACTGGGGAAGAGGGAGGAATGGAAAGCAGTTCCTGGTCACTCTGCAGTATTGGAGGCTGGGTGCAGGATTCTGCAGAGAATACATCCTGTAAGGGCTGGTGCACACCAGAGCGGTTCTGAAGTGTTTTTTTAAATACTTGCAGGGGAAAAAAAAACTTGGCTAATGAAAGTGAATGGGATGGTGCACACCAGAGCGGTTCGTTTTTTCCACAAACTCGGGCTGCAGCATTTTTTAGATTTCTGAGTCGTTTCTGCCTCAATGTTAAAGTATAGGAAAGTGGAAACCGGCTCTGAAAAATGCTAGATCAGAGCGGTTTTCCAGACGTTTTTGTTACAGAAGCTGTTCAGTAACAGCTTTTACTGTAACAGTATTTGTAATCTGCTACACAAAAAACGCTAGGCATGCGTAGAAAACATGCCTAGAATCGCTCCGAAATCTGCTTCAAAAACCTCTAGCGTTTTGCAGATCTGCTAGAGGTTTTTGGTGTGCTGCAGCACTACAAATGGGAGAGGTACCCAAAGTCATTTATCACCCCCATTTACAACTGACTGACAGAGCGTAACTGTATATGGCCCTGAAACATGGTCACACTCGATAGTAATCTGGTGTCAAAACATAACAACAAGCAAAGTAATTGTACGTCTGTCATTGTTTGACTTGTGCTAGATTATTCTCACTGCCATGTGGTCCGGCCCCTGTTGTAGGAGCGCGACAGGTTGATAATGGAATTTTGAGTTACCTTGTGGTCTGGAGCCCTGGAGTTGGAGTGCGACGGGCTGCTGACCTAATTTTGATTGTTATAGCATGTTATGCCATAAGGCATTACATCCTGTGCGCATGCATTAGGTGGCGTAAAGAAAACTTTGTGTTAGCGCATGCGCATCATGCAAAAATTCATACTCAAATATGCCCAAATAGGGTTGTGTTTGTCATACTCATTGCCGTATGGTCCGGCGCCCTGTGGAAGGAGCGTGACGGGTTTATAATGTAACTTTAAGTTACCTTTTTGTCCAGCACCCTGTGGTAGGAGCGCGATGGGCTGATAATGTAATTTTAAGTTACCTTTTGATCCGGAGCCTTGGGGTAGGAGAGCGACGGGCTGATAATGTAATCTTGAGTTACCTTTTGGTCTGGCACCCTTTAGTAGGAGTGCGACGGGCTGATAATGTAATTTTGAGTTACCTTCTGGTGCGGCACCCTTTGGTAGGAGCGCGACGGGCTGCTAACGTAAATTTGGATTACCTTAGCCAAAGTACTTTGCCAAAAAATAATATAATAAAATACCTGTTAGGCTTGGTGGTGTATTCTCCACAGTCAGCATGCAACGCATGAGCTGACGTGGAGGAGGTACACACACTAGCACAAGGAAACAGGCTATCCCTAGTATAGTGGAGGGGAGGACTGACTGCAATAGGAGATTGTGGCGCACAGAGCCGGTGCAGATCTGACAGCCACAAACAATGCTTTCGTTATAACGTCTCAGCGCAAAGTAGCGCTGAGCGCACAAACCAGAACTGAGGAGATCAGGACAGGTAGACAGAATGAACGCTTGCTAGCTAGCGGCTACTTAGCGACAGCAAGCGTCCAAAACCAGACAGACTGGAATGAGGCAGCCAATGCGATGCGGCGATGGCGTGCCTCACAAAGACAGGACAGGACAGTCAGAAAACAGCAGGATTAAGATAGATGAACGTAACACAGATAAATATACAATAAGTATGTTTTCCTAGCGTATTACAATTACAGCTATCAATGAAACTATTTGTAACGTCTGACTAACATATGTATATATCGGCAATGAACCGATATATGACATAAGCAGGAACGCTGACTAGGACTGGAGTAATACAGGGAACAGGACTCAGAAGGATTCGCTATCTCTTCGCAGAGATGAACGCAATCCACAAACGGTAACAGAACAGGATTCAGAAGGATTCGTTATCTCTTCGCAGAGATGAACGCAATCCACAAACAGTAACAGAACAGGATTCAGAAGGATTTGTTATCTCTTCGCAGAGATGAACGCAATCCACAAACGGTAACAGGACAGGATTCAGAAGGATTCGTTATCTCTTCGCAGAGATGAACGCAATCCACAAACAGAACCAGAAGCAGGGTAACTACCTCAGCACGGGTGGTCACGGTACGCGCAACCTACCAAAACGTGCTGGAAAGCTGACTAACTGCACACAGGATATAAACAGTTCGTGTACGTATACATCAGCGACACTGATGTATTAACGTAACACAAATACAAGGAAAATAATAAACGTGCTGGTATGCATATATATTGGCAATGAACCAATATATGATGCAAAGACCAGCAAAGTATCTTTATAACAAGAAACACGATCGGGGGCTAAAGCAACAGCAAGACAGGCTTAGGCTGAAGCTATGAAAACCCCAAGGAAACCCTGCAGGAAGCAGATCTTTATACTGAGGTCATCCAATGGGAGCAGACATGCAGATTCCCACACAGGTGAATGATAATCAGTCACAAGCTGACAGCAGGGAAAGACAGACAAAGCTATGCAGCTTGCATGGAAATAGATCAGAACTGCCTGAGCTGCAGCACTACTACTTCCAGTAATAGCTGCTGCAGCAGCGATCATTACAATACCTTACAACTAATAAGTGTAACGATTTGTGTCAGCAAAGAACAGAATTCTGATTTGTAAAGGATTGCGGAGATGCCGCCGCGTCAAGCAGTAGCATGGCGGCTATCTCCGCGTTCCAGCCGGCGGGTTCCGTCATGCGGGGACAGGATGGACTGGTGCCTGGGTTAGTGGGGAATGAGAGGGAAGCCGCCGCAGCGCCGAGTGGCATGGCGACTGTCCCCGCATTTCAGCCAGTAGCTTTCGTCGCATGGTCGCATGGTGGATCTTTGCCTACTCTTTCACCGGCACACAGACTAAGTTCTACGCGCGCGCACACAGACAGGATCTTTATGCATACAGAAGGGGAGTCAGCTGATCAGCCGGTCAGCTGACTCCAACACTGATCAGGATTGGTTGAGTGACTGGGGCGTGGCTTTAGAGCGCTCCCAATATATATAGGGCAGGCCTGTCAGTTGTTCCTTGTCTGCTGTTGCATTCGCTACGTGTGAGCACTCAGACCATAGTCAGACCCGAAAGTGTGCTAGAACCAGCAGGAGCTGGGGATCCACACTTAGGCCTGGTGCACACCAAAAAACGCTAGCAGATCCGCAAAATGCTACCAGATTTTGAAACGCTTTTTGTTATTTTTCTGTAGCGTTTCAGCTAGCATTTTGCGGTTTTGTGAAGCGTTTTTGGTGTAGTAGATTTCAGATATTGTTACAGTAAAGCTGTTACTGAACAGCTTCTGTAACAAAAACGCCTGCAAAACCGCTCTGAACTGCTGTTTTTCAGAGCAGTTTGCGTTTTTCCTATACTAAACATTGAGGCAGAAACGCATCCACAATCCAAAAAATGCCTCACCCCGGGAGTATGCGTTTCTGCAAAACGCCTCCCGCTCTGGTGTGCACCACCCCATTGAGATACATTGACCAAGCGTATCCACAGCCGCAAGCGGCTGCAGAAACGCTGAAAATGCCGCTCGGTGTGCACCAGCCCTTAGACAGATTCTGTTGATAGCTTAAAGTACTAATTGAATTGTATTATTTGTTATGACCTTCTGCTAGCCTTGACTACCCTCCTGTCTTGTGATTCTGTGCCTTCGCCTATCTGATCTGGTTGCCGACTGGCTTATCCCTCACTCTGTTTCTGTCTTCCGTTTTTGTGCTGTATCTGCCCGTGTGTTGCCAAACTGGCTAGTCTGACTCTCCTGCCCTCACCAGGGAGCTTAGTCCTGGTGAGGGGCCCTTAGGTTAGTTATCACCTGCTCCTGCAGTACAGTCTGAATCATCTAGATAGCTGCAGTACAGTCTGAATCATCTAGATAGCTGCAGTACAGTCTGAATCAATTCAATTCACTTTATTGTCATTGTGTAACACAACAAAATTACTTTTCATGACAACCCCACGGTGCATATAGGGAACATAGTGATAGTAACAAGGAAGAGAAGAAATTATACAAGTATGCCAGGTATTACAGATGTTTAAACAATTTGTACACAGTGTTAATTATTTCATAGAGGATTCAGAGTTTATCAAGTTTGGGAAAAAGCTGTCTTTCAGTCTGTTTGTGTGTGTGCGGGTTGATCTAAAACGTTTACCTGATGGAAGGAGCTCAAACAAGGCATTTCCAGGGTGAGTGTTGTTTTTGATAATGTTTTTGGCCCTTCTCAAGCTGCGAGTATTATACAAAAGTTTGGAAGTTGCCTGCGGACACACTAAGCCGAAGGCGCCCGCTCTCGTCAGATCGCAGAAGCTAAGTGGCTTCAGGCCTGGTTAGTAGCTGCATGGGAGACCGGCTGTGAACCCCAGGTGCTGCAGGTGTTTTTTTGGGTTTGAGGCCCAATGGCTATGAGCACGCGTGGGAAGCCTCACCTTCAAGGCGCCGGAACGGCGCCATGGAGGTTGCCTGTGGCCACACTAAGCCGAAAGCGCCCGCTCTCGTCAGATCGCGGAAGCTAAGCGGCTTCAGGCCTGGTTAGTAGCTGCATGGGAGACTGGCTGTGAACCCCAGGTGCTGCAGGCGTTTTTTTGGGTTTGAGGCCCAATGGCTATGAGCACGCGTGGGAAGCCTCACCTTCAAGGCGCCGGAACGGCGCCTTGGAGGTTGCCTGCGGCCACACTAAGCCGAAAGCGCCCGCTCTTGTCAGATCGCGCAAGCTAAGTGGCTTCAGGCCTGGTTAGTAGCTGCATAGGAGACCGGCTGTGAACCCCAGGTGCTGCAGGCGTTTTTTTGGGTTTGAGGCCCAATGGCTATCAGCACGCGTGGGAAGCCTCACCTTCAAGGCGCCGGAACGGCGCCTTGGAGGTTGCCTGCGGCCACACTAAGCCGAAAGCGCCCGCTCTCGTCAGATCGTGGAAGCTAAGCGGCTTCAGGCCTGGTTAGTAGCTGCATGGGAGACCGGCTGTGAACCCCAGGTGCTGCAGGCGTTTTTTTGGGTTTGAGGCCCAATGGCTATGAGCACGCGTGGGAAGCCTCACCTTCAAGGCGCCGGAACGCCGCTTTGGAGGTTGCCTGGGGCCACACTAAGCCGAAAGCGCCCACTCTCGTCACATCGTGGAAGCTAAGCGGCTTCAGGCCTGGTTAGTAGCTGCTTGGGAGACCGGCTGTGAACCCCAGGTGCTGCAGGCGTTTTTTTGGGTTTGAGGCCCAATGGCTATGAGCACGCGTGGGAAGCCTCACCTTCAAGGCGCCGGAACGCCGCTTTGGAGGTTGCCTGCGGCCACACTAAGCCGAAAGCGCCCGCTCTCGTCAGATCGCGGAAGCTAAGCGGCTTCAGGCCTGGTTAGTAGCTGCATGGGAGACCGGCTGTGAACCCCAGGTGCTGCAGGTGTTTTTTGGGGTTTGAGGCCCAATGGCTATGAGCACGCGTGGGAAGCCTCACCTTCAAGGCGCCGAAACGGCGCCTTGGAGGTTGCCTGCGGCCACACTAAGCCGAAAGCGGCTTGGTGGTGTATTCTCCACAGTCAGCATGCAACGCATGAGCTGACGTGGAGGAGGTACACACACTAGCACAAGGAAACAGGCTATCCCTAGTATAGTGGAGGGGAGGACTGACTGCAATAGGAGATTGTGGCGCACAGAGCCGGTGCAGATCTGACAGCCACAAACAATGCTTTCGTTATAACGTCTCAGCGCAAAGTAGAGCTGAGCGCACAAACCAGAACTGAGGAGATCAGGACAGGTAGACAGAATGAACGCTTGCTAGCTAGCAGCTACTTAGCGACAGCAAGCGTCCAAAACCAGACAGACTGGAATGAGGCAGCCAATGCGATGCGGCGATGGCGTGCCTCACAAAGACAGGACAGGACAGTCAGAAAACAGCAGGATTAAGATAGATGAACGTAACACAGATAAATATACAATAAGTATGTTTTCCTAGCGTATTACAATTACAGCTATCAATGAAACTATTTGTAACGTCTGACTAACATATGTATATATCGGCAATGAACCGATATATGACATAAGCAGGAACGCTGACTAGGACTGGAGTAATACAGGGAACAGGACTCAGAAGGATTCGCTATCTCTTCGCAGAGATGAACGCAATCCACAAACGGTAACAGAACAGGATTCAGAAGGATTCGTTATCTCTTCGCAGAGATGAACGCAATCCACAAACAGTAACAGAACAGGATTCAGAAGGATTCGTTATCTCTTCGCAGAGATGAACGCAATCCACAAACGGTAACAGGACAGGATTCAGAAGGATTCGTTATCTCTTCGCAGAGATGAACGCAATCCACAAACAGTAACAGAACAGGATTCAGAAGGATTCGTTATCTCTTCGCAGAGATGAACGCAATCCACAAACGGTAACAGGACAGGATTCAGAAGGATTCGTTATCTCTTCGCAGAGATGAACGCAATCCACAAACAGAACCAGAAGCAGGGTAACTACCTCAGCACGGGTGGTCACGGTACGCGCAACCTACCAAAACGTGCTGGAAAGCTGACTAACTGCACACAGGATATAAACAGTTCGTGTACGTATACATCAGCGACACTGATGTATTAACGTAACACAAATACAAGGAAAATAATAAACGTGCTGGTATGCATATATATTGGCAATGAACCAATATATGATGCAAAGACCAGCAAAGTATCTTTATAACAAGAAACACGATCGGGGGCTAAAGCGACAGCAAGACAGGCTTAGGCTGAAGCTATGAAAACCCCAAGGAAACCCTGCAGGAAGCAGATCTTTATACTGAGGTCATCCAATGGGAGCAGACATGCAGATTCCCACACAGGTGAATGATAATCAGTCACAAGCTGACAGCAGGGAAAGACAGACAAAGCTATGCAGCTTGCATGGAAATAGATCAGAACTGCCTGAGCTGCAGCACTACTACTTCCAGTAATAGCTGCTGCAGCAGCGATCATTACAATACCTTACAACTAATAAGTGTAACGATTTGTGTCAGCAAAGAACAGAATTCTGATTTGTAAAGGATTGCGGAGATGCCGCCGCGTCAAGCAGTAGCATGGCGGCTATCTCCGCGTTCCAGCCGGCGGGTTCCGTCATGCGGGGACAGGATGGACTGGTGCCTGGGTTAGTGGGGAATGAGAGGGAAGCCGCCGCAGCGCCGAGTGGCATGGCGACTGTCCCCGCATTTCAGCCAGTAGCTTTCGTCGCATGGTCGCATGGTGGATCTTTGCCTACTCTTTCACCGGCACACAGACTAAGTTCTACGCGCGCGCACACAGACAGGATCTTTATGCATACAGAAGGGGAGTCAGCTGATCAGCCGGTCAGCTGACTCCAACACTGATCAGGATTGGTTGAGTGACTGGGGCGTGGCTTTAGAGCGCTCCCAATATATATAGGGCAGGCCTGTCAGTTGTTCCTTGTCTGCTGTTGCATTCGCTACGTGTGAGCACTCAGACCATAGTCAGACCCGAAAGTGTGCTAGAACCAGCAGGAGCTGGGGATCCACACTTAGGCCTGGTGCACACCAAAAAACGCTAGCAGATCCGCAAAATGCTAGCAGATTTTGAAACGCTTTTTGTTATTTTTCTGTAGCGTTTCAGCTAGCATTTTGCGGTTTTGTGAAGCGTTTTTGGTGTAGTAGATTTCAGATATTGTTACAGTAAAGCTGTTACTGAACAGCTTCTGTAACAAAAACGCCTGCAAAACCGCTCTGAACTGCTGTTTTTCAGAGCAGTTTGCGTTTTTCCTATACTAAACATTGAGGCAGAAACGCATCCACAATCCAAAAAATGCCTCACCCCGGGAGTATGCGTTTCTGCAAAACGCCTCCCGCTCTGGTGTGCACCACCCCATTGAGATACATTGACCAAGCGTATCCACAGCCGCAAGCGGCTGCAGAAACGCTGAAAATGCAGCTCGGTGTGCACCAGCCCTTAGACAGATTCTGTTGATAGCTTAAAGTACTAATTGAATTGTATTATTTGTTATGACCTTCTGCTAGCCTTGACTACCCTCCTGTCTTGTGATTCTGTGCCTTCGCCTATCTGATCTGGTTGCCGACTGGCTTATCCCTCACTCTGTTTCTGTCTTCCGTTTTTGTGCTGTATCTGCCCGTGTGTTGCCAAACTGGCTAGTCTGACTCTCCTGCCCTCACCAGGGAGCTTAGTCCTGGTGAGGGGCCCTTAGGTTAGTTATCACCTGCTCTTCAGGTAGATAGCTGCAGTACAGTCTGAATCATCTAGATAGCTGCAGTACAGTCTGAATCATCTAGATAGCTGCAGTACAGTCTGAATCAGTTCAATTCACTTTATTGTCATTGTGTAACACAACAAAATTACTTTTCATGACAACCCCACGGTGCATATAGGGAACATAGTGATAGTAACAAGGAAGAGAAGAAATTATACAAGTATGCCAGGTATTACAGATGTTTAAACAATTTGTACACAGTGTTAATTATTTCATAGAGGATTCAGAGTTTATCAAGTTTGGGAAAAAGCTGTCTTTCAGTCTGTTTGTGTGTGTGCGGGTTGATCTAAAACGTTTACCTGATGGAAGGAGCTCAAACAAGGCATTTCCAGGGTGAGTGTTGTTTTTGATAATGTTTTTGGCCCTTCTCAAGCTGCGAGTATTATACAAAAGTTTGGAAGTTACCTGCGGACACACTAAGCCGAAGGCGCCCGCTCTCGTCAGATCGCAGAAGCTAAGTGGCTTCAGGCCTGGTTAGTAGCTGCATGGGAGACCGGCTGTGAACCCCAGGTGCTGCAGGTGTTTTTTTGGGTTTGAGGCCCAATGGCTATGAGCACGCGTGGGAAGCCTCACCTTCAAGGCGCCGGAACGGCGCCATAGAGGTTGCCTGTGGCCACACTAAGCCGAAAGCGCCCGCTCTCGTCAGATCGCGGAAGCTAAGTGGCTTCAGGCCTGGTTAGTAGCTGCATGGGAGACCGGCTGTGAACCCCAGGTGCTGCAGGTGTTTTTTTGGGTTTGAGGCCCAATGGCTATGAGCACGCGTGGGAAGCCTCACCTTCAAGGCGCCGGAACGGCGCCATGGAGGTTGCCTGTGGCCACACTAAGCCGAAAGCGCCCGCTCTCGTCAGATCGTGGAAGCTAAGCGGCTTCAGGCCTGGTTAGTAGCTGCATGGGAGACCGGCTGTGAACCCCAGGTGCTGCAGGCGTTTTTTTGGGTTTGAGGCCCAATGGCTATGAGCACGCGTGGGAAGCCTCACCTTCAAGGCGCCGGAACGGCGCCTTGGAGGTTGCCTGCGGCCACACTAAGCCGAAAGCGCCCGCTCTTGTCAGATCGCGCAAGCTAAGTGGCTTCAGGCCTGGTTAGTAGCTGCATAGGAGACCGGCTGTGAACCCCAGGTGCTGCAGGCGTTTTTTTGGGTTTGAGGCCCAATGGCTATCAACACGCGTGGGAAGCCTCACCTTCAAGGCGCCGGAACGGCGCCTTGGAGGTTGCCTGCGGCCACACTAAGCCGAAAGCGCCCGCTCTCGTCAGATCGTGGAAGCTAAGCGGCTTCAGGCCTGGTTAGTAGCTGCATAGGAGACCGGCTGTGAACCCCAGGTGCTGCAGGCGTTTTTTTGGGTTTGAGGCCCAATGGCTATCAGCACGCGTGGGAAGCCTCACCTTCAAGGCGCCGGAACGGCGCCTTGGAGGTTGCCTGCGGCCACACTAAGCCGAAAGCGCCCGCTCTCGTCAGATTGTGGAAGCTAAGCGGCTTCAGGCCTGGTTAGTAGCTGCATGGGAGACCGGCTGTGAACCCCAGGTGCTGCAGGCGTTTTTTTGGGTTTGAGGCCCAATGGCTATGAGCACGCGTGGGAAGCCTCACCTTCAAGGCGCCGGAACGCCGCTTTGGAGGTTGCCTGCGGCCACACTAAGCCGAAAGCGCCCGCTCTCGTCACATCGTGGAAGCTAAGCGGCTTCAGGCCTGGTTAGTAGCTGCATGGGAGACCGGCTGTGAACCCCAGGTGCTGCAGGTGTTTTTTTGGGTTTGAGGCCCAATGGCTATGAGCACGCGTGGGAAGCCTCACCTTCAAGGCGCCGGAACGCCGCTTTGGAGGTTGCCTGCGGCCACACTAAGCCGAAAGCGCCCGCTCTCGTCAGATCGCGGAAGCTAAGCGGCTTCAGGCCTGGTTAGTAGCTGCATGGGAGACCGGCTGTGAACCCCAGGTGCTGCAGGTGTTTTTTGGGGTTTGAGGCCCAATGGCTATGAGCACGCGTGGGAAGCCTCACCTTCAAGGCGCCGGAACGGCGCCTTGGAGGTTGCCTGCGGCCACACTAAGCCGAAAGCGCCCGCTCTCGTCAGATCGCAGAAGCTAAGCGGCTTCAGGCCTGGTTAGTAGCTGCATGGGAGACCGGCTGTGAACCCCAGGTGCTGCAGGCGTTTTTTTGGGTTTGAGGCCCAATGGCTATGAGCACGCGTGGGAAGCCTCACCTTCAAGGCGCCGAAACGGCGCCTTGGAGGTTGCCTGCGGCCACACTAAGCCGAAAGCGGCTTGGTGGTGTATTCTCCACAGTCAGCATGCAACGCATGAGCTGACGTGGAGGAGGTACACACACTAGCACAAGGAAACAGGCTATCCCTAGTATAGTGGAGGGGAGGACTGACTGCAATAGGAGATTGTGGCGCACAGAGCTGGTGCAGATCTGACAGCCACAAACAATGCTTTCGTTATAACGTCTCAGCGCAAAGTAGCGCTGAGCGCACAAACCAGAACTGAGGAGATCAGGACAGGTAGACAGAATGAACGCTTGCTAGCTAGCAGCTACTTAGCGACAGCAAGCGTCCAAAACCAGACAGACTGGAATGAGGCAGCCAATGCGATGCGGCGATGGCGTGCCTCACAAAGACTGGACAGGACAGTCAGAAAACAGCAGGATTAAGATAGATGAACGTAACACAGATAAATATACAATAAGTATGTTTTCCTAGCGTATTACAATTACAGCTATCAATGAAACTATTTGTAACGTCTGACTAACATATGTATATATCGGCAATGAACCGATATATGACATAAGCAGGAACGCTGACTAGGACTGGAGTAATACAGGGAACAGGACTCAGAAGGATTCGCTATCTCTTCGCAGAGATGAACGCAATCCACAAACGGTAACAGAACAGGATTCAGAAGGATTCGTTATCTCTTCGCAGAGATGAACGCAATCCACAAACAGTAACAGAACAGGATTCAGAAGGATTCGTTATCTCTTCGCAGAGATGAACGCAATCCACAAACGGTAACAGGACAGGATTCAGAAGGATTCGTTATCTCTTCGCAGAGATGAACGCAATCCACAAACAGAACCAGAAGCAGGGTAACTACCTCAGCACGGGTGGTCACGGTACGCGCAACCTACCAAAACGTGCTGGAAAGCTGACTAACTGCACACAGGATATAAACAGTTCGTGTACGTATACATCAGCGACACTGATGTATTAACGTAACACAAATACAAGGAAAATAATAAACGTGCTGGTATGCATATATATTGGCAATGAACCAATATATGATGCAAAGACCAGCAAAGTATCTTTATAACAAGAAACACGATCGGGGGCTAAAGCGACAGCAAGACAGGCTTAGGCTGAAGCTATAAAAACCCCAAGGAAACCCTGCAGGAAGCAGATCTTTATACTGAGGTCATCCAATGGGAGCAGACATGCAGATTCCCACACAGGTGAATGATAATCAGTCACAAGCTGACAGCAGGGAAAGACAGACAAAGCTATGCAGCTTGCATGGAAATAGATCAGAACTGCCTGAGCTGCAGCACTACTACTTCCAGTAATAGCTGCTGCAGCAGCGATCATTACAATACCTTACAACTAATAAGTGTAACGATTTGTGTCAGCAAAGAACAGAATTCTGATTTGTAAAGGATTGCGGAGATGCCGCCGCGTCAAGCAGTAGCATGGCGGCTATCTCCACGTTCCAGCCGGCGGGTTCCGTCATGCGGGGACAGGATGGACTGGTGCCTGGGTTAGTGGGGAATGAGAGGGAAGCCGCCGCAGCGCCGAGTGGCATGGCGACTGTCCCCGCATTTCAGCCAGTAGCTTTCGTCGCATGGTCGCATGGTGGATCTTTGCCTACTCTTTCACCGGCACACAGACTAAGTTCTACGCGCGCGCACACAGACAGGATCTTTATGCATACAGAAGGGGAGTCAGCTGATCAGCCGGTCAGCTGACTCCAACACTGATCAGGATTGGTTGAGTGACTGGGGCGTGGCTTTAGAGCGCTCCCAATATATATAGGGCAGGCCTGTCAGTTGTTCCTTGTCTGCTGTTGCATTCGCTACGTGTGAGCACTCAGACCATAGTCAGACCCGAAAGTGTGCTAGAACCAGCAGGAGCTGGGGATCCACACTTAGGCCTGGTGCACACCAAAAAACGCTAGCAGATCCGCAAAATGCTACCAGATTTTGAAACGCTTTTTGTTATTTTTCTGTAGCGTTTCAGCTAGCATTTTGCGGTTTTGTGAAGCGTTTTTGGTGTAGTAGATTTCAGATATTGTTACAGTAAAGCTGTTACTGAACAGCTTCTGTAACAAAAACGCCTGCAAAACCGCTCTGAACTGCTGTTTTTCAGAGCAGTTTGCGTTTTTCCTATACTAAACATTGAGGCAGAAACGCATCCACAATCCAAAAAATGCCTCACCCCGGGAGTATGCGTTTCTGCAAAACGCCTCCCGCTCTGGTGTGCACCACCCCATTGAGATACATTGACCAAGCGTATCCACAGCCGCAAGCGGCTGCAGAAACGCTGAAAATGCCGCTCGGTGTGCACCAGCCCTTAGACAGATTCTGTTGATAGCTTAAAGTACTAATTGAATTGTATTATTTGTTATGACCTTCTGCTAGCCTTGACTACCCTCCTGTCTTGTGATTCTGTGCCTTCGCCTATCTGATCTGGTTGCCGACTGGCTTATCCCTCACTCTGTTTCTGTCTTCCGTTTTTGTGCTGTATCTGCCCGTGTGTTGCCAAACTGGCTAGTCTGACTCTCCTGCCCTCACCAGGGAGCTTAGTCCTGGTGAGGGGCCCTTAGGTTAGTTATCACCTGCTCCTCAGGTAGATAGCTGCAGTACAGTCTGAATCATCTAGATAGCTGCAGTACAGTCTGAATCATCTAGATAGCTGCAGTACAGTCTGAATCAATTCAATTCACTTTATTGTCATTGTGTAACACAACAAAATTACTTTTCATGACAACCCCACGGTGCATATAGGGAACATAGTGATAGTAACAAGGAAGAGAAGAAATTATACAAGTATGCCAGGTATTACAGATGTTTAAACAATTTGTACACAGTGTTAATTATTTCATAGAGGATTCAGAGTTTATCAAGTTTGGGAAAAAGCTGTCTTTCAGTCTGTTTGTGTGTGTGCGGGTTGATCTAAAACGTTTACCTGATGGAAGGAGCTCAAACAAGGCATTTCCAGGGTGAGTGTTGTTTTTGATAATGTTTTTGGCCCTTCTCAAGCTGCGAGTATTATACAAAAGTTTGGAAGTTGCCTGCGGACACACTAAGCCGAAGGCTCCCGCTCTCGTCAGATCGCAGAAGGTAAGTGGCTTCAGGCCTGGTTAGTAGCTGCATGGGAGACCGGCTGTGAACCCCAGGTGCTGCAGGTGTTTTTTTGGGTTTGAGGCCCAATGGCTATGAGCACGCGTGGGAAGCCTCACCTTCAAGGCGCCGGAACGGCGCCATGGAGGTTGCCTGTGGCCACACTAAGCCGAAAGCGCCCGCTCTCGTCAGATCGCGGAAGCTAAACGGCTTCAGGCCTGGTTAGTAGCTGCATGGGAGACCGGCTGTGAACCCCAGGTGCTGCAGGCGTTTTTTTGGGTTTGAGGCCCAATGGCTATGAGCACGCGTGGGAAGCCTCACCTTCAAGGCGCCGGAACGGCGCCTTGGAGGTTGCCTGCGGCCACACTAAGCCGAAAGCGCCCGCTCTTGTCAGATCGCGCAAGCTAAGTGGCTTCAGGCCTGGTTAGTAGCTGCATAGGAGACCGGCTGTGAACCCCAGGTGCTGCAGGTGTTTTTTTGGGTTTGAGGCCCAATGGCTATGAGCACGCGTGGGAAGCCTCACCTTCAAGGCGCCGGAACGGCGCCTTGGAGGTTGCCTGCGGCCACACTAAGCCGAAAGCGCCCGCTCTCGTCAGATCGTGGAAGCTAAGCGGCTTCAGGCCTGGTTAGTAGCTGTATGGGAGACCGGCTGTGAACCCCAGGTGCTGCAGGCATTTTTTTGGGTTTGAGGCCCAATTGCTATGAGCACGCGTGGGAAGCCTCACCTTCAAGGCGCCGGAACGCCGCTTTGGAGGTTGCCTGCGGCCACACTAAGCCGAAAGCGCCCGCTCTCGTCAGATCGCAGAAGCTAAGCGGCTTCAGGCCTGGTTAGTAGCTGCATGGGAGACCGGCTGTGAACCCCAGGTGCTGCAGGTGTTTTTTTGGGTTTGAGGCCCAATGGCTATGAGCACGCGTGGGAAGCCTCACCTTCAAGGCGCCGGAACGGCGCCTTGGAGGTTGCCTGCGGCCACACTAAGCCGAAAGCGCCCGCTCTCGTCAGATCGCGGAAGCTAAGCGGCTTCAGGCCTGGTTAGTAGCTGCATGGGAGACCGGCTGTGAACCCCAGGTGCTGCAGGTGTTTTTTTGGGTTTGAGGCCCAATGGCTATGAGCACGCGTGGGAAGCCTCACCTTCAAGGCGCCGAAACGGCGCCTTGGAGGTTGCCTGCGGCCACACTAAGCCGAAAGCGCCCGCTCTCGTCAGATCGCGGAAGCTAAGCGGCTTCAGGCCTTGTTAGTAGCTGCATGGGAGACCGGCTGTGAACCCCAGGTGCTGCAGGTGTTTTTTTGGGTTTGAGGCCCAATGGCTATGAGCACGCGTGGGAAGCCTCACCTTCAAGGCGCCGGAACGGCACCTTGGAGGTTGCCTGCGGCCACACTAAGCCGAAAGCGCCCGCTCTCGTCAGATCGCGGAAGCTAAGCGGCTTCAGGCCTGGTTAGAAGCTGCATGGGAGACCGGCTGTGAACCCCAGGTGCTGCAGGGGTTTTTTTGGGTTTGAGGCCCAATGGCTATGAGCACGCGTGGGAAGCCTCACCTTCAAGGCGCCGGAACGGCGCCTTAGAGGTTGCCTGTGGCCACACTAAGCCGAAAGCGCCCGCTCTCGTCAGATCGTGGAAGCTAAGCGGCTTCAGGCCTGGTTAGTAGCTGCATGGGAGACCGGCTGTGAACCCCTGGTGCTGCAGGCGTTTTTTTGGGTTTGAGGCCCAATGGCTATGAGCACGCGTGGGAAGCCTCACCTTCAAGGCGCCGGAACAGCGCCTTGGAGGTTGCCTGCGGCCACACTAAGCCGAAAGCGTCAGATCGCGGAAGCTAAGCGGCTTCAGGCCTGGTTAGTAGCTGCATGGGAGACCGGCTGTGAACCCCAGGTGCTGCAGGTGTTTTTTTGGGTTTGAGGCCCAATGGCTATGAGCACGCGTGGGAAGCCTCACCTTCAAGGCGCCGGAACGGCGCCTTGGAGGTTGCCTGCGGCCACACTAAGCCAAAAGTGCCCGCTCTCGTCAGATCGCGGAAGCTAAGCGGCTTCAGGCCTGGTTAGTAGCTGCATGGGAGACCGGCTGTGAACCCCAGGCGCTGCAGGCGATTTTTTGGGTTTGAGGCCCAATGGCTATGAGCACGCGTGGGAAGCCTCAACTTCAAGGCGCCGGAACGGCGCTTTGGAGGTTTCCTGCGGCCACACTAAGCCGAAAGCGCCCGCTCTCGTCAGATCGCGGAAGCTAAGCGGCTTCAGGCCTGGTTAGTAGCTGCATGGGAGACCGGCTGTGAACCCCAGGTGCTGCAGGTGTTTTTTTGGGTTTGAGGCCCAATGGCTATGAGCACGCGTGGGAAGCCTCACCTTCAAGGCGCCGGAACGGCGCCATGGAGGTTGCTTCGGCCACACTAAGCCGAATGCGCCCGCTCTCATCAGATCGCGGAAGCTAAACGGCTTCAGGCCTGGTTAGTAGCTGCATGGGAGACCGGCTGTGAACCCCAGGTGCTGCAGGCGTTTTTTTGGGTTTGAGGCCCAATGGCTATGAGCACGCGTGGGAAGCCTCACCTTCAAGGCGCCGGAACGGCACCTTGGAGGTTACCTGCGGCCACACTAAGCCGAAAGCGCCCGCTCTCGTCAGATCGCGGAAGTTAAGCGGCTTCAGGCCTGGTTAGTAGCTGCATGGGAGACCGGCTGTGAACCCCAGGTGCTGCAGGTGTTTTTTTGGGTTTGAGGCCCAATGGCTATGAGCACGCGTGGGAAGCCTCACCTTCAAGGCGCCGGAACGGCGCTGTGGAGGTTGCCTGCGGCCACACTAAGCCGAAAGCGCCCGCTCTCGTCAGATCGCGGAAGCTAAGCGGCTTCAGGCCTGGTTAGTAGCTGCATGGGAGACCGGCTGTGAACCCCAGGTGCTGCAGGCGTTTTTTTGGTTTTGAGGCTCAATGGCTATGAGCACGCATGGGAAGCCTCACCTTCAAGGCGCCGGAACGGCGCCTTGGAGGTTGCCTGCGGCCACACTAAGCCGAAAGCGCCCGCTCTTGTCAGATCACGGAAGCTAAGCGGCTTCAGGCCTGGTTAGTAGCTGCATGGGAGACCGGCTGTGAACCCCAGGTGCTGCAGGCGTTTTTTTGGGTTTGAGGCCCAATGGCTATGAGCACGCGTGGGAAGCCTCACCTTCAAGGCGCCGGAACGGCGCCTTAGAGGTTGCCTGCGGCCACACTAAGCCGAAAGTGCCCACTCTCGTCAGATCGCGGAAGCTAAGCGGCTTCAGGCCTGGTTAGTAGCTGCATGGGAGACCGGCTGTGAACCCCAGGTGCTGCAGGCGTTTTTTTGGGTTTGAGGCCCAATGGCTATGAGCACGTGTGGGAAGCCTCACCTTCAAGGCGCCGGAACGGCGCCTTGGAGGTTGCCTGCGGCCACACTAAGCCGAAAGCGCCCGCTCTTGTCAGATCGCGGAAGCTAAGCGGCTTCAGGCCTGGTTAGTAGCTGCATGGGAGACCGGCTGTGAATCCCAGGTGCTGCAGGCGTTTTTTTGGGTTTGAGGCCCAATGGCTATGAGCACGCGTGGGAAGCCTCACCTTCAAGGCGCCGGAACGGCGCCTTGGAGGTTGCCTGCGGCCACACTAAGCCGAAAGCGCCTGCTCTCGTCAGATCGCGGAAGCTAAGCGGCTTCAGGCCTGGTTAGTAGCTGCATGGGAGACCGGCTGTGAACCCCAGGTGCTGCAGGAGTTTTTTTGGGTTTGAGGCCCAATGGCTATGAGCACGCGTGGGAAGCCTCACCTTCAAGGCGCCGGATCGGCGCCTTGGAGGTTGCCTGCGGCCACACTAAGCCGAAAGCGCCCGCTCTCGTCAGATCGCGGAAGCTAAGCGGCTTCAGGCCTGGTTAGTAGCTGCATGGGAGACCGGCTGTGAACCCCAGGTGCTGCAGGCGTTTTTTTGGGTTTGAGGCCCAATGGCTATGAGCACGCGTGGGAAGGTTTCCCGGCGCCTTGGAGGTTGCCTGTGGCCACACTAAGCCGAAAGCGCCCGCTCTCGTCAGATCGCGGAAGCTAAGCGGCTTCAGGCCTGGTTAGTAGCTGCATGGGAGACCGGCTGTGAACCCCAGGTGCTGCAGGCGTTTTTTTGGGTTTGAGGCCCAATGGCTATAAGCACGCGTGGGAAGCCTCACCTTCAAGGCGCCGGAACGGCGCCTCGGAGGTTGCCTGCGGCCACACTAAGCCGAAAGCGCCCGCTCTCGTCAGATCGCGGAAGCTAAGCGGTTTCATGCCTGGTTAGTAGCTGCATGGGAGACCGGCTGTGAACCCCAGGTGCTGCAGGTGTTTTTTTGGGTTTGAGGCCCAATGGCTATGAGCACGCGTAGGAAGCCTCACCTTCAAGGCGCCGGAACGGCGCCTTGGAGGTTGCCTGCGGCCACACTAAGCCGAAAGCGCCCGCTCTCGTCAGATCGCGGAAGCTAAGCGGCTTCAGGCCTGGTTAGTAGCTGCATGGGAGACCGGCTGTGAACCCCAGGTGCTGCAGGCGTTTTTTTGGGTTTGAGGCCCAATGGCTATGAGCACGCGTGGGAAGCCTCACCTTCAAGGCGCCGGAACGGCGCCTTGGAGGTTGCCTGCGGCCACACTAAGCCGAAAGCGCCTGCTCTCGTCAGATTGCGGAAGCTAAGCGGCTTCAGGCCTGCTTAGTAGCTGCATGGGAGACCGGCTGTGAACCCCAGGTGCTGCAGGCGTTTTTTTGGGTTTGAGGCCCAATGGCTATGAGCACGCGTGGGAAGCCTCACCTTCAAGGCGCCGAAACGGCGCCTTGGAGGTTGCCTGCGGCCACACTAAGCCGAAAGAGCCCGCTCTCATCAGATCGCGGAAGCTAAGCGGCTTCAGGCCTGGTTAGTAGCTGCATGGGAGACCGGCTGTGAACCCCAGGTGCTGCAGGTGTTTTTTTGGGTTTGAGGCCCAATGGCTATGAGCACGTGTGGGAAGCCTCACCTTCAAGGCGCCGGAACGGCGCCTTGGACGTTGCCTGCGGCCACACTAAGCCGAAAGCGCCCGCTCTCGTCAGATCGTGGAAGCTAAGCGGCTTCAGGCCTGGTTAGTAGCTGCATGGGAGACCGGCTGTGAACCCCAGGTGCTGCAGGCGTTTTTTTGGGTTTGAGGCCCAATGGCTATGAGCACGCGTGGGAAGCCTCACCTTCAAGGCGCCGGAAGGGCGCCTTGGGGGTTGCCTGCGGCCACACTAAGCCGAAAGCGCCCGCTCTCGTCAGATCGCGGAAGCTAAGCGCCTTCAGGCCTGGTTAGTAGCTGCATGGGAGACCGGTTGTGAACCCCAGGTGCTGCAGGTGTTTTTTTGGGTTTGAGGCCCAATGGCTATGAGCACGCGTGGGAAGCCTCACCTTCAAGGCGCCGTAACGGCGCCTTGGAGGTTGCCTGTGGCTACACTAAGCCGAAAGCGCCCGCTCTCGTCAGATCGCTGAAGCTAAGCGGCTTCAGGCCTGGTTAGTAGCTGCATGGGAGACCGGCTGTGAACCCCAGGTGCTGCAGGCGTTTTTTTGGGTTTGAGGCCCAATGGCTATGAGCACGCGTGGGAAGCCTCACCTTCAAGGCGCCGGAATGGCGCCTTGGAGGTTGCCTGCGGCCACACTAAGCCGAAAGCGCCCGCTCTCGTCAGATCGCGGAAGCTAAGCGGCTTCAGGCCTGGTTAGTAGCTGCATGGGAGACCGGCTGTGAACCCCAGGTGCTGCAGGCGTTTTTTTTGGGTTTGAGGCCCAATGGCTATGAGCACGCGTGGGAAGCCTCACCTTCAAGGCGCCGGAACGGCGCCTTGGAGGTTGCCAGCGGCCACACTAAGCCGAAAGCGCCCGCTCTCGTCAGATCGCGGAAGCTAAGCGGCTTCAGGCCTGGTTAGTAGCTGCATGGGAGACCGGCTGTGAACCCCAGGTGCTGCAGGTGTTTTTTTGGGTTTGAGGCCCAATGGCTATGAGCACGTGTGGGAAGCCTCACCTTCAAGGCGCCGGAACGGCGCCCTGGAGGTTGCCTGCGGCCACACTAAGCCGAAAGCGCCCGCTCTCGTCAGATCGCGGAAGCTAAGCGGCTTCAGGCCTGGTTAGTAGCTGCATGGGAGACCGGCTGTGAACCCCAGGTGCTGCAGGCGTTTTTTTGGGTTTGAGGCCCAATGGCTATGAGCACGCGTGGGAAGCCTCACCTTCAAGGCGCCGGAACGGCGCCTTGGAGGTTGCCTGCGGCCACACTAAGCCGAAAGCGCCCGCTCTCGTCAGATCGCGGAAGCTAAGCGCCTTCAGGCCTGGTTAGTAGCTGCATGGGAGACCGGTTATGAACCCCAGGTGCTGCAGGTGTTTTTTTGGGTTTGAGGCCCAATGGCTATGAGCACGCGTGGGAAGCCTCACCTTCAAGGCGCCGAAACGGCGCCTTGGAGGTTGCCTGCGGCCACACTAAGCCGAAAGCGCCCGCTCTCGTCAGATCGCGGAAGCTAAGCGGCTTCAGGCCTTGTTAGTAGCTGCATGGGAGACCGGCTGTGAACCCCAGGTGCTGCAGGTGTTTTTTTGGGTTTGAGGCCCAATGGCTATGAGAACGCGTGGGAAGCCTCACCTTCAAGGCGCCGGAACGGCACCTTGGAGGTTGCCTGCGGCCACACTAAGCCGAAAGCGCCCGCTCTCGTCAGATCGCGGAAGCTAAGCGGCTTCAGGCCTGGTTAGAAGCTGCATGGGAGACCGGCTGTGAACCCCAGGTGCTGCAGGGGTTTTTTTGGGTTTGAGGCCCAATGGCTATGAGCACGCGTGGGAAGCCTCACCTTCAAGGCGCCGGAACGGCGCCTTAGAGGTTGCCTGTGGCCACACTAAGCCGAAAGCGCCCGCTCTCGTCAGATCGTGGAAGCTAAGCGGCTTCAGGCCTGGTTAGTAGCTGCATGGGAGACCGGCTGTGAACCCCTGGTGCTGCAGGTGTTTTTTTGGGTTTGAGGCCCAATGGCTATGAGCACGCGTGGGAAGCCTCACCTTCAAGGCGCCGGAACAGCGCCTTGGAGGTTGCCTGCGGCCACACTAAGCCGAAAGCGTCAGATCGCGGAAGCTAAGCGGCTTCAGGCCTGGTTAGTAGCTGCATGGGAGACCGGCTGTGAACCCCAGGTGCTGCAGGTGTTTTTTTGGGTTTGAGGCCCAATGGCTATGAGCACGCGTGGGAAGCCTCACCTTCAAGGCGCCGGAACGGCGCCTTGGAGGTTGCCTGCGGCCACACTAAGCCAAAAGTGCCCGCTCTCGTCAGATCGCGGAAGCTAAGTGGCTTCAGGCCTGGTTAGTAGCTGCATGGGAGACCGGCTGTGAACCCCAGGTGCTGCAGGCGGTTTTTTGGGTTTGAGGCCCAATGGCTATGAGCACGCGTGGGAAGCCTCAACTTCAAGGCACCGGAACGGCGCTTTGGAGGTTTCCTGCGGCCACACTAAGCCGAAAGCGCCCGCTCTCGTCAGATCGCGGAAGCTAAGCGGCTTCAGGCCTGGTTAGTAGCTGCATGGGAGACCGGCCGGAGCAGTGCTTTTCAGCGCTGCTAGCTTTGGGCGCAGCCAGCGCCGCCGTAGACTGTAATAGGAATCAGTCTATAGCGGCGCTCAGTGAGGAAGGTCGGCTCCGTCAGAAGACGGAGCCGAAGTTGTTTAAAAAACACAATAATTCGGCCTCCAGCAATCGCTGGAAGCCGAATTATTTCATTCCCCCACTATCCATGTCGGCCTGGAGGGGGAATAGTAATTAAAACGCCCCGGACTTGTGCAGAAGCAGGACCAGCCATTTAACAGCTGGATCCTGCGCCCAAGTCTACCAGCGCCGTATTCAAATGTACGCGAGACCGGCTGTGAACCCCAGGTGCTGCAGGTGTTTTTTTGGGTTTGAGGCCCAATGGCTATGAGCACGCGTGGGAAGCCTCACCTTCAAGGCGCCGGAACGGCGCCTTGGAGGTTGCCTGCGGCCACACTAAGTCGAAAGCGCCCGCTCTCATCAGATCGCGGAAGCTAAGCGGCTTCAGGCCTGGTTAGTAGCTGCATGGGAGACCGGCTGTGAACCCCAGGTGCTGCAGGCGTTTTTTTGGGTTTGAGGCCCAATGGCTATGAGCACGCGTGGGAAGCCTCACCTTCAAGGCGCCGGAACGGCACCTTGGAGGTTACCTGCGGCCACACTAAGCCGAAAGCGCCCGCTCTCGTCAGATCGCGGAAGTTAAGCGGCTTCAGGCCTGGTTAGTAGCTGCATGGGAGACCGGCTGTGAACCCCAGGTGCTGCAGGCATTTTTTTGGGTTTGAGGCCCAATGGCTATGAGCACGCGTGGGAAGCCTCACCTTCAAGGCGCCGGAACGGCGCTTTGGAGGTTGCCTGCGGCCACACTAAGCCGAAAGCGCCCGCTCTCGTCAGATCGCGGAAGCTAAGCGGCTTCAGGCCTGGTTAGTAGCTGCATGGGAGACCGGCTGTGAACCCCAGGTGCTGCAGGCGTTTTTTTGGGTTTGAGGCCCAATGGCTATGAGCACGCATGGGAAGCCTCACCTTCAAGGCGCCGGAACGGCGCCTTGGAGGTTGCCTGCGGCCACACTAAGCCGAAAGCGCCCGCTCTTGTCAGATCACGGAAGCTAAGCGGCTTCAGGCCTGGTTAGTAGCTGCATGGGAGACCGGCTGTGAACCCCAGGTGCTGCAGGCGTTTTTTTTGGGTTTGAGGCCCAATGGCTATGAGCACGCGTGGGAAGCCTCACCTTCAAGGCGCCGGAACGGCGCCTTAGAGGTTGCCTGCGGCCACACTAAGCCGAAAGTGCCCACTCTCGTCAGATCGCGGAAGCTAAGCGGCTTCAGGCCTGGTTAGTAGCTGCATGGGAGACCGGCTGTGAACCCCAGGTGCTGCAGGCGTTTTTTTGGGTTTGAGGCCCAATGGCTATGAGCACGTGTGGGAAGCCTCACCTTCAAGGCGCCGGAACGGCGCCTTGGAGGTTGCCTGCGGCCACACTAAGCCGAAGGCGCCCGCTCTTGTCAGATCGCGGAAGCTAAGCGGCTTCAGGCCTGGTTAGTAGCTGCATGGGAGACCGGCTGTGAATCCCAGGTGCTGCAGGCGTTTTTTTGGGTTTGAGGCCCAATGGCTATGAGCACGCGTGGGAAGCCTCACCTTCAAGGCGCCGGAACGGCGCCTTGGAGGTTGCCTGCGGCCACACTAAGCCGAAAGCGCCTGCTCTCGTCAGATCGCGGAAGCTAAGCGGCTTTAGGCCTGGTTAGTAGCTGCATGGGAGACCGGCTGTGAACCCCAGGTGCTGCAGGAGTTTTTTTGGGTTTGAGGCCCAATGGCTATGAGCACGCGTGGGAAGCCTCACCTTCAAGGCGCCGGAACGGCGCCTTGGAGGTTGCCTGCGGCCACACTAAGCCGAAAGCGCCCGCTCTCGTCAGATCGCGGAAGCTAAGCGGCTTCAGGCCTGGTTAGTAGCTGCATGGGAGACCGGCTGTGAACCCCAGGTGCTGCAGGCGTTTTTTTGGGTTTGAGGCCCAATGGCTATGAGCACGCGTGGGAAGGTTTCCCGGCGCCTTGGAGGTTGCCTGCGGCCACACTAAGCCGAAAGCGCCCGCTCTCGTCAGATCGCGGAAGCTAAGCGGCTTCAGGCCTGGTTAGTAGCTGCATGGGAGACCGGCTGTGAACCCCAGGTGCTGCAGGCGTTTTTTTGGGTTTGAGGCCCAATGGCTATAAGCACGCGTGGGAAGCCTCACCTTCAAGGCGCCGGAACGGCGCCTCGGAGGTTGCCTGCGGCCACACTAAGCCGAAAGCGCCCGCTCTCGTCAGATCGCGGAAGCTAAGCGGTTTCATGCCTGGTTAGTAGCTGCATGGGAGACCGGCTGTGAACCCCAGGTGCTGCAGGCGTTTTTTTGGGTTTGAGGCCCAATGGCTGTGAGCACGCGTGGGAAGCCTCACCTTCAAGGCGCCGGAACGGCGCCTTGGAGGTTGCCTGCGGCCACACTAACCAGAAAGCGCCCGCTCTCGTCAGATCGCGGAAGCTAAGCGGCTTCAGGCCTGGTTAGTAGCTGCATGGGAGACCGGCTGTGAACCCCAGGTGCTGCAGGTGTTTTTTTGGGTTTGAGGCCCAATGGCTATGAGCACGCGTAGGAAGCCTCACCTTCAAGGCGCCGGAACGGCGCCTTGGAGGTTGCCTGCGGCCACACTAAGCTGAAAGCGCCCGCTCTCGTCAGATGGCGGAAGCTAAGCGGCTTCAGGCCTGGTTAGTAGCTGCATGGGAGACCGGCTGTGAACCCCAGGTGCTGCAGGTGTTTTTTTGGGTTTGAGGCCCAATGGCTATGAGCACGCGTGGGAAGCCTCACCTTCAAGGCGCCGGAACGGCACCTTGGAGGTTGCCTGCGGCCACACTAAGCCGAAAGCGCCTGCTCTTGTCAGATCGCGGAAGCTAAGCGGCTTCAGGCCTGGTTAGTAGCTGCATGGGAGACCGGCTGTGAACCTCAGGTGCTGCAGGCATTTTTTTGGGTTTGAGGCCCAATGGCTATGAGCACGCGTGGGAAGCCTCACCTTCAAGGCGCCGGAACGGCGCCTTGGAGGTTGCCTGCGGCCTCACTAAGCCGAAAGCGCCCGCTCTCGTCAGATCGCCGAAGCTAAGCGGCTTCAGGCCTGGTTAGTAGCTGCATGGGAGACCAGCTGTGAACCCCAGGTGCTGCAGGCGTTTTTTTGGGTTTGAGGCCCAATGGCTATGAGCACGCGTGGGAAGCCTCACCTTCAAGGCGCCGGAACGGCGCCTTGGAAGTTGTCTGCGGCCACACTAAGCCGAAAGCGCCCGCTCTCGTCAGATCGCGGAAGCTAAGCGCCTTCAGGCCTGGTTAGTAGCTGCATGGGAGACTGGTTGTGAACCCCAGGTGCTGCAGGCGTTTTTTTGGGTTTGAGGCCCAATGGCTATGAGCACGCGTGGGAAGCCTCACCTTCAAGGCGCCGGAACGGCGCCTTGGAGGTTGCCTGCGGCCACACTAAGCCGAAAGCGCCTGCTCTCGTCAGATTGCGGAAGCTAAGCGGCTTCAGGCCTGCTTAGTAGCTGCATGGGAGACCGGCTGTGAACCCCAGGTGCTGCAGGCGTTTTTTTGGGTTTGAGGCCCAATGGCTATGAGCACGCGTGGGAAGCCTCACCTTCAAGGCGCCGAAACGGCGCCTTGGAGGTTGCCTGCGGCCACACTAAGCCGAAAGCGCCCGCTCTCGTCAGATCGCGGAAGCTAAGCGGCTTCAGGCCTGGTTAGTAGCTGCATGGGAGACCGGCTGTGAACCCCAGGTGCTGCAGGTGTTTTTTTGGGTTTGAGGCCCAATGGCTATGAGCACGTGTGGGAAGCCTCACCTTCAAGGCGCCGGAACGGCGCCTTGGACGTTGCCTGCGGCCACACTAAGCCGAAAGCGCCCGCTCTCGTCAGATCGTGGAAGCTAAGCGGCTTCAGGCCTGGTTAGTAGCTGCATGGGAGACCGGCTGTGAACCCCAGGTGCTGCAGGCGTTTTTTTGGGTTTGAGGCCCAATGGCTATGAGCACGCGTGGGAAGCCTCACCTTCAAGGCGCCGGAAGGGCGCCTTGGGGGTTGCCTGCGGCCACACTAAGCCGAAAGCGCCCGCTCTCGTCAGATCGCGGAAGCAAAGCGCCTTCAGGCCTGGTTAGTAGCTGCATGGGAGACCGGTTGTGAACCCCAGGTGCTGCAGGTGTTTTTTTGGGTTTGAGGCCCAATGGCTATGAGCACGCGTGGGAAGCCTCACCTTCAAGGCGCCGTAACGGCGCCTTGGAGGTTGCCTGCGGCTACACTAAGCCGAAAGCGCCCGCTCTCGTCAGATCGCTGAAGCTAAGCGGCTTCAGGCCTGGTTAGTAGCTGCATGGGAGACTGGCTGTGAACCCCAGGTGCTGCAGGCGTTTTTTTGGGTTTGAGGCCCAATGGCTATGAGCACGCGTGGGAAGCCTCACCTTCAAGGCGCCGGAATGGCGCCTTGGAGGTTACCTGCGGCCACACTAAGCCGAAAGCGCCCGCTCTCGTCAGATCGCGGAAGTTAAGCGGCTTCAGGCCTGGTTAGTAGCTGCATGGGAGACCGGCTGTGAACCCCAGGTGCTGCAGGCGTTTTTTTGGGTTTGAGGCCCAATGGCTATGAGCACGCGTGGGAAGCCTCACCTTCAAGGCGCCGGAACGGCGCTTTGGAGGTTGCCTGCGGCCACACTAAGCCGAAAGCGCCCGCTCTCGTCAGATCGCGGAAGCTAAGCGGCTTCAGGCCTGGTTAGTAGCTGCATGGGAGACCGGCTGTGAACCCCAGGTGCTGCAGGCGTTTTTTTTGGGTTTGAGGCCCAATGGCTATGAGCACGCATGGGAAGCCTCACCTTCAAGGCGCCGGAACGGCGCCTTGGAGGTTGCCTGCGGCCACACTAAGCCGAAAGCGCCCGCTCTTGTCAGATCACGGAAGCTAAGCGGCTTCAGGCCTGGTTAGTAGCTGCATGGGAGACCGGCTGTGAACCCCAGGTGCTGCAGGCGTTTTTTTGGGTTTGAGGCCCAATGGCTATGAGCACGCGTGGGAAGCCTCACCTTCAAGGCGCCGGAACGGCGCCTTAGAGGTTGCCTGCGGCCACACTAAGCCGAAAGTGCCCACTCTCGTCAGATCGCGGAAGCTAAGCGGCTTCAGGCCTGGTTAGTAGCTGCATGGGAGACCGGCTGTGAACCCCAGGTGCTGCAGGCGTTTTTTTGGGTTTGAGGCCCAATGGCTATGAGCACGTGTGGGAAGCCTCACCTTCAAGGCGCCGGAACGGCGCCTTGGAGGTTGCCTGCGGCCACACTAAGCCGAAGGCGCCCGCTCTTGTCAGATCGCGGAAGCTAAGCGGCTTCAGGCCTGGTTAGTAGCTGCATGGGAGACCGGCTGTGAATCCCAGGTGCTGCAGGCGTTTTTTTGGGTTTGAGGCCCAATGGCTATGAGCACGCGTGGGAAGCCTCACCTTCAAGGCGCCGGAACGGCGCCTTGGAGGTTGCCTGCGGCCACACTAAGCCGAAAGCGCCTGCTCTCGTCAGATCGCGGAAGCTAAGCGGCTTTAGGCCTGGTTAGTAGCTGCATGGGAGACCGGCTGTGAACCCCAGGTGCTGCAGGAGTTTTTTTGGGTTTGAGGCCCAATGGCTATGAGCACGCGTGGGAAGCCTCACCTTCAAGGCGCCGGAACGGCGCCTTGGAGGTTGCCTGCGGCCACACTAAGCCGAAAGCGCCCGCTCTCGTCAGATCGCGGAAGCTAAGCGGCTTCAGGCCTGGTTAGTAGCTGCATGGGAGACCGGCTGTGAACCCCAGGTGCTGCAGGCGTTTTTTTGGGTTTGAGGCCCAATGGCTATGAGCACGCGTGGGAAGGTTTCCCGGCGCCTTGGAGGTTGCCTGCGGCCACACTAAGCCGAAAGCGCCCGCTCTCGTCAGATCGCGGAAGCTAAGCGGCTTCAGGCCTGGTTAGTAGCTGCATGGGAGACCGGCTGTGAACCCCAGGTGCTGCAGGCGTTTTTTTTGGGTTTGAGGCCCAATGGCTATAAGCACGCGTGGGAAGCCTCACCTTCAAGGCGCCGGAACGGCGCCTCGGAGGTTGCCTGCGGCCACACTAAGCCGAAAGCGCCCGCTCTCGTCAGATCGCGGAAGCTAAGCGGTTTCATGCCTGGTTAGTAGCTGCATGGGAGACCGGCTGTGAACCCCAGGTGCTGCAGGCGTTTTTTTGGGTTTGAGGCCCAATGGCTGTGAGCACGCGTGGGAAGCCTCACCTTCAAGGCGCCGGAACGGCGCCTTGGAGGTTGCCTGCGGCCACACTAACCAGAAAGCGCCCGCTCTCGTCAGATCGCGGAAGCTAAGCGGCTTCAGGCCTGGTTAGTAGCTGCATGGGAGACCGGCTGTGAACCCCAGGTGCTGCAGGTGTTTTTTTGGGTTTGAGGCCCAATGGCTATGAGCACGCGTAGGAAGCCTCACCTTCAAGGCGCCGGAACGGCGCCTTGGAGGTTGCCTGCGGCCACACTAAGCTGAAAGCGCCCGCTCTCGTCAGATGGCGGAAGCTAAGCGGCTTCAGGCCTGGTTAGTAGCTGCATGGGAGACCGGCTGTGAACCCCAGGTGCTGCAGGTGTTTTTTTGGGTTTGAGGCCCAATGGCTATGAGCACGCGTGGGAAGCCTCACCTTCAAGGCGCCGGAACGGCACCTTGGAGGTTGCCTGCGGCCACACTAAGCCGAAAGCGCCTGCTCTTGTCAGATCGCGGAAGCTAAGCGGCTTCAGGCCTGGTTAGTAGCTGCATGGGAGACCGGCTGTGAACCTCAGGTGCTGCAGGCATTTTTTTGGGTTTGAGGCCCAATGGCTATGAGCACGCGTGGGAAGCCTCACCTTCAAGGCGCCGGAACGGCGCCTTGGAGGTTGCCTGCGGCCTCACTAAGCCGAAAGCGCCCGCTCTCGTCAGATCGCCGAAGCTAAGCGGCTTCAGGCCTGGTTAGTAGCTGCATGGGAGACCAGCTGTGAACCCCAGGTGCTGCAGGCGTTTTTTTGGGTTTGAGGCCCAATGGCTATGAGCACGCGTGGGAAGCCTCACCTTCAAGGCGCCGGAACGGCGCCTTGGAAGTTGTCTGCGGCCACACTAAGCCGAAAGCGCCCGCTCTCGTCAGATCGCGGAAGCTAAGCGCCTTCAGGCCTGGTTAGTAGCTGCATGGGAGACTGGTTGTGAACCCCAGGTGCTGCAGGCGTTTTTTTTGGGTTTGAGGCCCAATGGCTATGAGCACGCGTGGGAAGCCTCACCTTCAAGGCGCCGGAACGGCGCCTTGGAGGTTGCCTGCGGCCACACTAAGCCGAAAGCGCCTGCTCTCGTCAGATTGCGGAAGCTAAGCGGCTTCAGGCCTGCTTAGTAGCTGCATGGGAGACCGGCTGTGAACCCCAGGTGCTGCAGGCGTTTTTTTGGGTTTGAGGCCCAATGGCTATGAGCACGCGTGGGAAGCCTCACCTTCAAGGCGCCGAAACGGCGCCTTGGAGGTTGCCTGCGGCCACACTAAGCCGAAAGCGCCCGCTCTCGTCAGATCGCGGAAGCTAAGCGGCTTCAGGCCTGGTTAGTAGCTGCATGGGAGACCGGCTGTGAACCCCAGGTGCTGCAGGTGTTTTTTTGGGTTTGAGGCCCAATGGCTATGAGCACGTGTGGGAAGCCTCACCTTCAAGGCGCCGGAACGGCGCCTTGGACGTTGCCTGCGGCCACACTAAGCCGAAAGCGCCCGCTCTCGTCAGATCGTGGAAGCTAAGCGGCTTCAGGCCTGGTTAGTAGCTGCATGGGAGACCGGCTGTGAACCCCAGGTGCTGCAGGCGTTTTTTTGGGTTTGAGGCCCAATGGCTATGAGCACGCGTGGGAAGCCTCACCTTCAAGGCGCCGGAAGGGCGCCTTGGGGGTTGCCTGCGGCCACACTAAGCCGAAAGCGCCCGCTCTCGTCAGATCGCGGAAGCAAAGCGCCTTCAGGCCTGGTTAGTAGCTGCATGGGAGACCGGTTGTGAACCCCAGGTGCTGCAGGTGTTTTTTTGGGTTTGAGGCCCAATGGCTATGAGCACGCGTGGGAAGCCTCACCTTCAAGGCGCCGTAACGGCGCCTTGGAGGTTGCCTGCGGCTACACTAAGCCGAAAGCGCCCGCTCTCGTCAGATCGCTGAAGCTAAGCGGCTTCAGGCCTGGTTAGTAGCTGCATGGGAGACTGGCTGTGAACCCCAGGTGCTGCAGGCGTTTTTTTGGGTTTGAGGCCCAATGGCTATGAGCACGCGTGGGAAGCCTCACCTTCAAGGCGCCGGAATGGCGCCTTGGAGGTTACCTGCGGCCACACTAAGCCGAAAGCGCCCGCTCTCGTCAGATCGCGGAAGCTAAGCGGCTTCAGGCCTGGTTAGTAGCTGCATGGGAGACCGGCTGTGAACCCCAGGTGCTGCAGGCGTTTTTTTTGGGTTTGAGGCCCAATGGCTATGAGCACGCGTGGGAAGCCTCACCTTCAAGGCGCCGGAACGGCGCCTTGGAGGTTGCCAGCGGCCACACTAAGCCGAAAGCGCCCGCTCTCGTCAGATCGCGGAAGCTAAGCGGCTTCAGGCCTGGTTAGTAGCTGCATGGGAGACCGGCTGTGAACCCCAGGTGCTGCAGGTGTTTTTTTGGGTTTGAGGCCCAATGGCTATGAGCACGTGTGGGAAGCCTCACCTTCAAGGCGCCGGAACGGCGCCCTGGAGGTTGCCTGCGGCCACACTAAGCCGAAAGCGCCCGCTCTCGTCAGATCGCGGAAGCTAAGCGGCTTCAGGCCTGGTTAGTAGCTGCATGGGAGACCGGCTGTGAACCCCAGGTGCTGCAGGCGTTTTTTTGGGTTTGAGGCCCAATGGCTATGAGCACGCGTGGGAAGCCTCACCTTCAAGGCGCCGGAACGGCGCCTTGGAGGTTGCCTGCGGCCACACTAAGCCGAAAGCGCCCGCTCTCGTCAGATCGCGGAAGCTAAGCGCCTTCAGGCCTGGTTAGTAGCTGCATGGGAGACCGGTTGTGAACCCCAGGTGCTGCAGGTGTTTTTTTGGGTTTGAGGCCCAATGGCTATGAGCACGCGTGGGAAGCCTCACCTTCAAGGCGCCGGAACGGCGCCTTGGAGGTTGCCTGCGGCCACACTAAGCCGAAAGCGCCCGCTCTCGTCAGATCGCTGAAGCTAAGCGGCTTCAGGCCTGGTTAGTAGCTGCATGGGAGACCGGCTGTGAACCCCAGGTGCTGCAGGCGTTTTTTTGGGTTTGAGGCCCAATGGCTATGAGCACGCGTGGGAAGCCTCACCTTCAAGGCGCCGGAACGGCGCCTTGGAGGTTGCCTGCGGCCACACTAAGCCGAAAGCGCCTGCTCTCGTCAGATCGCGGAAGCTAAGCGGCTTTAGGCCTGGTTAGTAGCTGCATGGGAGACCGGCTGTGAACCCCAGGTGCTGCAGGAGTTTTTTTGGGTTTGAGGCCCAATGGCTATGAGCACGCGTGGGAAGCCTCACCTTCAAGGCGCCGGAACGGCGCCTTGGAGGTTGCCTGCGGCCACACTAAGCCGAAAGCGCCCGCTCTCGTCAGATCGCGGAAGCTAAGCGGCTTCAGGCCTGGTTAGTAGCTGCATGGGAGACCGGCTGTGAACCCCAGGTGCTGCAGGCGTTTTTTTGGGTTTGAGGCCCAATGGCTATGAGCACGCGTGGGAAGGTTTCCCGGCGCCTTGGAGGTTGCCTGCGGCCACACTAAGCCGAAAGCGCCCGCTCTCGTCAGATCGCGGAAGCTAAGCGGCTTCAGGCCTGGTTAGTAGCTGCATGGGAGACCGGCTGTGAACCCCAGGTGCTGCAGGCGTTTTTTTGGGTTTGAGGCCCAATGGCTATAAGCACGCGTGGGAAGCCTCACCTTCAAGGCGCCGGAACGGCGCCTCGGAGGTTGCCTGCGGCCACACTAAGCCGAAAGCGCCCGCTCTCGTCAGATCGCGGAAGCTAAGCGGTTTCATGCCTGGTTAGTAGCTGCATGGGAGACCGGCTGTGAACCCCAGGTGCTGCAGGCGTTTTTTTGGGTTTGAGGCCCAATGGCTGTGAGCACGCGTGGGAAGCCTCACCTTCAAGGCGCCGGAACGGCGCCTTGGAGGTTGCCTGCGGCCACACTAACCAGAAAGCGCCCGCTCTCGTCAGATCGCGGAAGCTAAGCGGCTTCAGGCCTGGTTAGTAGCTGCATGGGAGACCGGCTGTGAACCCCAGGTGCTGCAGGTGTTTTTTTGGGTTTGAGGCCCAATGGCTATGAGCACGCGTAGGAAGCCTCACCTTCAAGGCGCCGGAACGGCGCCTTGGAGGTTGCCTGCGGCCACACTAAGCTGAAAGCGCCCGCTCTCGTCAGATGGCGGAAGCTAAGCGGCTTCAGGCCTGGTTAGTAGCTGCATGGGAGACCGGCTGTGAACCCCAGGTGCTGCAGGTGTTTTTTTGGGTTTGAGGCCCAATGGCTATGAGCACGCGTGGGAAGCCTCACCTTCAAGGCGCCGGAACGGCACCTTGGAGGTTGCCTGCGGCCACACTAAGCCGAAAGCGCCTGCTCTTGTCAGATCGCGGAAGCTAAGCGGCTTCAGGCCTGGTTAGTAGCTGCATGGGAGACCGGCTGTGAACCTCAGGTGCTGCAGGCATTTTTTTGGGTTTGAGGCCCAATGGCTATGAGCACGCGTGGGAAGCCTCACCTTCAAGGCGCCGGAACGGCGCCTTGGAGGTTGCCTGCGGCCTCACTAAGCCGAAAGCGCCCGCTCTCGTCAGATCGCCGAAGCTAAGCGGCTTCAGGCCTGGTTAGTAGCTGCATGGGAGACCAGCTGTGAACCCCAGGTGCTGCAGGCGTTTTTTTGGGTTTGAGGCCCAATGGCTATGAGCACGCGTGGGAAGCCTCACCTTCAAGGCGCCGGAACGGCGCCTTGGAAGTTGTCTGCGGCCACACTAAGCCGAAAGCGCCCGCTCTCGTCAGATCGCGGAAGCTAAGCGCCTTCAGGCCTGGTTAGTAGCTGCATGGGAGACTGGTTGTGAACCCCAGGTGCTGCAGGCGTTTTTTTGGGTTTGAGGCCCAATGGCTATGAGCACGCGTGGGAAGCCTCACCTTCAAGGCGCCGGAACGGCGCCTTGGAGGTTGCCTGCGGCCACACTAAGCCGAAAGCGCCTGCTCTCGTCAGATTGCGGAAGCTAAGCGGCTTCAGGCCTGCTTAGTAGCTGCATGGGAGACCGGCTGTGAACCCCAGGTGCTGCAGGCGTTTTTTTGGGTTTGAGGCCCAATGGCTATGAGCACGCGTGGGAAGCCTCACCTTCAAGGCGCCGAAACGGCGCCTTGGAGGTTGCCTGCGGCCACACTAAGCCGAAAGCGCCCGCTCTCGTCAGATCGCGGAAGCTAAGCGGCTTCAGGCCTGGTTAGTAGCTGCATGGGAGACCGGCTGTGAACCCCAGGTGCTGCAGGTGTTTTTTTGGGTTTGAGGCCCAATGGCTATGAGCACGTGTGGGAAGCCTCACCTTCAAGGCGCCGGAACGGCGCCTTGGACGTTGCCTGCGGCCACACTAAGCCGAAAGCGCCCGCTCTCGTCAGATCGTGGAAGCTAAGCGGCTTCAGGCCTGGTTAGTAGCTGCATGGGAGACCGGCTGTGAACCCCAGGTGCTGCAGGCGTTTTTTTGGGTTTGAGGCCCAATGGCTATGAGCACGCGTGGGAAGCCTCACCTTCAAGGCGCCGGAAGGGCGCCTTGGGGGTTGCCTGCGGCCACACTAAGCCGAAAGCGCCCGCTCTCGTCAGATCGCGGAAGCAAAGCGCCTTCAGGCCTGGTTAGTAGCTGCATGGGAGACCGGTTGTGAACCCCAGGTGCTGCAGGTGTTTTTTTGGGTTTGAGGCCCAATGGCTATGAGCACGCGTGGGAAGCCTCACCTTCAAGGCGCCGTAACGGCGCCTTGGAGGTTGCCTGCGGCTACACTAAGCCGAAAGCGCCCGCTCTCGTCAGATCGCTGAAGCTAAGCGGCTTCAGGCCTGGTTAGTAGCTGCATGGGAGACTGGCTGTGAACCCCAGGTGCTGCAGGCGTTTTTTTGGGTTTGAGGCCCAATGGCTATGAGCACGCGTGGGAAGCCTCACCTTCAAGGCGCCGGAATGGCGCCTTGGAGGTTACCTGCGGCCACACTAAGCCGAAAGCGCCCGCTCTCGTCAGATCGCGGAAGCTAAGCGGCTTCAGGCCTGGTTAGTAGCTGCATGGGAGACCGGCTGTGAACCCCAGGTGCTGCAGGCGTTTTTTTGGGTTTGAGGCCCAATGGCTATGAGCACGCGTGGGAAGCCTCACCTTCAAGGCGCCGGAACGGCGCCTTGGAGGTTGCCAGCGGCCACACTAAGCCGAAAGCGCCCGCTCTCGTCAGATCGCGGAAGCTAAGCGGCTTCAGGCCTGGTTAGTAGCTGCATGGGAGACCGGCTGTGAACCCCAGGTGCTGCAGGTGTTTTTTTGGGTTTGAGGCCCAATGGCTATGAGCACGTGTGGGAAGCCTCACCTTCAAGGCGCCGGAACGGCGCCCTGGAGGTTGCCTGCGGCCACACTAAGCCGAAAGCGCCCGCTCTCGTCAGATCGCGGAAGCTAAGCGGCTTCAGGCCTGGTTAGTAGCTGCATGGGAGACCGGCTGTGAACCCCAGGTGCTGCAGGCGTTTTTTTGGGTTTGAGGCCCAATGGCTATGAGCACGCGTGGGAAGCCTCACCTTCAAGGCGCCGGAACGGCACCTTGGAGGTTGCCTGCGGCCACACTAAGCCGAAAGCGCCCGCTCTCGTCAGATCGCGGAAGCTAAGCGCCTTCAGGCCTGGTTAGTAGCTGCATGGGAGACCGGTTGTGAACCCCAGGTGCTGCAGGTGTTTTTTTGGGTTTGAGGCCCAATGGCTATGAGCACGCGTGGGAAGCCTCACCTTCAAGGCGCCGGAACGGCGCCTTGGAGGTTGCCTGCGGCCACACTAAGCCGAAAGCGCCCGCTCTCGTCAGATCGCTGAAGCTAAGCGGCTTCAGGCCTGGTTAGTAGCTGCATGGGAGACCGGCTGTGAACCCCAGGTGCTGCAGGCGTTTTTTTTGGGTTTGAGGCCCAATGGCTATGAGCACGCGTGGGAAGCCTCACCTTCAAGGCGCCGGAACGGCGCCTTGGAGGTTGCCTGCGGCCACACTAAGCCGAAAGCGCCCGCTCTCGTCAGATCGCGGAAGCTAAGCGCCTTCAGGCCTGGTTAGTAGCTGCATGGGAGACCGGCTGTGAACCCCAGGTGCTGCAGGCGTTTTTTGGGTTTGAGGCCCAATGGCTATGAGCACGCGTGGGAAGCGTCACCTTCAAGGCGCCGGAACGGCGCCTTGGAGGTTGCCTGCGGCCACACTAAGCCGAAAGCGCCCGCTCTCGTCAGATCGCGGAAGCTAAGCGGCTTCAGGCCTGGTTAGTAGCTGCATGGGAGACCGGCTGTGAACCCCAGGTGCTGCAGGCATTTTTTTGGGTTTGAGGCCCAATGGCTATGAGCACGCGTGGGAAGCCTCACCTTCAAGGCGCCGGAACGGCGCCTTGGAGGTTACCTGCGGCCACACTAAGCCGAAAGCGCCCGCTCTCGTCAGATCGCGGAAGCTAAGCGGCTTCAGGCCTGGTTAGTAGCTGCATGGGAGACCGGCTGTGAACCCCAGGTGCTGCAGGCGTTTTTTTGGGTTTGAGGCCCAATTGCTATGAGCACGCGTGGGAAGCCTCACCTTCAAGGCGCCGGAACGGCACCTTGGAGGTTGCCTGCGGCCACACTAAGCCGAAAGCGCCCGCTCTCGTCAGATCGCGGAAGCTAAGCGGCTTCAGGCCTGGTTAGTAGCTGCATGGGAGACCGGCTGTGAACCCCAGGTGCTGCAGGTGTTTTTTTGGGTTTGAGGCCCAATGGCTATGAGCACGTGTGGGAAACCTCACCTTCAAGGCGCCGGAACGGCGCCTTTGAGGTCGCCTGCGGCCACACTAAGCCGAAAGCGCCCGCTCTCGTCAGATCGCGGAAGCTAAGCGCCTTCAGGCCTGGTTAGTAGCTGCATGGGAGACCGGTTGTGAACCCCAGGTGCTGCAGGTGTTTTTTTGGGTTTGAGGCCCAATGGCTATGAGCACGCGTGGGAAGCCTCACCTTCAAGGCGCCGGAACGGCGCCTTGGAGGTAGCCTGCGGCCACACTAAGCCGAAAGCGCCCGCTCTCGTCAGATCACTGAAGCTAAGCGGCTTCAGGCCTGGTTAGTAGCTGCATGGGAGACCGGCTGTGAACCCCAGGTGCTGCAGGCGTTTTTTTGGGTTTGAGGCCCAATGGCTATGAGCACGCGTGGGAAGCCTCACCTTCAAGGCGCCGGAACGGCGCCTTGGAGGTTGCCTGCGGCCACACTAAGCCGAAAGCGCCCGCTCTCGTCAGATTGCGGAAGCTAAGCGGCTTCAGGCCTGGTTAGTAGCTGCATGGGAGACCGGCTGTGAACCCCAGGTGCTGCAGGAGGTTTTTTGGGTTTGAGGCCCAATGGCTATGAGCATGCGTGGGAAGCCTCACCTTCAAGGCGCCGGAACGGCGCCTTGGAGGTTGCCTGCGGCCACACTAAGCCGAAAGCGCCCGCTCTCGTCAGATCGCGGAAGCTAAGTGGCTTCAGGCCTGGTTAGTAGCTGCATGGGAGACCGGCTGTGAACCCCAGGTGCTGCAGGTGTTTTTTTGGGTTTGAGGCCCAATGGCTATGAGCACGTGTGGGAAGCCTCACCTTCAAGGCGCCGGAACGGCGCCTAGGAGGTTGCCTGCGGCCACACTAAGCCGAAAGCGCCCGCTCTCGTCAGATCGCGGAAGCTAAGCGCCTTCAGGCCTGGTTAGTAGCTGCATGGGAGACCGGTTGTGAACCCCAGGTGCTGCAGGTGTTTTTTTGGGTTTGAGGCCCAATGGCTATGAGCACGCGTGGGAAGCCTCACCTTCAAGGCGCCGGAACGGCGCCTTGGAGGTTGCCTGCGGCCACACTAAGCCGAAAGCGCCCGCTCTCGTCAGATCGCTGAAGCTAAGCGGCTTCAGGCCTGGTTAGTAGCTGCATGGGAGACCGGCTGTGAACCCCAGGTGCTGCAGGCGTTTTTTTGGGTTTGAGGCCCAATGGCTATGAGCACGCGTGGGAAGCCTCACCTTCAAGGCGCCGGAACGGCGCCTTGGAGGTTGCCTGCAGCCACACTAAGCCGAAAGCGCCCGCTCTCGTCAGATCGCGGAAGCTAAGCGGCTTCAGGCCTGGTTAGTAGCTGCATGGGAGACCGGCTGTGAACCCCAGGTGCTGCAGGCGTTTTTTTGGGTTTGAGGCCCAATGGCTATGAGCACGCGTGGGAAGCCTCACCTTCAAGGAGCCGGAACGGCGCCTTGGAGGTTGCCTGCGGCCACACTAAGCCGAAAGCGCCCGCTCTCGTCAGATCGCGGAAGCTAAGCGGCTTCAGGCCTGGTTATTAGCTGCATGGGAGACCGGCTGTGAACCCCAGGTGCTGCAGGCGTTTTTTTGGGTTTGAGGCCCAATGGCTATGAGCACGTGTGGGAAGCCTCACCTTCAAGGCGCCGGAACGGCGCCTTTGAGGTTGCCTGCGGCCACACTAAGCCGAAAGCGCCCGCTCTCGTCAGATCGCGGAAGCTAAGCGGCTTCAGGCCTCGTTAGTAGCTGCATGGGAGACCGGCTGTGAACCCCAGGTGCTGCAGGCGTTTTTTTGGGTTTGAGGCCCAATGGCTATGAGCACGCGTGGGAAGCCTCACCTTCAAGGCGCCGGAACGGCGCCTAGGAGGTTGCCTGCGGCCACACTAAGCCGAAAGCGCCCGCTCTTGTCAGATCGCGGAAGCTAAGCGGCTTCAGGCCTGGTTAGTAGCTGCATGGGAGACCGGCTGTGAACCCCAGGTGCTGCAGGCGTTTTTTTGGGTTTGAGGCCCAATGGCTATGAGCACGCGTGGGATGCCTCACCTTCAAGGCGCCGGAACGGCGCCTTGGAGGTTGCCTGCGGCCACACTAAGCCGAAAGCGCCCGCTCTCGTCAGATCGCGGAAGCTAAGCGCCTTCAGGCCTGGTTAGTAGCTGCATGGGAGACCGGCTGTGAACCCCAGGTGCTGCAGGCGTTTTTTTGGGTTTGAGGCCCAATGGCTATGAGCACGCTTGGGAAGCCTCACCTTCATGGCGCCGGAACGGCACCTTGGAGGTTGCCTGCGGCCACACTAAGCCGAAAGCGCCCGCTCTCGTCAGATCGCGGAAGCTAAGCGCCTTCAGGCCTGGTTAGTAGCTGCATGGGAGACCGGTTGTGAACCCCAGGTGCTGCAGGTGTTTTTTTGGGTTTGAGGCCCAATGGCTATGAGCACGCGTGGGAAGCCTCACCTTCAAGGCGCCGGAACGGCGCCTTGGAGGTTGCCTGCGGCCACACTAAGCCGAAAGCGCCCGCTCTCGTCAGATCGCTGAAGCTAAGCGGCTTCAGGCCTGGTTAGTAGCTGCATGGGAGACCGGCTGTGAACCCCAGGTGCTGCAGGCGTTTTTTTGGGTTTGAGGCCCAATGGCTATGAGCACGCGTGGGAAGCCTCACCTTCAAGGCGCCGGAACGGCGCCTTGGAGGTTGCCTGCGGCCACACTAAGCCGAAAGCGCCCGCTCTCGTCAGATCGCGGAAGCTAAGCGCCTTCAGGCCTGGTTAGTAGCTGCATGGGAGACCGGCTGTGAACCCCAGGTGCTGCAGGCGTTTTTTGGGTTTGAGGCCCAATGGCTATGAGCACGCGTGGGAAGCGTCACCTTCAAGGCGCCGGAACGGCGCCTTGGAGGTTGCCTGCGGCCACACTAAGCCGAAAGCGCCCGCTCTCGTCAGATCGCGGAAGCTAAGCGGCTTCAGGCCTGGTTAGTAGCTGCATGGGAGACCGGCTGTGAACCCCAGGTGCTGCAGGCATTTTTTTGGGTTTGAGGCCCAATGGCTATGAGCACGCGTGGGAAGCCTCACCTTCAAGGCGCCGGAACGGCGCCTTGGAGGTTACCTGCGGCCACACTAAGCCGAAAGCGCCCGCTCTCGTCAGATCGCGGAAGCTAAGCGGCTTCAGGCCTGGTTAGTAGCTGCATGGGAGACCGGCTGTGAACCCCAGGTGCTGCAGGCGTTTTTTTGGGTTTGAGGCCCAATTGCTATGAGCACGCGTGGGAAGCCTCACCTTCAAGGCGCCGGAACGGCACCTTGGAGGTTGCCTGCGGCCACACTAAGCCGAAAGCGCCCGCTCTCGTCAGATCGCGGAAGCTAAGCGGCTTCAGGCCTGGTTAGTAGCTGCATGGGAGACCGGCTGTGAACCCCAGGTGCTGCAGGTGTTTTTTTGGGTTTGAGGCCCAATGGCTATGAGCACGTGTGGGAAACCTCACCTTCAAGGCGCCGGAACGGCGCCTTTGAGGTCGCCTGCGGCCACACTAAGCCGAAAGCGCCCGCTCTCGTCAGATCGCGGAAGCTAAGCGCCTTCAGGCCTGGTTAGTAGCTGCATGGGAGACCGGTTGTGAACCCCAGGTGCTGCAGGTGTTTTTTTGGGTTTGAGGCCCAATGGCTATGAGCACGCGTGGGAAGCCTCACCTTCAAGGCGCCGGAACGGCGCCTTGGAGGTAGCCTGCGGCCACACTAAGCCGAAAGCGCCCGCTCTCGTCAGATCACTGAAGCTAAGCGGCTTCAGGCCTGGTTAGTAGCTGCATGGGAGACCGGCTGTGAACCCCAGGTGCTGCAGGCGTTTTTTTCGGTTTGAGGCCCAATGGCTATGAGCACGCGTGGGAAGCCTCACCTTCAAGGCGCCGGAACGGCGCCTTGGAGGTTGCCTGCGGCCACACTAAGCCGAAAGCGCCCGCTCTCGTCAGATTGCGGAAGCTAAGCGGCTTCAGGCCTGGTTAGTAGCTGCATGGGAGACCGGCTGTGAACCCCAGGTGCTGCAGGAGGTTTTTTGGGTTTGAGGCCCAATGGCTATGAGCATGCGTGGGAAGCCTCACCTTCAAGGCGCCGGAACGGCGCCTTGGAGGTTGCCTGCGGCCACACTAAGCCGAAAGCGCCCGCTCTCGTCAGATCGCGGAAGCTAAGTGGCTTCAGGCCTGGTTAGTAGCTGCATGGGAGACCGGCTGTGAACCCCAGGTGCTGCAGGTGTTTTTTTGGGTTTGAGGCCCAATGGCTATGAGCACGTGTGGGAAGCCTCACCTTCAAGGCGCCGGAACGGCGCCTAGGAGGTTGCCTGCGGCCACACTAAGCCGAAAGCGCCCGCTCTCGTCAGATCGCGGAAGCTAAGCGCCTTCAGGCCTGGTTAGTAGCTGCATGGGAGACCGGTTGTGAACCCCAGGTGCTGCAGGTGTTTTTTTGGGTTTGAGGCCCAATGGCTATGAGCACGCGTGGGAAGCCTCACCTTCAAGGCGCCGGAACGGCGCCTTGGAGGTTGCCTGCGGCCACACTAAGCCGAAAGCGCCCGCTCTCGTCAGATCGCTGAAGCTAAGCGGCTTCAGGCCTGGTTAGTAGCTGCATGGGAGACCGGCTGTGAACCCCAGGTGCTGCAGGCGTTTTTTTGGGTTTGAGGCCCAATGGCTATGAGCACGCGTGGGAAGCCTCACCTTCAAGGCGCCGGAACGGCGCCTTGGAGGTTGCCTGCAGCCACACTAAGCCGAAAGCGCCCGCTCTTGTCAGATCGCGGAAGCTAAGCGGCTTCAGGCCTGGTTAGTAGCTGCATGGGAGACCGGCTGTGAACCCCAGGTGCTGCAGGCGTTTTTTTGGGTTTGAGGCCCAATGGCTATGAGCACGCGTGGGAAGCCTCACCTTCAAGGAGCCGGAACGGCGCCTTGGAGGTTGCCTGCGGCCACACTAAGCCGAAAGCGCCCGCTCTCGTCAGATCGCGGAAGCTAAGCGGCTTCAGGCCTGGTTATTAGCTGCATGGGAGACCGGCTGTGAACCCCAGGTGCTGCAGGCGTTTTTTTGGGTTTGAGGCCCAATGGCTATGAGCACGTGTGGGAAGCCTCACCTTCAAGGCGCCGGAACGGCGCCTTTGAGGTTGCCTGCGGCCACACTAAGCCGAAAGCGCCCGCTCTCGTCAGATCGCGGAAGCTAAGCGGCTTCAGGCCTCGTTAGTAGCTGCATGGGAGACCGGCTGTGAACCCCAGGTGCTGCAGGCGTTTTTTTGGGTTTGAGGCCCAATGGCTATGAGCACGCGTGGGAAGCCTCACCTTCAAGGCGCCGGAACGGCGCCTAGGAGGTTGCCTGCGGCCACACTAAGCCGAAAGCGCCCGCTCTTGTCAGATCGCGGAAGCTAAGCGGCTTCAGGCCTGGTTAGTAGCTGCATGGGAGACCGGCTGTGAACCCCAGGTGCTGCAGGCGTTTTTTTGGGTTTGAGGCCCAATGGCTATGAGCACGCGTGGGATGCCTCACCTTCAAGGCGCCGGAACGGCGCCTTGGAGGTTGCCTGCGGCCACACTAAGCCGAAAGCGCCCGCTCTCGTCAGATCGCGGAAGCTAAGCGCCTTCAGGCCTGGTTAGTAGCTGCATGGGAGACCGGCTGTGAACCCCAGGTGCTGCAGGCGTTTTTTTTGGGTTTGAGGCCCAATGGCTATGAGCACGCTTGGGAAGCCTCACCTTCATGGCGCCGGAACGGCACCTTGGAGGTTGCCTGCGGCCACACTAAGCCGAAAGCGCCCGCTCTCGTCAGATCGCGGAAGCTAAGCGGCTTCAGGCCTGGTTAGTAGCTGCATGGGAGACCGGCTGTGAACCCCAGGTGCTGCAGGCATTTTTTTGGGTTTGAGGCCCAATGGCTATGAGCACGCGTGGGAAGCCTCACCTTCAAGGCGCCGGAACGGCGCCTTGGAGGTTGCCTGCGGCCACACTAAGCCGAAAGCGCCCGCTCTCGTCAGATCGCGGAAGCTAAGCGCCTTCAGGCCTGGTTAGTAGCTGCATGGGAGACCGGTTGTGAACCCCAGGTGCTGCAGGCGTTTTTTTGGGTTTGAGGCCCAATGGCTATGAGCACGCGTGGGAAGCCTCACCTTCAAGGCGCCGGAACGGCGCTTTGGAGGTTGCCTGTGGCCACACTAAGCCGAAAGCGCCCGCTCTCGTCAGATTGCGGAAGCTAAGCGGCTTCAGGCCTGGTTAGTAGCTGCATGGGAGACCGGCTGTGAACCCCAGGTGCTGCAGGCGTTTTTTTGGGTTTGAGGCCCAATGGCTATGAGCACGCGTGGGAAGCCTCACCTTCAAGGCGCCGGAACGGCGCCTTGGAGGTTGCCTGCGACCACACTAAGCCGAAAGCGCCCGCTCTCGTCAGATCGCGGAAGCTAAGCGCCTTCAGGCCTGGTTAGTAGCTGCATGGGAGACCGGTTGTGAACCCCAGGTGCTGCAGGCGTTTTTTTGGGTTTGAGGCCCAATGGCTATGAGCACGCGTGGGAAGCCTCACCTTCAAGGCGCCGGAACGGCGCTTTGGAGGTTGCCTGTGGCCACACTAAGCCGAAAGCGCCCGCTCTCGTCAGATTGCGGAAGCTAAGCGGCTTCAGGCCTGGTTAGTAGCTGCATGGGAGACCGGCTGTGAACCCCAGGTGCTGCAGGCGTTTTTTTGGGTTTGAGGCCCAATGGCTATGAGCACGCGTGGGAAGCCTCACCTTCAAGGCGCCGGAACGGCGCCTTGGAGGTTGCCTGCGACCACACTAAGCCGAAAGCGCCCGCTCTTGTCAGATCGCGGAAGCTAAGCGGCTTCAGGCCTGGTTAGTAGCTGCATGGGAGACCGGCTGTGAACCCCAGGTGCTGCAGGCGTTTTTTTGGGTTTGAGGCCCAATGGCTATGAGCACGCGTGGGAAGCCTCACCTTCAAGGCGCCGGAACGGCGCCTTGGAGGTTGCCTGCGGCCACACTAAGCCGAAAGCGCCCGCTCTCGTCAGATCGCGGAAGCTAAGCGGCTTCAGGCCTGGTTAGTAGCTGCATGGGAGACCGGCTGTGAACCCCAGGTGCTGCAGGCGTTTTTTTGGGTTTGAGGCCCAATGGCTATGAGCACGTGTGGGAAGCCTCACCTTCAAGGCGCCGGAACGGCGCCTTGGAGGTTGCCTGCGGCCACACTAAGCCGAAAGCGCCCGCTCTCGTCAGATCGCGGAAGCTAAGCGGCTTCAGGCCTGGTTAGTAGCTGCATGGGAGACCGGCTGTGAACCCCAGGTGCTGCAGGCGTTTTTTTGGGTTTGAGGCCCAATGGCTATGAGCACGCGTGGGAAGCCTCACCTTCAAGGCGCCGGAACGGCGCTTTGGAGGTTGCCTGTGGCCACACTACGCCGAAAGCGCCCGCTCTCGTCAGATCGCGGAAGCTAAGCGGCTTCAGGCCTGGTTAGTAGCTGCATGGGAGACCGGCTGTGAACCCCAGGTGCTGCAGGCGATTTTTTGGGTTTGAGGCCCAATGGCTATGAGCATGCGTGGGAAGCCTCACCTTCAAGGCGCCGGAACGGCACCTTGGAGGTTGCCTGCGGCCACACTAAGCCGAAAGCGCCCGCTCTCGTCAGATCGCGGAAGCTAAGCGGCTTCAGGCCTGGTTAGTAGCTGCATGGGAGACCGGCTGTGAACCCCAGGTGCTGCAGGTGTTTTTTTGGGTTTGAGGCCCAATGGCTATGAGCACGCGTGGGAAGCCTCACCTTCAAGGCGCCGTTCCGGCGGCTTGGAGGTTGCCTGCGGCCACACTAAGCCGAAAGCGCCCGCTCTCGTCAGATCGCGGAAGCTAAGCGGCTTCAGGCCTGGTTAGTAGCTGCATGGGAGGCCGGCTGTGAACCCCGGGTGCTGCAGGCGTTTTTTTGGGTTTGAGGCCCAATGGCTATGAGCACGCGTGGGAAGCCTCACCTTCAAGGCGCCGGAACGGCGCCTTGGAGGTTGCCTGCGGCCACACTAAGCCGAAAGCGCCCGCTCTCGTCAGATCGCGGAAGCTAAGCGCCTTCAGGCCTGGTTAGTAGCTGCATGGGAGACCGGTTGTGAACCCCAGGTGCTGCAGGCGTTTTTTTGGGTTTGAGGCCCAATGGCTATGAGCACGCGTGGGAAGCCTCACCTTCAAGGCGCCGGAACGGCGCCTTGGAGGTATCCTGTGGCCACACTAAGCCGAAAGCGCCCGCTCTCGTCAGATCGCGGAAGCTAAGCGGCTTCAGGCCTGGTTAGTAGCTGCATGGGAGACCGGCTGTGAACCCCAGGTGCTGCAGGCGTTTTTTTGGGTTTGAGGCCCAATGGCTATGAGCACGCGTGGGAAGCCTCACCTTCAAGGCGCCGGAACGGCGCCTTGGAGGTTGCCTGCGGCCACACTAAGCCGAAAGCGCCCGCTCTCGTCAGATCGCGGAAGCTAAGTGGCTTCAGGCCTGGTTAGTAGCTGCATGGGAGACCGGCTGTGAACCCCAGGTGCTGCAGGTGTTTTTTTGGGTTTGAGGCCCAATGGCTATGAGCACGCGTGGGAAGCCTCACCTTCAAGGCGCCGGAACGGCGCCTTGGAGGTAGCCTGCGGCCACACTAAGCCGAAAGCGCCCGCTCTCGTCAGATCACTGAAGCTAAGCGGCTTCAGGCCTGGTTAGTAGCTGCATGGGAGACCGGCTGTGAACCCCAGGTGCTGCAGGCGTTTTTTTGGGTTTGAGGCCCAATGGCTATGAGCACGCGTGGGAAGCCTCACCTTCAAGGCGCCGGAACGGCGCCTTGGAGGTTGCCTGCGGCCACACTAAGCCGAAAGCGCCCGCTCTCGTCAGATTGCGGAAGCTAAGCGGCTTCAGGCCTGGTTAGTAGCTGCATGGGAGACCGGCTGTGAACCCCAGGTGCTGCAGGAGGTTTTTTGGGTTTGAGGCCCAATGGCTATGAGCATGCGTGGGAAGCCTCACCTTCAAGGCGCCGGAACGGCGCCTTGGAGGTTGCCTGCGGCCACACTAAGCCGAAAGCGCCCGCTCTCGTCAGATCGCGGAAGCTAAGTGGCTTCAGGCCTGGTTAGTAGCTGCATGGGAGACCGGCTGTGAACCCCAGGTGCTGCAGGTGTTTTTTTGGGTTTGAGGCCCAATGGCTATGAGCACGTGTGGGAAGCCTCACCTTCAAGGCGCCGGAACGGCGCCTTGGAGGTTGCCTGCGGCCACACTAAGCCGAAAGCGCCCGCTCTCGTCAGATCGCGGAAGCTAAGCGGCTTCAGGCCTGGTTATTAGCTGCATGGGAGACCGGCTGTGAACCCCAGGTGCTGCAGGTGTTTTTTTGGGTTTGAGGCCCAATGGCTATGAGCACGCGTGGGAAGCCTCACCTTCAAGGCGCCGGAACGGCGCCTAGGAGGTTGCCTGCGGCCACACTAAGCCGAAAGCGCCCGCTCTCGTCAGATCGCGGAAGCTAAGCGCCTTCAGGCCTGGTTAGTAGCTGCATGGGAGACCGGTTGTGAACCCCAGGTGCTGCAGGTGTTTTTTTGGGTTTGAGGCCCAATGGCTATGAGCACGCGTGGGAAGCCTCACCTTCAAGGCGCCGGAACGGCGCCTTGGAGGTTGCCTGCGGCCACACTAAGCCGAAAGCGCCCGCTCTCGTCAGATCGCTGAAGCTAAGCGGCTTCAGGCCTGGTTAGTAGCTGCATGGGAGACCGGCTGTGAACCCCAGGTGCTGCAGGCGTTTTTTTTGGGTTTGAGGCCCAATGGCTATGAGCACGCGTGGGAAGCCTCACCTTCAAGGCGCCGGAATGGCGCCTTGGAGGTTGCCTGCGGCCACACTAAGCCGAAAGCGCCCGCTCTCGTCAGATCGCGGAAGCTAAGCGGCTTCAGGCCTGGTTAGTAGCTGCATGGGAGACCGGCTGTGAACCCCAGGTGCTGCAGGCGTTTTTTTTGGGTTTGAGGCCCAATGGCTATGAGCACGCGTGGGAAGCCTCACCTTCAAGGAGCCGGAACGGCGCCTTGGAGGTTGCCTGCGGCCACACTAAGCCGAAAGCGCCCGCTCTCGTCAGATCGCGGAAGCTAAGCGGCTTCAGGCCTGGTTATTAGCTGCATGGGAGACCGGCTGTGAACCCCAGGTGCTGCAGGCGTTTTTTTTGGGTTTGAGGCCCAATGGCTATGAGCACGTGTGGGAAGCCTCACCTTCAAGGCGCCGGAACGGCGCCTTTGAGATTGCCTGCGGCCACACTAAGCCGAAAGCGCCCGCTCTCGTCAGATCGCGGAAGCTAAGCGGCTTCAGGCCTCGTTAGTAGCTGCATGGGAGACCGGCTGTGAACCCCAGGTGCTGCAGGCGTTTTTTTGGGTTTGAGGCCCAATGGCTATGAGCACGCGTGGGAAGCCTCACCTTCAAGGCGCCGGAACGGCGCCTAGGAGGTTGCCTGCGGCCACACTAAGCCGAAAGCGCCCGCTCTTGTCAGAACGCGGAAGCTAAGCGGCTTCAGGCCTGGTTAGTAGCTGCATGGGAGACCGGCTGTGAACCCCAGGTGCTGCAGGCGTTTTTTTGGGTTTGAGGCCCAATGGCTATGAGCACGCGTGGGATGCCTCACCTTCAAGGCGCCGGAACGGCGCCTTGGAGGTTGCCTGCGGCCACACTAAGCCGAAAGCGCCCGCTCTCGTCAGATCGCGGAAGCTAAGCGCCTTCAGGCCTGGTTAGTAGCTGCATGGGAGACCGGCTGTGAACCCCAGGTGCTGCAGGCATTTTTTTGGGTTTGAGGCCCAATGGCTATGAGCACGCGTGGGAAGCCTCACCTTCAAGGCGCCGGAACGGCGCCTTGGAGGTTGCCTGCGGCCACACTAAGCCGAAAGCGCCCGCTCTCGTCAGATCGCGGAAGCTAAGCGCCTTCAGGCCTGGTTAGTAGCTGCATGGGAGACCGGTTGTGAACCCCAGGTGCTGCAGGCGTTTTTTTGGGTTTGAGGCCCAATGGCTATGAGCACGCGTGGGAAGCCTCACCTTCAAGGCGCCGGAACGGCGCTTTGGAGGTTGCCTGTGGCCACACTAAGCCGAAAGCGCCCGCTCTCGTCAGATTGCGGAAGCTAAGCGGCTTCAGGCCTGGTTAGTAGCTGCATGGGAGACCGGCTGTGAACCCCAGGTGCTGCAGGCGTTTTTTTGGGTTTGAGGCCCAATGGCTATGAGCACGCGTGGGAAGCCTCACCTTCAAGGCGCCGGAACGGCGCCTTGGAGGTTGCCTGCGACCACACTAAGCCGAAAGCGCCCGCTCTCGTCAGATCGCGGAAGCTAAGCGGCTTCAGGCCTGGTTAGTAGCTGCATGGGAGACCGGCTGTGAACCCCAGGTGCTGCAGGCGTTTTTTTGGGTTTGAGGCCCAATGGCTATGAGCACGCGTGGGAAGCCTCACCTTCAAGGCGCCGGAACGGCGCCTTGGAGGTTGCCTGCGGCCACACTAAGCCGAAAGCGCCCGCTCTCGTCAGATCGCGGAAGCTAAGCGGCTTCAGGCCTGGTTAGTAGCTGCATGGGAGACCGGCTGTGAACCCCAGGTGCTGCAGGCGTTTTTTTGGGTTTGAGGCCCAATGGCTATGAGCACGTGTGGGAAGCCTCACCTTCAAGGCGCCGGAACGGCGCCTTGGAGGTTACCTGCGGCCACACTAAGCCGAAAGCGCCCGCTCTCGTCAGATCGCGGAAGCTAAGCGGCTTCAGGCCTGGTTAGTAGCTGCATGGGAGACCGGCTGTGAACCCCAGGTGCTGCAGGCGTTTTTTTGGGTTTGAGGCCCAATGGCTATGAGCACGCGTGGGAAGCCTCACCTTCAAGGCGCCGGAACGGCGCTTTGGAGGTTGCCTGTGGCCACACTATGCCGAAAGCGCCCGCTCTCGTCAGATCGCGGAAGCTAAGCGGCTTCAGGCCTGGTTAGTAGCTGCATGGGAGACCGGCTGTGAACCCCAGGTGCTGCAGGCGATTTTTTGGGTTTGAGGCCCAATGGCTATGAGCATGCGTGGGAAGCCTCACCTTCAAGGCGCCGGAACGGCACCTTTGAGGTTGCCTGCGGCCACACTAAGCCGAAAGCGCCCGCTCTCGTCAGATCGCGGAAGCTAAGCGGCTTCAGGCCTGGTTAGTAGCTGCATGGGAGACCGGCTGTGAACCCCAGGTGCTGCAGGTGTTTTTTTGGGTTTGAGGCCCAATGGCTATGAGCACGCGTGGGAAGCCTCACCTTCAAGGCGCCGGAACGGCGCCTTGGAGGTTGCCTGCGGCCACACTAAGCCGAAAGCGCCCGATCTCGTCAGATCGCGGAAGCTAAGCGGCTTCTGGCTTGGTTAGTAGCTGCATGGGAGACCGGCTGTGAACCCCAGGTGCTGCAGGTGTTTTTTTGGGTTTGAGGCCCAATGGCTATGAGCACGCGTGGGAAGCCTCACCTTCAAGGCGCCAGAACGGCGCCTTGGAGGTTGCCTGCGGGCACACTAAGCCGAAAGCGCCCGCTCTCGTCAGATTGCGGAAGCTAAGCGGCTTCAGGCCTGGTTAGTAGCTGCATGGGAGACCGGCTGTGAACCCCAGGTGCTGCAGGCGTTTTTTTTGGGTTTGAGGCCCAATGGCTATGAGCACGCGTGGGAAGCCTCACCTTCAAGGCGCCGGAACGGCGCCTTGGAGGTTGCCTGCGGCCACACTAAGCCGAAAGCGCCCGCTCTTGTCAGATCGCGGAAGCTAAGCGGCTTCAGGCCTGTTTAGTAGCTGCATGGGAGACCGGCTGTGAACCCCAGGTGCTGCAGGCGTTTTTTTGGGTTTGAGGCCCAATGGCTATGAGCACGCGTGGGAAGCCTCACCTTCAAGGCGCCGGAACAGAACCTCGGAGGTTGCCTGCGGCCACACTAAGCCGAAAGCGTCAGTTCGCGGAAGCTAAGCGGCTTCAGGCCTGGTTAGTAGCTGAATGGGAGACCGGCTGTGAACCCCAGGTGCTGCAGGCGTTTTTTTGGGTTTGAGGCCCAATGGCTATGAGCACGCGTGGGAAGCCTCACCTTCTTGCCTGCGGCCACACTAAGCCGAAAGCGCCCGCTCTCGTCAGATCGCGGAAGCTAGGTGGCTTCAGGCCTGGTTAGTAGCTGCATGGGAGACCGGCTGTGAACCCCAGGTGCTGCATGAGTTTTTTTGGGTTTAAGGCCCAATGGCTGTGAGCACGCGTGGGAAGCCTCACCTTCAAGGTGCCGGAACGGCGCCTTGGAGGTTGCCTGCGGCCACACTAAGCCGAAAGCGCCCGCTCTCATCAGATTGCGGAAGCTAAGCGGCTTCAGGCCTGGTTAGTAGCTGCATGGGAGACCGGCTGTGAACCCCAGGTGCTGCAGGTGCTTTTTTGGGTTTGAGGCCCAATGGCTATGAGCACGCGTGGGAAGCCTCACCTTCAAGGCGCCGGAACGGCGCCTTGGAGGTTGCCTGCGACCACACTAAGCCGAAAGCGCCTGCTCTCGTCAGATCGCGGAAGCTAAGCGGCTTCAGGCCTGGTTAGTAGCTGCATGGGAGACCGGCTGTGAACCCCAGGTGCTGCAGGCGTTTTTTTGGGTTTGAGGCCCAATGGCTATGAGCACGCGTGGGAAGCCTCACCTTCAAGGCGCCGGAACGGCGCCTTGGAGGTTGCCTGCGGCCACACTAAGCCGAAAGCGCCCGCTCTCGTCAGATCGCGGAAGCTAAGCGGCTTCAGGCCTGGTTAGTAGCTGCATGGGAGACCGGCTGTGAACCCCAGGTGCTGCAGGTGTTTTTTTGGGTTTGAGGCCCAATGGCTATGAGCACGTGTGGGAAGCCTCACCTTCAAGGCGCCGGAACGGCGCCTTGGAGGTTGCCTGCGGCCACACTAAGCCGAAAGCGCCCGCTCTCGTCAGATCGCGGAAGCTAAGCGGCTTCAGGCCTGGTTAGTAGCTGCATGGGAGACCGGCTGTGAACCCCAGGTGCTGCAGGCGTTTTTTTGGGTTTGAGGCCCAATGGCTATGAGCACGCGTGGGAAGCCTCACCTTCAAGGCGCCGGAACGGCGCTTTGGAGGTTGGCTGTGGCCACACTACGCCGAAAGCGCCCGCTCTCGTCAGATCGCGGAAGCTAAGCGGCTTCAGGCCTGGTTAGTAGCTGCATGGGAGACCGGCTGTGAACCCCAGGTGCTGCAGGTGTTTTTTTGGGTTTGAGGCCCAATAGCTATGAGCACGCGTGGGAAGCCTCACCTTCAAGGCGCCGGAACGGCGCCTTGGAGGTTGCCTGCGGCCACACTAAGCCGAAAGCGCCCGATCTCGTCAGATCGCGGAAGCTAAGCGGCTTCTGGCTTGGTTAGTAGCTGCATGGGAGACCGGCTGTGAACCCCAGGTGCTGCAGGTGTTTTTTTGGGTTTGAGGCCCAATGGCTATGAGCACGCGTGGGAAGCCTCACCTTCAAGGCGCCGGAACGGCGCCTTGGAGGTTGCCTGCGGGCACACTAAGCCGAAAGCGCCCGCTCTCGTCAGATTGCGGAAGCTAAGCGGCTTCAGGCCTGGTTAGTAGCTGCATGGGAGACCGGCTGTGAACCCCAGGTGCTGCAGGCGTTTTTTTGGGTTTGAGGCCCAATGGCTATGAGCACGCGTGGGAAGCCTCACCTTCAAGGCGCCGGAACGGCGCCTTGGAGGTTGCCTGCGGCCACACTAAGCCGAAAGCGCCCGCTCTTGTCAGATCGCGGAAGCTAAGCGGCTTCAGGCCTGTTTAGTAGCTGCATGGGAGACCGGCTGTGAACCCCAGGTGCTGCAGGCGTTTTTTTGGGTTTGAGGCCCAATGGCTATGAGCACGCGTGGGAAGCCTCACCTTCAAGGCGCCGGAACAGAACCTCGGAGGTTGCCTGCGGCCACACTAAGCCGAAAGCGTCAGTTCGCGGAAGCTAAGCGGCTTCAGGCCTGGTTAGTAGCTGCATGGGAGACCGGCTGTGAACCCCAGGTGCTGCAGGCGTTTTTTTGGGTTTGAGGCCCAATGGCTATGAGCACGCGTGGGAAGCCTCACCTTCTTGCCTGCGGCCACACTAAGCCGAAAGCGCCCGCTCTCGTCAGATCGCGGAAGCTAGGCGGCTTCAGGCCTGGTTAGTAGCTGCATGGGAGACCGGCTGTGAACCCCAGGTGCTGCAGGAGTTTTTTTGGGTTTAAGGCCCAATGGCTGTGAGCACGCGTGGGAAGCCTCACCTTCAAGGTGCCGGAACGGCGCCTTGGAGGTTGCCTGCGGCCACACTAAGCCGAAAGCGCCCGCTCTCATCAGATTGCGGAAGCTAAGCGGCTTCAGGCCTGGTTAGTAGCTGCATGGGAGACCGGCTGTGAACCCCAGGTGCTGCAGGTGCTTTTTTGGGTTTGAGGCCCAATGGCTATGAGCACGCGTGGGAAGCCTCACCTTCAAGGCGCCGGAACGGCGCCTTGGAGGTTGCCTGCGGCCACACTAAGCCGAAAGCGCCCGCTCTCGTCAGATCGCGGAAGCTAAGCGGCTTCAGGCCTGGTTAGTAGCTGCATGGGAGACCGGCTGTGAACCCCAGGTGCTGCAGGTGTTTTTTTGGGTTTGAGGCCCAATGGCTATGAGCACGCGTGGGAAGCCTCACCTTCAAGGCGCCGGAACGGCGCCTTGGAGGTTGCCTGCGGCCACACTAAGCCGAAAGCACCCGCTCTCGTCAGATTGCGGAAGCTAAGCGGCTTCAGGCCTGGTTAGTAGCTGCATGGGAGACCGGCTGTGAACCCCAGGTGCTGCAGGCGTTTTTTTGGGTTTGAGGCCCAATGGCTATGAGCACGCGTGGGAAGCCTCACCTTCAAGGCGCCGGAACGGCGCCTTGGAGGTTGCCTGCGGCCACACTAAGCCGAAAGCGCCCGCTCTCGTCAGATCGCGGAAGCTAAGCGGCTTCAGGCCTGGTTAGTAGCTGCATGGGAGACCGGCTGTGAACCCCAGGTGCTGCAGGCGTTTTTTTGGGTTTGAGGCCCAATGGCTATGAGCACGCGTGGGAAGCCTCACTTTCAAGGCGCCGGAACGGCGCCTTGGAGGTTGCCTGCGGCCACACTAAGCCGAAAGCGCCCGCTCTCGTCAGATCGCGGAAGCTAAGCGGCTTCAGGCCTGGTTAGTAGCTGCATGGGAGACCGGCTGTGAACCCCAGGTGCTGCAGGCGTTTATTTGGGTTTGAGGCCCAATGGCTATGAGCACGCGTGGGAAGCCTCACCTTCAAGGCGCCGAAACGGCGCCTTGGAGGTTGCCTGCGGCCACACTAAGCCGAAAGCGCCCGCTCTCGTCAGATCGCGGAAGCTAAGCGGCTTCAGGCCTGGTTAGTAGCTGCATGGGAGACCGTCTGTGAACCCCAGGTGCTACAGGTGTTTTTTTGGGTTTGAGGCCCAATGGCTATGAGCACTCGTGGGAAGCCTCACCTTCAAGGCGCCGGAACGGCGCCTTGGAGGTTGCTTGCGGCCACACTAAGCCGAAAGCGCCTGCTCTCGTCAGATCGCGGAAGCTAAGCGGCTTCAGGCCTGGTTAGTAGCTGCATGGGAGACTGGCTGTGAACCCCAGGTGCTGCAGGTGTTTTTTTGGGTTTGAGGCCTAATGGCTATGAGCACGCGTGGGAAGCCTCACCTTCAAGGCGCCGGAACGGCGCCTTGGAGGTTGCCTGCGGCCACACTAAGCCGAAAGCGCCCGCTCTCGTTAGATCGCGGAAGCTAAGTGGCTTCAGGCCTGGTTAGTAGCTGCATGGGAGACCGGCTGTGAACCCCAGGTGCTGCAGGCATTTTTTTGGGTTTGAGGCCCAATGGCTATGAGCACGCGTGGGAAGCCTCACCTTCAAGGCGCCGGAACGGCACCTTGGAGGTTGCCTGCGGCCACACTAAGCCGAAAGCGCCCGCTCTCGTCAGATCGCGGAAGCTAAGCGGCTTCAGGCCTGGTTAGTAGCTGCATGGGAGACCGGCTGTGAACCCCAGGTGCTGCAGGTGTTTTTTTGGGTTTGAGGCCCAATGGCTATGAGCACGCGTGGGAAGCCTCACCTTCAAGGCGCCGGAACGGCGCCTTGGAGGTTGCCTGCGGCCACACTAAGCCGAAAGCGCCTGCTCTCGTCAGATCGCGGAAGCTAAGCGGCTTCAGGCCTAGTTAGTAGCTGCATGGGAGACTGGCTGTGAACCCCAGGTGCTGCAGGCGTTTTTTTTGGGTTTGAGGCCCAATGGCTATGAGCACGCGTGGGAAGCCTCACCTTCAAGGCGCCGGAACGGCGCCTTGGAGGTTGCCTGCGGCCACACTAAGCCGAAAGCGCCCGCTCTCGTCAGATCACGGAAGCTAAGCGGCTTCAGGCCTGGTTAGTAGCTGCATGGGAGACCGGCTGTGAACCCCAGGTGCTGCAGGTGTTTTTTTGGGTTTGAGGCCCAATGGCTATGAGCACGCGTGGGAAGCCTCACCTTCAAGGCGCCGGAACGGCGCCTTGGAGGTTGCCTGCGGCCACACTAAGCCGAAAGCGCCCGCTCTCGTCAGATCACGTAAGCTAAGCGGCTTCAGGCCTGGTTAGTAGCTGCATGGGAGACCGGCTGTGAACCCCAGGTGCTGCAGGCATTTTTTTGGGTTTGAGGCCCAATGGCTATGAGCACGCGTGGGAAGCCTCACCTTCAAGGCGCCGGAACGGCACCTTGGAGGTTGCCTGCGGCCACACTAAGCCGAAAGCGCCCGCTCTCGTCAGATCGCGGAAGCTAAGCGGCTTCAGGCCTGGTTAGTAGCTGCATGGGTGACCGGCTGTGAACCCCAGGTGCTGCAGGTGTTTTTTTGGGTTTGAGGCCCAATGGCTATGAGCACGCGTGGGAAGCCTCACCTTCAAGGCGCCGGAACGGCGCCTTGGAGGTTGCCTGCGGCCACACTAAGCCGAAAGCGCCTGCTCTCGTCAGATCGCGGAAGCTAAGCGGCTTCAGGCCTAGTTAGTAGCTGCATGGGAGACTGGCTGTGAACCCCAGGTGCTGCAGGCGTTTTTTTGGGTTTGAGGCCCAATGGCTATGAGCACGCGTGGGAAGCCTCACCTTCAAGGCGCCGGAACGGCGCCTTGGAGGTTGCCTGCAGCCACACTAAGCCGAAAGCGCCCGCTCTCGTCAGATCGCGGAAGCTAAGCGGCTTCAGGCCTGGTTAGTAGCTGCATGGGAGACCGGCTGTGAACCCCAGGTGCTGCAGGTGTTTTTTTGGGTTTGAGGCCCAATGGCTATGAGCACGCGTGGGAAGCCTCACCTTCAAGGCGCCGGAACGGCGCCTTGGAGGTTGCCTGCGGCCACACTAAGCCGAAAGCGCCCGCTCTCGTCAGATCACGTAAGCTAAGCGGCTTCAGGCCTGGTTAGTAGCTGCATGGGAGACCGGCTGTGAACCCCAGGTACTGCAGGTGTTTTTTTGGGTTTGAGGCCCAATGGCTATGAGCACGTGTGGGAAGCCTCACCTTCAAGGCGCCGGAACGGCGCCTTGGAGGTTGCCTGCGGCCACACTAAGCCGAAAGCGCCCGCTCTCGTCAGATTGCGGAAGCTAAGCGGCTTCAGGCCTGGTTAGTAGCTGCATGGGAGACCGGCTGTGAACCCCAGGTGCTGCAGGCGTTTTTTTTGGGTTTGAGGCCCAATGGCTATGAGCACGCGTGGGAAGCCTCACCTTCAAGGCGCCGTTCCGGCGCCTTGGAGGTTGCCTGCGCCTTGGAGGTTGCCTGCGGCCACACTAAGCCGAAAGCGCCCGCTCTCGTCAGATCGCGGAAGCTAAGCGGCTTCAGGCCTGATTGGTAGCTGCATGGGAGACCGGCTGTGAACCCCAGGTGCTGCAGGCGTTTGTTTGGGTTTGAGGCCCAATGACTATGAGCACGCGTGGGAAGCCTCACCTTCAAGGCGCCGGAACGGCGCCTTGGAGGTTGCCTGCGGCCACACTAAGCCGAAAGCGCCCGCTCTCGTCAGATCGCGCAAGCTAAGCGGCTTCAGGCCTGGTTAGTAGCTGCATGGGAGACCGTCTGTGAACCCCAGGTGCTGCAGGCGTTTTTTTGGGTTTGAGGCCCAATGGCTATGAGCACGCGTGGGAAGCCTCACCTTCAAGGCGCCGGAACGGCGCCTTGGAGGTTGCCTGCGGCCACACTAAGCCGGAAGCGCCCGCTCTCGTCAGATCGCGGAAGCTAAGCGGCTTCAGGCCTGGTTAGTAGCTGCATGGGAGACCGGCTGTGAACCCCAGGTGCTGCAGGTGTTTTTTTGGGTTTGAGGCCCAATGGCTATGAGCACGCGTGGGAAGCCTCACCTTCAAGGCGCCGGAACAGCGCCTTGGAGGTTGCCTGCGGCCACACTAAGCCGAAAGCGCCCGCTCTCGTCAGATCGCGCAAGCTAAGCGGCTTCAGGCCTGGTTAGTAGCTGCATGGGAGACCGGCTGTGAACCCCAGGTGCTGCAGCTGTTTTTTTGGGTTTGAGGCCCAATGGCTATGAGCACGCGTGGGAAGCCTCACCTTCAAGGCGCCGGAACGGCGCCTTGGAGGTTGCCTGCGGCCACACTAAGCCGAAAGCGCCCGCTCTCGTCAGATCGCGGAAGCTAAGCGGCTTCAGGCCTGGTTAGTAGCTGCATGGGAGACCGGCTGTGAACCCCAGGTGCTGCAGGCGTTTTTTTGGGTTTGAGGCCCAATGGCTATGAGCACGCGTGGGAAGCCTCACCTTCAAGGCGCCGGAACGGCGCCTTGGAGGTTGCCTGCGGCCACACTAAGCCGAAAGCGCCCGCTCTCGTCAGATCGCGGAAGCTAAGTGGCTTCAGGCCTGGTTAGTAGCTGCATGGGAGACCGGCTGTGAACCCCAGGTGCTGCAGGTGTTTTTTTGGGTTTGAGGCCCAATGGCTATGAGCACGCGTGGGAAGCCTCACCTTCAAGGCGCCGGAACGGCGCCTTGGAGGTTGCCTGCGGCCACACTAAGCCGAAAGCGCCCGCTCTCGTCAGATCGCGGAAGCTAAGCGGCTTCAGGCCTGGTTAGTAGCTGCATGGGAGACTGGCTGTGAACCCCAGGTGCTGCAGGCGTTTTTTTGGGTTTGAGGCCCAATGGCTATGAGCACGCGTGGGAAGCCTCACCTTCAAGGCGCCGGAACGGCGCCTTGGAGGTTCCCTGCGGCCACACTAAGTTGAAAGCGCCTGCTCTCGTCAGATCGCGGAAGCTAAGCGGCTTCAGGCCTGGTTAGTAGCTGCATGGGAGACCGGCTGTGAACCCCAGGTGCTGCAGGCGTTTTTTTGGGTTTGAGGCCCAATGGCTATGAGCACGCGTGGGAAACCTCACCTTCAAGGCGCCGGAACGGCGCCTTGGAGGTTGCCTGCGGCCACACTAAGCCGAAAGCGCCCGCTCTCGTCAGATCGCGGAAGCTAAGCGGCTTCAGGCCTGGTTAGTAGCTGCATGGGAGACCGGCTGTGAACCCCAGGTGCTGCAGGTGTTTTTTTGGGTTTGAGGCCCAATGGCTATGAGCACGCGTGGGAAGCCTCACCTTCAAGGCGCCGGAACGGCGCCTTGGAGGTTGCCTGCGGCCACACTAAGCCGAAAGCGCCCGCTCTCGTCAGATTGCGCAAGCTAAGCGGCTTCAGGCCTGGTTAGTAGCTGCATGGGAGACCGGCTGTGAACCCCAGGTGTTGCAGCTGTTTTTTTGGGTTTGAGGCCCAATGGCTATGAGCACGCGTGGGAAGCCTCACCTTCAAGGCGCCGGAACGGCGCCTTGGAGGTTGCCTGCGGCCACACTAAGCCGAAAGCGCCCGCTCTCGTCAGATCGCGGAAGCTAAGCGGCTTCAGGCCTGGTTAGTAGCTGCATGGGAGACCGGCTGTGAACCCCAGGTGCTGCAGGCGTTTTTTTGGGTTTGAGGCCCAATGGCTATGAGCACGCGTGGGAAGCCTCACCTTCAAGGCGCCGGAACGGCGCCTTGGAGGATGCCTGCGGCCACACTAAGCCGAAAGCGCCCGCTCTCGTCAGATCGCGGAAGCTAAGCGTCTTCAGGCCTGGTTAGTAGCTGCATGGGAGACCGGCTGTGAACCCCAGGTGCTGCAGGCGTTTTTTTGGGTTTGAGGCCCAATGGCTATGAGCACGCGTGGGAAGCCTCACCTTCAAGGCGCCGGAACGGCGCCTTGGAGGTTACCTGCGGCCACACTAAGCCGAAAGCGCCCGCTCTCGTCAGATCGCGGAAGCTAAGCGGCTTCAGGCCTGGTTAGTAGCTGCATGGGAGACCGGCTGTGAACCCCAGGTGCTGCAGGCGTTTTTTTGGGTTTGAGGCCCAATGGCTATGAGCACGCGTGGGAAGCCTCACCTTCAAGGCGCCGGAACGGCGCCTTGGAGGCTGCCTGCGGCCACACTAAGCCGAAAGCGCCCGCTCTCGTCAGATCGCGGAAGCTAAGCGGCTTCAGGCCTGGTTAGTAGCTGCATGGGAGACCGGCTGTGAACCCCAGGTGCTGCAGGAGTTTTTTTGGGTTTGAGGCCCAATGGCTATGAGCACGCGTGGGAAGCCTCACCTTCAAGGCGCCGGAACGGCGCCTTGGAGGTTGCATGCGGCCACACTAAGCCGAAAGCGCCCGCTCTCGTCAGATCGCGGAAGCTAAGCGGCTTCAGGCCTGGTTAGTAGCTGCATGGGAGACCGGCTGTGAACCCCAGGTGCTGCAGGCGTTTTTTTGGGTTTGAGGCCCAATGGCTATGAGCACGCGTGGAAAGCCTCACCTTCAAGGCGCCGGAACGGCGCCTTGGAGGTTGCCTGCGGCTACACTAAGCCGAAAGCGCCCGCTCTCGTCAGATCGCGGAAGCTAAGCGGCTTCAGGCCTGGTTAGTAGCTGCATGGGAGACCGGCTGTGAACCCCAGGTGCTGCAGGCGTTTTTTTTGGGTTTGAGGCCCAATGGCTATGAGCACGCGTGGGAAGCCTCACCTTCAAGGCGCCGTAACGGCGCCTTGGAGGTTGCCTGCGGCCACACTAAGCCGAAAGCGCCCGCTCTCGTCAGATCGTGGAAGCTAAGTGGCTTCAGGCCTGGTTAGTAGCTTCATGGGAGACCGGCTGTGAACCCCAGGTGCTGCAGGCGTTTTTTTGGGTTTGAGGCCCAATGGCTATGAGCACGCGTGGGAAGCCTCACCTTCAAGGCGCCGGAACGGCGCCTTGGAGGTTGCCTGCGGCCACACTAAGCCGAAAGCGCCCGCTCTCGTCAGATCGCGGAAGCTAAGCAGCTTCAGGCCTGGTTAGTAGCTGCATGGGAGACCGGCTGTGAACCCCAGGTGCTGCAGGCGTTTTTTTGGGTTTGAGGCCCAATGGCTATGAGCACGCGTGGGAAGCCTCACCTTCAAGGCGCCGGAACGGCGCCTTGGAGGTTCCCTGCGGCCACACTAAGTTGAAAGCGTCAGATCGCGGAAGCTAAGCGGCTTCAGGCCTGGTTAGTAGCTGCATGGGAGACCGGCTGTGAACCCCAGGTGCTGCAGGCGGTTTTTTGGGTTTGAGGCCCAATGGCTATGAGCACGCGTGGCAAGCCTCACCTTCAAGGCGCCGGAACGGCGCCTTGGAGGTTGCCTGCGGCCACACTAAGCCGAAAGCGCCCGCTCTCGTCAGATCGCGGAAGCTAAGCGGCTTCAGGCCTGGTTAGTAGCTGCATGGGAGACCGGCTGTGAACCCCAGGTGTTGCAGGCGTTTTATTGGGTTTGAGGCCCAATGGCTATGAGCACGCGTGGGAAGCCTCACCTTCAAGGCGCCGGAACGGCGCCTTGGAGGTTGCCTGCGGCCACACTACGCCGAAAGTGCCCGCTCTCATCAGATCGCGGAAGCTAAGCGGCTTCAGGCCTGGTTAGTAGCTGCATGGGAGACCGGCTGTGAACCCCAGGTGCTGCAGGTGTTTTTTTGGGTTTGAGGCCCAATGGCTATGAGCACGCGTGGGAAGCCTCACCTTCAAGGCGCCGGAACGGCGCCTTGGAGTTTGCCTGCGGCCACACTAAGCCGAAAGCGCCTGCTCTCGTCAGCTCGCGGAAGCTAAGCGGCTTCAGGCCTGGTTAGTAGCTGCATGGGAGACCGGCTGTGAACCCCAGGTGCTGCAGGTGTTTTTTTGGGTTTGAGGCCCAATGGCTATGAGCACGCGTGGGAAGCCTCACCTTCAAGGCGCCGACCCGGCGCCTTGGAGATTGCCTGCGGCCACAATAAGCCGAAAGCGCCTGCTCTCGTCAGATCGTGGAAGCTAAGCGGCTTCAGGCCTGGTTAGTAGCTGCATGGGAGACCGGCTGTGAACCCCAGGTGCTGCAGGCGTTTTTTTGGGTTTAAGGCCCAATGGCTATGAGCACGCGTGGGAAGCCTCACCTTCAAGGCGCCGGAACGGCGCTTTGGAGGTTGCCTGCGGCCACACTAAGCCGAAAGCGCCCGCTCTCGTCAGATCGCGGAAGCTAAGCGGCTTCAGGCCTGGTTAGTAGCTGCATGGGAGACCGGCTGTGAACCCGAGGTGCTGCAGGCGTTTTTTTGGGTTTGAGGCCCAATGGCTATGAGCACGCGTGGGAAGCCTCACCTTCAAGGCGCCGGAACGGCGCCTTGGAGGTTCCCTGCGGCCACACTAAGTTGAAAGCGTCAGATCGCGGAAGCTAAGCGGCTTCAGGCCTGGTTAGTAGCTGCATGGGAGACCGGCTGTGAACCCCTGGTGCTGCAGGCGGTTTTTTGGGTTTGAGGCCCAATGGCTATGAGCACGCGTGGGAAGCCTCACCTTCAAGGCGCCGGAACGGCGCCTTGGAGGTTGCCTGCGGCCACACTAAGCCGAAAGCGCCCGCTCTCGTCAGATCGCGGAAGCTAAGCGGCTTCAGGCCTGGTTAGTAGCTGCATGGGAGACCGGCTGTGAACCCCAGGTGCTGCAGGCGTTTTATTGGGTTTGAGGCCCAATGGCTATGAGCACGCGTGGGAAGCCTCACCTTCAAGGCGCCGGAACGGCGCCTTGGAGGTTGCCTGCGGCCACACTACGCCAAAAGTGCCCGCTCTCATCAGATCGCGGAAGCTAAGCGGCTTCAGGCCTGGTTAGTAGCTGCATGGGAGACCGGCTGTGAACCCCAGGTGCTGCAGGTGTTTTTTTGGGTTTGAGGCCCAATGGCTATGAGCACGCGTGGGAAGCCTCACCTTCAAGGCGCCGGAACGGCGCCTTGGAGTTTGCCTGCGGCCACACTAAGCCGAAAGCGCCTGCTCTCGTCAGCTCGCGGAAGCTAAGCGGCTTCAGGCCTGGTTAGTAGCTGCATGGGAGACCGGCTGTGAACCCCAGGTGCTGCAGGTGTTTTTTTGGGTTTGAGGCCCAATGGCTATGAGCACGCGTGGGAAGCCTCACCTTCAAGGCGCCGACCCGGCGCCTTGGAGATTGCCTGCGGCCACAATAAGCCGAAAGCGCCTGCTCTCGTCAGATCGTGGAAGCTAAGCGGCTTCAGGCCTGGTTAGTAGCTGCATGGGAGACCGGCTGTGAACCCCAGGTGCTGCAGGCGTTTTTTTGGGTTTGAGGCCCAATGGCTATGAGCACGCGTGGGAAGCCTCACCTTCAAGGCGCCGGAACGGCGCTTTGGAGGTTGCCTGCGGCCACACTAAGCCGAAAGCGCCCGCTCTCGTCAGATCGCGGAAGCTAAGCGGCTTCAGGCCTGGTTAGTAGCTGCATGGGAGACCGGCTGTGAACCCCAGGTGCTGCAAGCGTTTTTTTGGGTTTGAGGCCCAATGGCTATGAGCACGCGTGGGAAGCCTCACCTTCAAGGCGCCGGAACGGCGCCTTGGAGGTTGCCTGCGGCCACACTAAGCCGAAAGTGCCCGCTCTCGTCAGATCGCGGAAGCTAAGCGGCTTCAGGCCTGGTTAGTAGCTGCGTGGGAGACCGGCTGTGAACCCCAGGTGCTGCAGGCGTTTTTTTGGGTTTGAGGCCCAATGGCTATGAGCATGCGTGGGAAGCCTCACCTTCAAGGCGCCGGAACGGCGCCTTGGAGGTTGCCTGTGGCCACACTAAGCCGAAAGCGCCCGCTCTCGTCAGATCGCGGAAGCTAAGCGGCTTCAGGCCTGGTTAGTAGCTGCATGGGAGACCGGCTGTGAACCCCAGGTGCTGCAGGCGTTTTTTTGGGTTTGAGGCCCAATGGCTATGAGCACGCGTGGGAAGCCTCACCTTCAAGGCGCCGGAACGGCACCATGGAAGTTACCTGCGGCCACACTAAGCCGAAAGCGCCCGCTCTCGTCAGATCGCGGAAGCTAGGCGGCTTCAGGCCTGGTTAGTAGCTGCATGGGAGACCGGCTGTGAACCCCAGGTGCTGCAGGCGTTTTTTTGGGTTTGAGGCCCAATGGCTATGAGCACGCATGGGAAGCCTCACCTTCAAGGCGCCGGAACGGCGCCTTGGAGGCTGCCTGCGGCCACACTAAGCCGAAAGCGCCCGCTCTCGTCAGATCGCGGAAGCTAAGCGGCTTCAGGCCTGGTTAGTAGCTGCATGGGAGACCGGCTGTGAACCCCAGGTGCTGCAGGCGTTTTTTTGGGTTTGAGGCCCAATGGCTATGAGCACGCGTGGGAAGCCTCACCTTCAAGGCGCCGGAACGGCGCCTTGGAGGTTGCATGCGGCCACACTAAGCCGAAAGCGCCCGCTCTCGTCAGATCGCGGAAGCTAAGCGGCTTCAGGCCTGGTTAGTAGCTGCATGGGAGACCGGCTGTGAACCCCAGGTGCTGCAGGCGTTTTTTTGGGTTTGAGGCCCAATGGCTATGAGCACGCGTGGGAAGCCTCACCTTCAAGGCGCCGGAACGGCGCCTTGGAGGTTGCCTGCGGCTACACTAAGCCGAAAGCGCCTGCTCTCGTCAGATCGCGGAAGCTAAGCGGCTTCAGGCCTGGTTAGTAGCTGCATGGGAGACCGGCTGTGAACCCCAGGTGCTGCAGGTGTTTTTTTGGGTTTGAGGCCCAATGGCTATGAGCACGCGTGGGAAGCCTCACCTTCAAGGCGCCGGAACGGCGCCTTGGAGGTTGCCTGCGGCCACACTAAGCCGAAAGCGCCCGCTCTCGTCAGATCACGGAAGCTAAGCGGCTTCAGGCCTGGTTAGTAGCTGCATGGGAGACCGGCTGTGAACCCCAGGTGCTGCAGGCGTTTTTTTGGGTTTGAGGCCCAATGGCTATGAGCACGCGTGGGAAGCCTCACCTTCAAGGCGCCGGAATGGCGCCTTGGAGGTTGCCTGCGGCCACACTAAGCCGAAACCGCCTGCTCTCAGATTGTGGAAGCTAAGCGGCTTCAGGCCTGGTTAGTAGCTGCATGGGAGACCGGCTGTGAACTCCAGGTGCTGCAGGCATTTTTTTGGGTTTGAGGCCCAATGGCTATGAGCACGCGTGGGAAGCCTCACCTTCAAGGCGCCGGAACAGCACCTTGGAGGTTGCCTGCGGCCACACTAAGCCGAAAGCTTCAGATCGCGGAAGCTAAGCGGCTTCAGGCCTGGTTAGTAGCTGCATGGGAGACCGGCTGTGAACCCCAGGTGCTGCAGGCGGTTTTTTGGGTTTGAGGCCCAATGGCTATGAGCACGCGTGGGAAGCCTCACCTTCAAGGCGCCGGAACGGCGCCTTGGAGGTTGCCTGCGGCCACACTAAGCCGAAAGCGCCCGCTCTCGTCAGATCGCGGAAGCTAAGCGGCTTCAGGCCTGGTTAGTAGCTGCATGGGAGACCGGCTGTGAACCCCAGGTGCTGCAGGCGTTTTATTGGGTTTGAGGCCCAATGGCTATGAGCACGCGTGGGAAGCCTCACCTTCAAGGCGCCGGAACGGCGGCTTGGAGGTTGCCTGCGGCCACACTAAGCCGAAAGCGTCAGATCGTGGAAGCAAAGCGGCTTCAGGCCTGGTTAGTAGCTGCATGGGAGACCGGCTGTGAACCCCAGGTGCTGCAGGTGTTTTTTTGGGTTTGAGGCCCAATGGCTATGAGCACGCGTGGGAAGCCTCACCTTCAAGGCGCCGGAACGGCGCTTTGGAGGTTGCCTGCGGCCACACTAAGCCGAAAGCGCCCGCTCTCGTCAGATTGTGGAAGCTAAGCGGCTTCAGGCCTGGTTAGTAGCTGCATGGGAGACCGGCTGTGAACCCCAGGTGCTGCAGGTGTTTTTTTGGGTTTGAGGCCCAATGGCTATGAGCACGCGTGGGAAGCCTCACCTTCAAGGCGCCGGAACGGCGCTTTGGAGTTTGCCTGCGGCCACACTAAGCCGAAAGCGCCTGCTCTCGTCAGCTCGCGGAAGCTAAGCGGCTTCAGGCCTGGTTAGTAGCTGCATGGGAGACCGGCTGTGAACCCCAGGTGCTGCAGGTGTTTTTTTGGGTTTGAGGCCCAATGGCTATGAGCACGCGTGGGAAGCCTCACCTTCAAGGCGCCGACCCGGCGCCTTGGAGATTGCCTGCGGCCACAATAAGCCGAAAGCGCCTGCTCTCGTCAGATCGTGGAAGCTAAGCGGCTTCAGGCCTGGTTAGTAGCTGCATGGGAGACTGGCTGTGAACCCCAGGTGCTGCAGGCGTTTTTTTGGGTTTGAGGCCCAATGGCTATGAGCACGCGTGGGAAGCCTCACCTTCAAGGCGCCGGAACGGCGCTTTGGAGGTTGCCTGTGGCCACACTAAGCCGAAAGTGCCCGCTCTCGTCAGATCGCGGAAGCTAAGCGGCTTCAGGCCTGGTTAGTAGCTGCATGGGAGACCGGCTGTGAACCCCAGGTGCTGCAAGCGTTTTTTTGGGTTTGAGGCCCAATGGCTATGAGCACGCGTGGGAAGCCTCACCTTCAAGGCGCCGGAACGGCGCCTTGGAGGTTGCCTGCGGCCACACTAGGCCGAAAGTGCCCGCTCTCGTCAGATCGCGGAAGCTAAGCGGCTTCAGGCCTGGTTAGTAGCTGCATGGGAGACCGGCTGTGAACCCCAGGTGCTGCAGGCGTTTTTTTGGGTTTGAGGCCCAATGGCTATGAGCATGCGTGGGAAGCCTCACCTTCAAGGCGCCGGAACGGCACCTTGGAGGTTACCTGCGGCCACACTAAGCCGAAAGCGCCCGCTCTCGTCAGATCACGGAAGCTAAGCGGCTTCAGGCCTGGTTAGTAGCTGCATGGGAGACCGGCTGTGAACCCCAGGTGCTGCAGGCGTTTTTTTGGGTTTGAGGCCCAATGGCTATGAGCACGCGTGGGAAGCCTCACCTTCAAGGCGCCGGAACGGCGCCTTGGAGGTTACCTGTGGCCACACTAAGCAGAAAGCGCCTGCTCTCGTCAGATCGCGGAAGCTAAGCGGCTTCAGGCCTGGTTAGTAGCTGCATGGAAGACCGGCTGTGAACCCCAGGTGCTGCAGGCGTTTTTTTGGGTTTGAGGCCCAATGGCTATGAGCACGCGTGGGAAACCTCACCTTCAAGGCGCCGGAACGGCGCCTTGGAGGTTGCCTTCGGCCACACTAAGCCGAAAGCGCCCGCTCTCGTCAGATCGCGGAAGCTAAGCGGCTTCAGGCCTGGTTAGTAGCTGCATGGGAGACTGGCTGTGAACCCCAGGTGCTGCAGGTGTTTTTTTGGGTTTGAGGCCCAATGGCTATGAGCATGCGTGGGAAGCCTCACCTTCAAGGCGCCGGAACGGCGCCTTGGAGGTGTCCTGCGGCCACACAAAGCCGAAAGCGCCCGCTCTCGTCAGATCGCGGAAGCTAAGCGGCTTCAGGCCTGGTTAGTAGCTGCATGGGAGACCGGCTGTGAACCCCAGGTGCTGCAGGCGTTTTTTTGGGTTTGAGGCCCAATGGCTATGAGCACGCGTGGGAAGCCTCACCTTCAAGGCGCCGGAACGGCGCCTTGGAGGTTGCCTGCGGCCACACTAAGCCGAAAGCGCCCGCTCTCGTCAGATTGCGGAAGCTAAGCGGCTTCAGGCCTGGTTAGTAGCTGCATGGGAGACCGGCTGTGAACCCCAGGTGCTGCAGGCGTTTTTTTGGGTTTGAGGCCCAATGGCTATGAGCACGCGTGGGAAGCCTCACCTTCAAGGCGCCGGAACGGCGCCTTGGAGGTTGCCTGCGGCCACACTAAGCTGAAAGCGCCCGCTCTCGTCAGATCGCGGAAGCTAAGCGGCTTCAGGCCTGGTTAGTAGCTGCATGGGAGACCGGCTGTGAACCCCAGGTGCTGCAGGCGTTTTTTTGGGTTTGAGGCCCAATGGCTATGAGCACGCGTGGGAAGCCTCACCTTCAAGGCGCCGGAACGGCGCCTTGGAGGTTGCCTGCGGCCACACTAAGCCGAAAGCGCCTGCTCTCGTCAGATCGCGGAAGTTAAGCGGCTTCAGGCCTGGTTAGTAGCTGCATGGGAGACCGGCTGTGAACCCCAGGTGCTGCAGGCGTTTTTTTGGGTTTGAGGCCCAATGGCTATGAGCACGCGTGGGAAGCCTCACCTTCAAGGCGCCGGAACGGCGCCTTGGAGGTTGCCTGCGGCCACAATAAGCCGAAAGCGCCAGCTCTCGTCAGATCGCGGAAGCTAAGCGGCTTCAGGCCTGGTTAGTAGCTGCATGGGAGACCGGCTGTGAACCCCAGGTGCTGCAGGTGTTTTTTTGGGTTTGAGGCCCAATGGCTATGAGCACGCGTGGGAAGCCTCACCTTCAAGGCGCCGGAACGGCGCCTTGGAGTTTGCCTGCGGCCACACTAAGCCGAAAGCGCCTGCTCTCGTCAGCTCGCGGAAGCTAAGCGGCTTCAGGCCTGGTTAGTAGCTGCATGGGAGACCGGCTGTGAACCCCAGGTGCTGCAGGTGTTTTTTTGGGTTTGAGGCCCAATGGCTATGAGCACGCGTGGGAAGCCTCACCTTCAAGGCGCCGACCCGGCGCTTTGGAGATTGCCTGCGGCCACAATAAGCCGAAAGCGCCTGCTCTCGTCAGATCGTGGAAGCTAAGCGGCTTCAGGCCTGGTTAGTAGCTGCATGGGAGACCGGCTGTGAACCCCAGGTGCTGCAGGCGTTTTTTTGGGTTTGAGGCCCAATGGCTATGAGCACGCGTGGGAAGCCTCACCTTCAAGGCGCCGGAACGGCGCCTTGGAGGTTCCCTGCGGCCACACTAAGTTGAAAGCGTCAGATCGCGGAAGCTAAGCGGCTTCAGGCCTGGTTAGTAGCTGCATGGGAGACCGGCTGTGAACCCCAGGTGCTGCAGGCGGTTTTTTGGGTTTGAGGCCCAATGGCTATGAGCACGCGTTGGAAGCCTCACCTTCAAGGCGCCGGAACGGCGCCTTGGAGGTTGCCTGCGGCCACACTAAGCCGAAAGCGCCCGCTCTCGTCAGATCGCGGAAGCTAAGCGGCTTCAGGCCTGGTTAGTAGCTGCATGGGAGACCGGCTGTGAACCCCAGGTGCTGCAGGCGTTTTATTGGGTTTGAGGCCCAATGGCTATGAGCACGCGTGGGAAGCCTCACCTTCAAGGCGCCGGAACGGCGCCTTGGAGGTTGCCTGCGGCCACACTACGCCGAAAGTGCCCGCTCTCATCAGATCGCGGAAGCTAAGCGGCTTCAGGCCTGGTTAGTAGCTGCATGGGAGACCGGCTGTGAACCCCAGGTGCTGCAGGTGTTTTTTTGGGTTTGAGGCCCAATGGCTATGAGCACGCGTGGGAAGCCTCACCTTCAAGGCGCCGGAACGGCGCCTTGGAGTTTGCCTGCGGCCACACTAAGCCGAAAGCGCCTGCTCTCGTCAGCTCGCGGAAGCTAAGCGGCTTCAGGCCTGGTTAGTAGCTGCATGGGAGACCGGCTGTGAACCCCAGGTGCTGCAGGTGTTTTTTTGGGTTTGAGGCCCAATGGCTATGAGCACGCGTGGGAAGCCTCACCTTCAAGGCGCCGACCCGGCGCCTTGGAGATTGCCTGCGGCCACAATAAGCCGAAAGCGCCTGCTCTCGTCAGATCGTGGAAGCTAAGCGGCTTCAGGCCTGGTTAGTAGCTGCATGGGAGACCGGCTGTGAACCCCAGGTGCTGCAGGCGTTTTTTTGGGTTTGAGGCCCAATGGCTATGAGCACGCGTGGGAAGCCTCACCTTCAAGGCGCCGGAACGGCGCTTTGGAGGTTGCCTGCGGCCACACTAAGCCGAAAGCGCCCGCTCTCGTCAGATCGCGGAAGCTAAGCGGCTTCAGGCCTGGTTAGTAGCTGCATGGGAGACCGGCTGTGAACCCCAGGTGCTGCAAGCGTTTTTTTGGGTTTGAGGCCCAATGGCTATGAGCACGCGTGGGAAGCCTCACCTTCAAGGAGCCGGAACGGCGCCTTGGAGGTTGCCTGCGGCCACACTAAGCTGAAAGTGCCCGCTCTCGTCAGATCGCGGAAGCTAAGCGGCTTCAGGCCTGGTTAGTAGCTGCGTGGGAGACCGGCTGTGAACCCCAGGTGCTGCAGGCGTTTTTTTGGGTTTGAGGCCCAATGGCTATGAGCATGCGTGGGAAGCCTCACCTTCAAGGCGCCGGAACGGCGCCTTGGAGGTTGCCTGTGGCCACACTAAGCCGAAAGCGCCCGCTCTCGTCAGATCGCGGAAGCTAAGCGGCTTCAGGCCTGGTTAGTAGCTGCATGGGAGACCGGCTGTGAACCCCAGGTGCTGCAGGTGTTTTTTTGGGTTTGAGGCCCAATGGCTATGAGCACGCGTGGGAAGCCTCACCTTCAAGGCGCCGGAACGGCACCTTGGAAGTTACCTGCGGCCACACTAAGCCGAAAGCGCCCGCTCTCGTCAGATCGCGGAAGCTAGGCGGCTTCAGGCCTGGTTAGTAGCTGCATGGGAGACCGGCTGTGAACCCCAGGTGCTGCAGGTGTTTTTTTGGGTTTGAGGCCCAATGGCTATGAGCACGCGTGGGAAGCCTCGCCTTCAAGGCGCCGGAACGGCGCCTTGGAGGTTGCCTGCGGCCACACTAAGCCGAAAGCTCCCGCTCTCGTCAGATCATGGAAGCTTAGTGGCTTCAGGCCTGGTTAGTAGCTTCATGGGAGACCGGCTGTGAACCCCAGGTGCTGCAGGCGTTTTTTTGGGTTTGAGGCCCAATGGCTATGAGCACGCGTGGGAAGCCTCACCTTCAAGGCGCCGGAACGGCGCCTTGGAGGTTGCCTGCGGCCACACTAAGCCGAAAGCGCCTGCTCTCGTCAGATCACGGAAGCTAAGCGGCTTCAGGCCTGGTTAGTAGCTGCATGGGAGACCGGCTGTGAACCCCAGGTGCTGCAGGCGTTTTTTTGGGTTTGAGGCCCAATGGCTATGAGCACGCGTGGGAAGCCTCACCTTCAAGGCGCCGGAATGGCGCCTTGGAGGTTGCCTGCGGCCACACTAAGCCGAAACCGCCTGCTCTCAGATCGTGGAAGCTAAGCGGCTTCAGGCCTGGTTAGTAGCTGCATGGGAGACCGGCTGTGAACCCCAGGTGCTGCAGGCATTTTTTTGGGTTTGAGGCCCAATGGCTATGAGCACGCGTGGGAAGCCTCACCTTCAAGGCGCCGGAACAGCACCTTGGAGGTTGCCTGCGGCCACACTAAGCCGAAAGCTTCAGATCGCGGAAGCTAAGCGGCTTCAGGCCTGGTTAGTAGCTGCATGGGAGACCGGCTGTGAACCCCAGGTGCTGCAGGCGGTTTTTTGGGTTTGAGGCCCAATGGCTATGAGCACGCGTGGGAAGCCTCACCTTCAAGGCGCCGGAACGGCGCCTTGGAGGTTGCCTGCGGCCACACTAAGCCGAAAGCGCCCGCTCTCGTCAGATCGCGGAAGCTAAGCGGCTTCAGGCATGGTTAGTAGCTGCATGGGAGACCGGCTGTGAACCCCAGGTGCTGCAGGCGTTTTATTGGGTTTGAGGCCCAATGGCTATGAGCACGCGTGGGAAGCCTCACCTTCAAGGCGCCGGAACGGCGCCTTGGAGGTTGCCTGCGGCCACACTAAGCCGAAAGCGTCAGATCGTGGAAGCAAAGCGGCTTCAGGCCTGGTTAGTAGCTGCATGGGAGACCGGCTGTGAACCCCAGGTGCTGCAGGTGTTTTTTTGGGTTTGAGGCCCAATGGCTATGAGCACGCGTGGGAAGCCTCACCTTCAAGGCGCCGGAACGGCGCTTTGGAGGTTGCCTGCGGCCACACTAAGCCGAAAGCGCCCGCTCTCGTCAGATTGCGGAAGCTAAGCGGCTTCAGGCCTGGTTAGTAGCTGCATGGGAGACCGGCTGTGAACCCCAGGTGCTGCAGGTGTTTTTTTGGGTTTGAGGCCCAATGGCTATGAGCACGCGTGGGAAGCCTCACCTTCAAGGCGCCGGAACGGCGCTTTGGAGTTTGCCTGCGGCCACACTAAGCCGAAAGCGCCTGCTCTCGTCAGCTCGCGGAAGCTAAGCGGCTTCAGGCCTGGTTAGTAGCTGCATGGGAGACCGGCTGTGAACCCCAGGTGCTGCAGGTGTTTTTTTGGGTTTGAGGCCCAATGGCTATGAGCACGCGTGGGAAGCCTCACCTTCAAGGCGCCGACCCGGCGCCTTGGAGATTGCCTGCGGCCACAATAAGCCGAAAGCGCCTGCTCTCGTCAGATCGTGGAAGCTAAGCGGCTTCAGGCCTGGTTAGTAGCTGCATGGGAGACTGGCTGTGAACCCCAGGTGCTGCAGGCGTTTTTTTTGGGTTTGAGGCCCAATGGCTATGAGCACGCGTGGGAAGCCTCACCTTCAAGGCGCCGGAACGGCGCTTTGGAGGTTGCCTGTGGCCACACTAAGCCGAAAGTGCCCGCTCTCGTCAGATCGCGGAAGCTAAGCGGCTTCAGGCCTGGTTAGTAGCTGCATGGGAGACCGGCTGTGAACCCCAGGTGCTGCAAGCGTTTTTTTGGGTTTGAGGCCCAATGGCTATGAGCACGCGTGGGAAGCCTCACCTTCAAGGCGCCGGAACGGCGCCTTGGAGGTTGCCTGCGGCCACACTAAGCCGAAAGTGCCCGCTCTCGTCAGATCGCGGAAGCTAAGCGGCTTCAGGCCTGGTTAGTAGCTGCATGGGAGACCGGCTGTGAACCCCAGGTGCTGCAGGCGTTTTTTTGGGTTTGAGGCCCAATGGCTATGAGCATGCGTGGGAAGCCTCACCTTCAAGGCGCCGGAACGGCACCTTGGAGGTTACCTGCGGCCACACTAAGCCGAAAGCGCCCGCTCTCGTCAGATCACGGAAGCTAAGCGGCTTCAGGCCTGGTTAGTAGCTGCATGGGAGACTGGCTGTGAACCCCAGGTGCTGCAGGCGTGTTTTTGGGTTTGAGGCCCAATGGCTATGAGCACGCGTGGGAAGCCTCACCTTCAAGGCGCCGGAACGGCGCCTTGGAGGTTACCTGTGGCCACACTAAGCAGAAAGCGCCTGCTCTCGTCAGATCGCGGAAGCTAAGCGGCTTCAGGCCTGGTTAGTAGCTGCATGGAAGACCGGCTGTGAACCCCAGGTGCTGCAGGCGTTTTTTTTGGGTTTGAGGCCCAATGGCTATGAGCACGCGTGGGAAACCTCACCTTCAAGGCGCCGCAACGGCGCCTTGGAGGTTGCCTTCGGCCACACTAAGCCGAAAGCGCCCGCTCTCGTCAGATCGCGGAAGCTAAGCGGCTTCAGGCCTGGTTAGCTGCTGCATGGGAGACCGGCTGTGAACCCCAGGTGCTGCAGGCGTTTTTTTGGGTTTGAGGCCCAATGGCTATGAGCACGCGTGGGAAGCCTCACCTTCAAGGCGCCGGAACGGCGCCTTAGAGGTTACCTGTGGCCACACTAAGCCGAAAGCGCCCGCTCTCGTCAGATCGCGGAAGCTAAGCGGCTTCAGGCCTGGTTAGTAGCTGCATGGGAGACTGGCTGTGAACCCCAGGTGCTGCAGGTGTTTTTTTGGGTTTGAGGCCCAATGGCTATGAGCATGCGTGGGAAGCCTCACCTTCAAGGCGCCGGAACGGCGCCTTGGAGGTTGCCTGCGGCCACACAAAGCCGAAAGCGCCCGCTTTCGTCAGATCGCGGAAGCTAAGCGGCTTCAGGCCTGGTTAGTAGCTGCATGGGAGACCGGCTGTGAACCCCAGGTGCTGCAGGCGTTTTTTTTGGGTTTGAGGCCCAATGGCTATGAGCACGCGTGGGAAGCCTCACCTTCAAGGCGCCGGAACGGCGCCTTGGAGGTTGCCTGCGGCCACACTAAGCCGAAAGCGCCCGCTCTCGTCAGATTGCGGAAGCTAAGCGGCTTCAGGCCTGGTTAGTAGCTGCATGGGAGACCGGCTGTGAACCCCAGGTGCTGCAGGCGTTTTTTTGGGTTTGAGGCCCAATGGCTATGAGCACGCGTGGGAAGCCTCACCTTCAAGGCGCCGGAACGGCGCCTTGGAGGTTGCCTGCGGCCACACTAAGCTGAAAGCGCCCGCTCTCGTCAGATCGTGGAAGCTAAGCGGCTTCAGGCCTGGTTAGTAGCTGCATGGGAGACCGGCTGTGAACCCCAGGTGCTGCAGGCGTTTTTTTGGGTTTGAGGCCCAATGGCTATGAGCACGCGTGGGAAGCCTCACCTTCAAGGCGCCGGAACGGCGCCTTGGAGGTTGCCTGCGGCCACACTAAGCCGAAAGCGCCCGCTCTCGTCAGATCGCGGAAGTTAAGCGGCTTCAGGCCTGGTTAGTAGCTGCATGGGAGACCGGCTGTGAACCCCAGGTGCTGCAGGCGTTTTTTTGGGTTTGAGGCCCAATGGCTATGAGCACGCGTGGGAAGCCTCACCTTCAAGGCGCCGGAACGGCGCCTTGGAGGTTGCCTCCAGCCACAATAAGCCGAAAGCGCCAGCTCTCGTCAGATCGCGGAAGCTAAGCGGCTTCAGGCCTGGTTAGTAGCTGCATGGGAGACCGGCTGTGAACCCCAGGTGCTGCAGGTGTTTTTTTGGGTTTGAGGCCCAATGGCTATGAGCACGCGTGGGAAGCCTCACCTTCAAGGCGCCGGAACGGCGGTTTGGAGGTTGCCTGCGGCCACACTAAGCCGAAAGCGCCCGCTCTCATCAGATTGCGGAAGCTAAGCGGCTTCAGGCCTGGTTAGTAGCTGCATGGGAGACCGGCTGTGAACCCCAGGTGCTGCAGGCGTTTTTTTGGGTTTGAGGCCCAATGGCTATGAGCACGCGTGGGAAGCCTCACCTTCAAGGCGCCGGAACGGCGCCTTGGAGGTTGCCTGCGGCCACACTAAGCCGAAAGCGCCCGCTCTCGTCAGATCGCGGAAGCTAAGCGGCTTCAGGCCTGGTTAGTAGCTGTGTGGGAGACCGGCTGTGAACCCCAGGTGCTGCAGGCGTTTTTTTTGGGTTTGAGGCCCAATGGCTATGAGCACGCGTGGGAAGCCTCACCTTCAAGGCGCCGGAACGGCGCCTTGGAGGTTGCCTGCGGCCACAATAAGCCGAAAGCGCCAGCTCTCGTCAGATCGCGGAAGCTAAGCGGCTTCAGGCCTGGTTAGTAGCTGCATGGGAGACCGGCTGTGAACCCCAGGTGCTGCAGGCGTTTTTTTGGGTTTGAGGCCCAATGGCTATGAGCACGCGTGGGAAGCCTCACCTTCAAGGCGCCGGAACGGCGGTTTGGAGGTTGCCTGCCGCCACACTAAGCCGAAAGCGCCCGCTCTCGTCAGATTGCGGAAGCTAAGCGGCTTCAGGCCTGGTTAGTAGCTGCGTGGGAGACCGGCTGTGAACCCCAGGTGCTGCAGGTGTTTTTTTGGGTTTGAGGCCCAATGGCTATGAGCATGCGTGGGAAGCCTCACCTTCAAGGCGCCGGAACGGCGCCTTGGAGGTTGCCTGTGGCCACACTAAGCCGAAAGCGCCCGCTCTCGTCAGATCGCGGAAGCTAAGCGGCTTCAGGCCTGGTTAGTAGCTGCATGGGAGACCGGCTGTGAACCCCAGGTGCTGCAGGCGTTTTTTTTGGGTTTGAGGCCCAATGGCTATGAGCACGCGTGGGAAGCCTCACCTTCAAGGCGCCGGAACGGCACCTTGGAGGTTACCTGCGGCCACACTAAGCCGAAAGCGCCCGCTCTCGTCAAATCGCGGAAGCTAGGCGGCTTCAGGCCTGGTTAGTAGCTGCATGGGAGACCGGCTGTGAACCCCAGGTGCTGCAGGTGTTTTTTTGGGTTTGAGGCCCAATGGCTATGAGCACGCGTGGGAAGCCTCACCTTCAAGGCGCCGGAACGGCGCCTAGGAGGTTACCTGTGGCCACACTAAGCCGAAAGCGCCCGCTCTCGTCAGATCGCGGAAGCTAAGCGGCTTCAGGCCTGGTTAGTAGCTGCATGGGAGACCGGCTGTGAACCCCAGGTGCTGCAGGCGTTTTTTTGGGTTTGAGGCCCAATGGCTATGAGCACGCGTGGGAAGCCTCACCTTCAAGGCGCCGGAACGGCGCCTTGGAGGTTGCCTGTGGCCACACTAAGCCGAAAGCGCCCGCTCTCATCAGATCGCGGAAGCTAAGCGGCTTCAGGCCTGGTTAGTAGCTGCATGGGAGACCGGCTGTGAACCCCAGGTGCTGCAGGCGTTTTTTTGGGTTTGAGGCCCAATGGCTATGAGCACGCGTGGGAAGCCTCACCTTCAAGGCGCCGGAACGGCGCCTTGGAGGTTTTCTGCGGCCACACTAAGCAGAAAGCGCCCGCTCTCGTCAGATCGCGGAAGCTAAGCGGCTTCAGGCCTGGTTAGTAGCTGCATGGGAGACCGGCTGTGAACCCCAGGTGCTGCAGGCGTTTTTTTGGGTTTGAGGCCCAATGGCTATGAGCACGCGTGGGAAGCCTCACCTTCAAGGCGCCGGAACGGCGCCTTGGAGGTTGCCTGCAGCCACACCAAGCCAAAAGCGCCCGCTCTCATCAGATCGCGGAAGCTAAGCGGCTTCAGGCCTGGTTAGTAGCTGCATGGGAGACCGGCTGTGAACCCCAGGTGCTGCAGGCGTTTTTTTGGGTTTGAGGCCCAATGGCTATGAGCACGCGTGGGAAGCCTCACCTTCAAGGCGCCGGAACGGCGCCTTGGAGGTTGCCTGCGGCCACACTAAGCCGAAAGCGCCCGCTCTCATCAGATCGCGGAAGCTAAGCGGCTTCAGGCCTGGTTAGTAGTTGCATGGGAGACCGGCTGTGAACCCCAGGTGCTGCAGGCGTTTTTTTGGGTTTGAGGCCCAATGGCTATGAGCACGCGTGGGAAGCCTCACCTTCAAGGCGCCGGAACGGCGCCTTGGAGGTTGCCTGCGGCCACAATAAGCCGAAAGCGCCAGCTCTCGTCAGATCGCGGAAGCTAAGCGGCTTCAGGCCTGGTTAGTAGCTGCATGGGAGACCGGCTGTGAACCCCAGGTGCTGCAGGCGTTTTTTTGGGTTTGAGGCCCAATGGCTATGAGCACGCGTGGGAAGCCTCACCTTCAAGGCGCCGGAACGGCAGTTTGGAGGTTGCCTGCGGCCACACTAAGCCGAAAGCGCCCGCTCTCATCAGATTGCGGAAGCTAAGCGGCTTCAGGCCTGGTTAGTAGCTGCATGGGAGACCGGCTGTGAACCCCAGGTGCTGCAGGCGTTTTTTTGGGTTTGAGGCCCAATGGCTATGAGCACGCGTGGGAAGCCTCACCTTCAAGGCGCCGGAACGGCGCCTTGGAGGTTGCCTGCGGCCACACTAAGCCGAAAGCGCCCGCTCTCGTCAGATCGCGGAAGCTAAGCGGCTTCAGGCCTGGTTAGTAGCTGCGTGGGAGACCGGCTGTGAACCCCAGGTGCTGCAGGCGTTTTTTTGGGTTTGAGGCCCAATGGCTATGAGCACGCGTGGGAAGCCTCACCTTCAAGGCGCCGGAACGGCGCCTTGGAGGTTGCCTGCGGCCACAATAAGCCGAAAGCGCCAGCTCTCGTCAGATCGCGGAAGCTAAGCGGCTTCAGGCCTGGTTAGTAGCTGCATGGGAGACCGGCTGTGAACCCCAGGTGCTGCAGGCGTTTTTTTGGGTTTGAGGCCCAATGGCTATGAGCACGCGTGGGAAGCCTCACCTTCAAGGCGCCGGAACGGCGGTTTGGAGGTTGCCTGCCGCCACACTAAGCCGAAAGCGCCCGCTCTCGTCAGATTGCGGAAGCTAAGCGGCTTCAGGCCTGGTTAGTAGCTGCATGGGAGACCGGCTGTGAACCCCAGGTGCTGCAGGCGTTTTTTTGGGTTTGAGGCCCAATGGCTATGAGCACGCGTGGGAAGCCTCACCTTCAAGGCGCCGGAACGGCGCCTTGGAGATTGCCTGCGGCCACACTAAGCCGAAAGCGCCCGCTCTCGTCAGATCGCGGAAGCTAAGCGGCTTCAGGCCTGGTTAGTAGCTGCGTGGGAGACCGGCGGTGAACCCCAGGTGCTGCAGGCGTTTTTTTGGGTTTGAGGCCCAATGGCTATGAGCATGCGTGGGAAGCCTCACCTTCAAGGCGCCGGAACGGCGCCTTGGAGGTTACCTGTGGCCACACTAAGCCGAAAGCGCCCGCTCTCGTCAGATCGCGGAAGCTAAGCGGCTTCAGGCCTGGTTAGTAGCTGCATGGGAGACCGGCTGTGAACCCCAGGTGCTGCAGGCATTTTTTTGGGTTTGAGGCCCAATGGCTATGAGCACGCGTGGGAAGCCTCACCTTCAAGGCGCCGGAACGGCACCTTGGAGGTTACCTGCGGCCACACTAAGCCGAAAGCGCCCGCTCTCGTCAGATCGCGGAAGCTAAGCGGCTTCAGGCCTGGTTAGTAGCTGCATGGGAGACCGGCTGTGAACCCCAGGTGCTGCAGGTGTTTTTTTGGGTTTGAGGCCCAATGGCTATGAGCACGCGTGGGAAGCCTCACCTTCAAGGCGCCGGAACGGCGCCTAGGAGGTTACCTGTGGCCACACTAAGCCGAAAGCGCCCGCTCTCGTCAGATCGCGGAAGCTAAGCGGCTTCAGGCCTGGTTAGTAGCTGCATGGGAGACCGGCTGTGAACCCCAGGTGCTGCAGGCGTTTTTTTGGGTTTGAGGCCCAATGGCTATGAGCACGCGTGGGAAGCCTCACCTTCAAGGCGCCGGAACGGCGCCTTGGAGGTTGCCTGCGGCCACACTAAGCCGAAAGCGCCCGCTCTCATCAGATCGCGGAAGCTAAGCGGCTTCAGGCCTGGTTAGTAGCTGCATGGGAGACCGGCTGTGAACCCCAGGTGCTGCAGGCGTTTTTTTGGGTTTGAGGCCCAATGGCTATGAGCACGCGTGGGAAGCCTCACCTTCAAGGCGCCGGAACGGCGCCTTGGAGGTTGCCTGCGGCCACACTAAGCCGAAAGCGCCCGCTTTCGTCAGATCGCGGAAGCTAAGCGGCTTTAGGCCTGGTTAGTAGCTGCATGGGAGACTGGCTGTGAACCCCAGGTGCTGCAGGCGTTTTTTTGGGTTTGAGGCCCAATGGCTATGAGCACGCGTGGGAAGCCTCACCTTCAAGGCGCCGGAACGGCGCCTTGGAGGTTGCCTGCAGCCACACCAAGCCGAAAGTGCCCGCTCTCGTCAGATCGCGGAAGCTAAGCGGCTTCAGGCCTGGTTAGTAGCTGCATGGGAGACCGGCTGTGAACCCCAGGTGCTGCAGGCGTTTTTTTGGGTTTGAGGCCCAATGGCTATGAGCACGCGTGGGAAGCCTCACCTTCAAGGCGCCGGAACGGCGCCTTGGAGGTTGCCTGCAGCCACACCAAGCCGAAAGCGCCTGCTCTCGTCAGATCGCGGAAGCTAAGCGGCTTCAGGCCTGGTTAGTAGCTGCATGGGAGACCGGCTGTGAACCCCAGGTGCTGCAGGCGTTTTTTTGGGTTTGAGGCCCAATGGCTATGAGCACGCGTGGGAAGATGGCTATGAGCACGCGTGGGAAGCCTCACCTTCAAGGCGCCGGAACGGCGCCTTGGAGGTTGCCTGCAGCCACACCAAGCCGAAAGCGCCCGCTCTCGTCAGATCGCGGAAGCTAAGCGGCTTCAGGCCTGGTTAGTAGCTGCATGGGAGACTGGCTGTGAACCCCAGGTGCTGCAGGCATTTTTTTGGGTTTGAGGCCCAATGGCTATGAGCACGCGTGGGAAGCCTCACCTTCAAGGCGCCGGAACGGCGCCTTGGAGGTTGCCTGCGGCCACACTAAGCCGAAAGCGCCCGCTCTCGTCAGATCGCGGAAGCTAAGCGGCTTCAGGCCTGGTTAGTAGCTGCGTGGGAGACCGGCTGTGAACCCCAGGTGCTGCAGGCATTTTTTTGGGTTTGAGGCCTAATGGCTATGAGCATGCGTGGGAAGCCTCACCTTCAAGGCGCCGGAACGGCGCCTTGGAGGTTGCCTGTGGCCACACTAAGCCGAAAGCGCCCGCTCTCGTCAGATCGCGGAAGCTAAGCGGCTTCAGGCCTGGTTAGTAGCTGCATGGGAGACCGGCTGTGAACCCCAGGTGCTGCAGGCGTTTTTTTGGGTTTGAGGCCCAATGGCTATGAGCACGCGTGGGAGGCCTCACCTTCAAGGCGCCGGAACGGCACCTTGGAGGTTACCTGCGGCCACACTAAGCCGAAAGCGCCCGCTCTCGTCAGATCGCGGAAGCTAAGCGGCTTCAGGCCTGGTTAGTAGCTGCATGGGAGACCGGCTGTGAACCCCAGGTGCTGCAGGTGTTTTTTTGGGTTTGAGGCCCAATGGCTATGAGCACGCGTGGGAAGCCTCACCTTCAAGGCGCCGGAACGGCGCCTTGGAGGTTACCTGTGGCCACACTAAGCCGAAAGCGCCCGCTCTCGTCAGATCGCGGAAGTTAAGCGGCTTCAGGCCTGGTTAGTAGCTGCATGGGAGACCGGCTGTGAACCCCAGGTGCTGCAGGCGTTTTTTTGGGTTTGAGGCCCAATGGCTATGAGCACGCGTGGGAAGCCTCACCTTCAAGGCGCCGGAACGGCGCCTTGGAGGTTGCCTGCGGCCACACTAAGCCGAAAGCGCCCGCTCTCATCAGATCGCGGAAGCTAAGCGGCTTCAGGCCTGGTTAGTAGCTGCATGGGAGACCGGCTGTGAACCCCAGGTGCTGCAGGCGTTTTTTTGGGTTTGAGGCCCAATGGCTATGAGCACGCGTGGGAAGCCTCACCTTCAAGGCGCCGGAACGGCGCCTTGGAGGTTGCTTGCGGCCACACTAAGCCGAAAGCGCCCGCTCTCGTCAGATCGCGGAAGCTAAGCGGCTTCAGGCCTGGTTAGTAGCTGCATGGGAGACCGGCTGTGAACCCCAGGTGCTGCAGGCGTTTTTTTGGGTTTGAGGCCCAATGGCTATGAGCACGCGTGGGAAGCCTCACCTTCAAGGCGCCGGAACGGCGCCTTGGAGGTTGCCTGCAGCCACACCAAGCCGAAAGCGCCCGCTCTCGTCAGATCGCGGAAGCTAAGCGGCTTCAGGCCTGGTTAGTAGCTGCATGGGAGACCGGCTGTGAACCCCAGGTGCTGCAGGCATTTTTTTGGGTTTGAGGCCCAATGGCTATGAGCACGCGTGGGAAGCCTCACCTTCAAGGCGCCGGAACGGCGCCTTGGAGGTTGACTGCGGCCACACTAAGCCGAAAGCGCCCGCTCTCGTCAGATTGCGGAAGCTAAGCGGCTTCAGGCCTGGTTAGTAGCTGCATGGGAGACCGGCTGTGAACCCCAGGTGCTGCAGGTGTTTTTTTGGGTTTGAGGCCCAATGGCTATGAGCACGCGTGGGAAGCCTCACCTTCAAGGCGCCGTAACGGCGCCTTGGAGGTTGCCTGCGGCCACACTAAGCCGAAAGCGCCCGCTCTCGTCAGATCGCGGAAGCTAAGCGGCTTCAGGCCTGGTTAGTAGCTGCATGGGAGACCGGCTGTGAACCCCAGGTGCTGCAGGTGTTTTTTTGGGTTTGAGGCCCAATGGCTATGAGCACGCGTGGGAAGCCTCACCTTCAAGGCGCCGGAACGGCGCCTTGGAGGTTGCCTGCGTCCACACTAAGCCGAAAGCGCCCGCTCTCATCAAATCGCGGAAGCTAAGCGGCTTCAGGCCTGGTTAGTAGCTGCATGGGAGACCGGCTGTGAACCCCAGGTGCTGCAGGCGTTTTTTTGGGTTTGAGGCCCAATGGCTATGAGCACGCGTGGGAAGCCTCACCTTCAAGGCGCCGGAACGGCGCCTTGGAGGTTGCCTGCGGCCACACTAAGCCGAAAGCGCCCGCTCTCGTCAGATCACGGAAGCTAAGCGCCTTCAGGCCTGGTTAGAAGCTGCATGGGAGACCGGCTGTGAACCCCAGATGCTGCAGGTGTTTTTTTGGGTTTGAGGCCCAATGGCTATGAGCACGCGTGGGAAGCCTCACCTTCAAGGCGCCGAAACGGCGCCTTGGAGGTTGCCTGCGGCCACACTAAGCTGAAAGCGCCCGCTCTCGTCAGATCGCGGAAGCTAAGCGGTTTCAGGCCTGGTTAGTAGCTGCATGGGAGACCGGCTGTGAACCCCAGGTGCTGCAGGTGTTTTTTTGGGTTTGAGGCCCAATGGCTATGAGCACGCGTGGGAAGCCTCACCTTCAAGGCGCCGGAACGGCGCCTTGGAGGTTGCCTGCGGCCACACTAAGCTGAAAGCGCCCGCTCTCGTCAGATCGCGGAAGCTAAGCGGTTTCAGGCCTGGTTAGTAGCTGCATGGGAGACCGGCTGTGAACCCCAGGTGCTGCAGGTGTTTTTTTGGGTTTGAGGCCCAATGGCTATGAGCACGCGTGGGAAGCCTCACCTTCAAGGCGCCGGAACGGCGCCCTGGAGGTTGCCTGCGGCCACACTAAGCCGAAAGCGCCCGCTCTCGTCAGATTGCGGAAGCTAAGCGGCTTCAGGCCTGGTTAGTAGCTGCATGGGAGACCGGCTGTGAACCCCAGGTGCTGCAGGCGGTTTTTTGGGTTTGAGGCCCAATGGCTATGAGCACGCGTGGGAAGCCTCACCTTCAAGGCGCCGGAACGGCGCCTTGGAGGTTGCCTGCGGCCACACTAAGCCGAAAGCGCCTGCTCTCGTCAGATCGCGGAAGCTAAGCGGCTTCAGGCCTGGTTAGTAGCTGCATGGGAGACCGGCTGTGAACCCCAGGTGCGGCAGGTGTTTTTTTGGGTTTGAGGCCCAATGGCTATGAGCACAAGTGGGAAACCTCACCTTCAAGGCGCCGGAGCGGCGCCCTGGAGGTTGCCTGCGGCCACACTAAGCCGAAAGCGCCCGCTCTCGTCAGATCGCAGAAGCTAAGCGGCTTCAGGCCTGGTTAGTAGCTGCATGGGAGACCGGCTGTGAACCCCAGGTGCTGCAGGCGTTTTTTTGGGTTTGAGACCCAATGGCTATGAGCACGCGTGGGAAGCCTCACCTTCAAGGCGCCGGAACGGCGCCCTGGAGGTTGCCTGCGGCCACACTAAGCCGAAAGCACCCGCTCTCATCAGATCGCGGAAGCTAAGCGGCTTCAGGCCTGGTTAGTAGCTGCATGGGAGACCGGCTGTGAACCCCAGGTGCTGCAGGTGTTTTTTTGGGTTTGAGGCCCAATGGCTATGAGCACGCGTGGGAAGCCTCACCTTCAAGGCGCCGGAACGGCGCCTTGGAGGTTGCCTGCGGCCACACTAAGCCGAAAGCGCCTGCTCTCGTCAGATTGCAGAAGCTAAGCGGCTTCAGGCCTGGTTAGTAGCTGCATGGGAGACTGGCTGTGAACCCCAGGTGCGGCAGGCGTTTTTTTGGGTTTGAGACCCAATGGCTATGAGCACGCGTGGGAAGCCTCACCTTCAAGGCGCCGGAACGGCGCCCTGGAGGTTGCCTGCGGCCACACTAAGCCGAAAGCACCCACTCTCGTCAGATCGCGGAAGCTAAGCGGTTTCAGGCCTGGTTAGTAGCTGCATGGGAGACCGGCTGTGAACCCCAGGTGCTGCAGGCGTTTTTTTGGGTTTGAGACCCAATGGCTATGAGTACGCGTGGGAAGCCTCACCTTCAAGGCGCCGGAGCGGCGCCTTGGAGGCTGCCTGCGGCCACACTAAGCCGACAGCGCCCGCACTCGTCAGATCGCGGAAGCTAAGCGGCTTCAGGCCTGGTTAGTAGCTGCATGGGAGACCGGCTGTGAACCCCAGGTGCTGCAGGCGTTTTTTTGGGTTTGAGACCCAATGGCTATGAGCACGCGTGGGAAGCCTCACCTTCAAGGCGCCGGAACGGCGCCTTGGAGGTTGCCTGCGGCCACACTAAGCCGAAAGCGCCCGCTTTCGTCAGATCGCGGAAGCTAAGCGGCTTCAGGCCTGGTTAGTAGCTGCATGGGAGACCGGCTGTGAACCCCAGGTGCTGCAGGCGTTTTTTTTGGGTTTGAGGCCCAATGGCTATGAGCACGCGTGGGAAGCCTCACCTTCAAGGCGCCGGAACGGCGCCTTGGAGGTTGCCTGCAGCCACACCAAGCCGAAAGTGCCCGCTCTCGTCAGATCGCGGAAGCTAAGCGGCTTCAGGCCTGGTTAGTAGCTGCATGGGAGACCGGCTGTGAACCCCAGGTGCTGCAGGCGTTTTTTTGGGTTTGAGGCCCAATGGCTATGAGCACGCGTGGGAAGCCTCACCTTCAAGGCGCCGGAACGGCGCCTTGGAGGTTGCCTGCAGCCACACCAAGCCGAAAGCGCCTGCTCTCGTCAGATCGCGGAAGCTAAGCGGCTTCAGGCCTGGTTAGTAGCTGCATGGGAGACCGGCTGTGAACCCCAGGTGCTGCAGGCGTTTTTTTGGGTTTGAGGCCCAATGGCTATGAGCACGCGTGGGAAGATGGCTATGAGCACGCGTGGGAAGCCTCACCTTCAAGGCGCCGGAACGGCGCCTTGGAGGTTGCCTGCAGCCACACCAAGCCGAAAGCGCCCGCTCTCGTCAGATCGCGGAAGCTAAGCGGCTTCAGGCCTGGTTAGTAGCTGCATGGGAGACTGGCTGTGAACCCCAGGTGCTGCAGGCATTTTTTTGGGTTTGAGGCCCAATGGCTATGAGCACGCGTGGGAAGCCTCACCTTCAAGGCGCCGGAACGGCGCCTTGGAGGTTGCCTGCGGCCACACTAAGCCGAAAGCGCCCGCTCTCGTCAGATCGCGGAAGCTAAGCGGCTTCAGGCCTGGTTAGTAGCTGCGTGGGAGACCGGCTGTGAACCCCAGGTGCTGCAGGCGTTTTTTTGGGTTTGAGGCCTAATGGCTATGAGCATGCGTGGGAAGCCTCACCTTCAAGGCGCCGGAACGGCGCCTTGGAGGTTGCCTGTGGCCACACTAAGCCGAAAGCGCCCGCTCTCGTCAGATCGCGGAAGCTAAGCGGCTTCAGGCCTGGTTAGTAGCTGCATGGGAGACCGGCTGTGAACCCCAGGTGCTGCAGGCGTTTTTTTGGGTTTGAGGCCCAATGGCTATGAGCACGCGTGGGAGGCCTCACCTTCAAGGCGCCGGAACGGCACCTTGGAGGTTACCTGCGGCCACACTAAGCCGAAAGCGCCCGCTCTCGTCAGATCGCGGAAGCTAAGCGGCTTCAGGCCTGGTTAGTAGCTGCATGGGAGACCGGCTGTGAACCCCAGGTGCTGCAGGTGTTTTTTTGGGTTTGAGGCCCAATGGCTATGAGCACGCGTGGGAAGCCTCACCTTCAAGGCGCCGGAACGGCGCCTTGGAGGTTACCTGTGGCCACACTAAGCCGAAAGCGCCCGCTCTCGTCAGATCGCGGAAGTTAAGCGGCTTCAGGCCTGGTTAGTAGCTGCATGGGAGACCGGCTGTGAACCCCAGGTGCTGCAGGCGTTTTTTTGGGTTTGAGGCCCAATGGCTATGAGCACGCGTGGGAAGCCTCACCTTCAAGGCGCCGGAACGGCGCCTTGGAGGTTGCCTGCGGCCACACTAAGCCGAAAGCGCCCGCTCTCATCAGATCGCGGAAGCTAAGCGGCTTCAGGCCTGGTTAGTAGCTGCATGGGAGACCGGCTGTGAACCCCAGGTGCTGCAGGCGTTTTTTTGGGTTTGAGGCCCAATGGCTATGAGCACGCGTGGGAAGCCTCACCTTCAAGACGCCGGAACGGCGCCTTGGAGCTTGCTTGCGGCCACACTAAGCCGAAAGCGCCCGCTCTCGTCAGATCGCGGAAGCTAAGCGGCTTCAGGCCTGGTTAGTAGCTGCATGGGAGACCGGCTGTGAACCCCAGGTGCTGCAGGCGTTTTTTTGGGTTTGAGGCCCAATGGCTATGAGCACGCGTGGGAAGCCTCACCTTCAAGGCGCCGGAACGGCGCCTTGGAGGTTGCCTGCAGCCACACCAAGCCGAAAGCGCCCGCTCTCGTCAGATCGCGGAAGCTAAGCGGCTTCAGGCCTGGTTAGTAGCTGCATGGGAGACCGGCTGTGAACCCCAGGTGCTGCAGGCATTTTTTTGGGTTTGAGGCCCAATGGCTATGAGCACGCGTGGGAAGCCTCACCTTCAAGGCGCCGGAACGGCGCCTTGGAGGTTGCCTGCGGCCACACTAAGCCGAAAGCGCCCGCTCTCGTCAGATCGCGGAAGCTAAGCGGCTTCAGGCCTGGTTAGTAGCTGCATGGGAGACCGGCTGTGAACCCCAGGTGCTGCAGGTGTTTTTTTGGGTTTGAGGCCCAATGGCTATGAGCACGCGTGGGAAGCCTCACCTTCAAGGCGCCGTAACGGCGCCTTGGAGGTTGCCTGCGGCCACACTAAGCCGAAAGCGCCCGCTCTCGTCAGATCGCGGAAGCTAAGCGGCTTCAGGCCTGGTTAGTAGCTGCATGGGAGACCGGCTGTGAACCCCAGGTGCTGCAGGTGTTTTTTTGGGTTTGAGGCCCAATGGCTATGAGCACGCGTGGGAAGCCTCACCTTCAAGGCGCCGGAACGGCGCCTTGGAGGTTGCCTGCGTCCACACTAAGCCGAAAGCGCCCGCTCTCATCAAATCGCGGAAGCTAAGCGGCTTCAGGCCTGGTTAGTAGCTGCATGGGAGACCGGCTGTGAACCCCAGGTGCTGCAGGCGTTTTTTTGGGTTTGAGGCCCAATGGCTATGAGCACGCGTGGGAAGCCTCACCTTCAAGGCGCCGGAACGGCGCCTTGGAGGTTGCCTGCGGCCACACTAAGCCGAAAGCGCCCGCTCTCGTCAGATCACGGAAGCTAAGCGCCTTCAGGCCTGGTTAGAAGCTGCATGGGAGACTGGCTGTGAACCCCAGATGCTGCAGGTGTTTTTTTGGGTTTGAGGCCCAATGGCTATGAGCACGCGTGGGAAGCCTCACCTTCAAGGCGCCGAAACGGCGCCTTGGAGGTTGCCTGCGGCCACACTAAGCTGAAAGCGCCCGCTCTCGTCAGATCGCGGAAGCTAAGCGGTTTCAGGCCTGGTTAGTAGCTGCATGGGAGACCGGCTGTGAACCCCAGGTGCTGCAGGTGTTTTTTTGGGTTTGAGGCCCAATGGCTATGAGCACGCGTGGGAAGCCTCACCTTCAAGGCGCCGGAACGGCGCCTTGGAGGTTGCCTGCGGCCACACTAAGCTGAAAGCGCCCGCTCTCGTCAGATCGCGGAAGCTAAGCGGTTTCAGGCCTGGTTAGTAGCTGCATGGGAGACCGGCTGTGAACCCCAGGTGCTGCAGGTGTTTTTTTGGGTTTGAGGCCCAATGGCTATGAGCACGCGTGGGAAGCCTCACCTTCAAGGCGCCGGAACGGCGCCCTGGAGGTTGCCTGCGGCCACACTAAGCCGAAAGCGCCCGCTCTCGTCAGATTGCGGAAGCTAAGCGGCTTCAGGCCTGGTTAGTAGCTGCATGGGAGACCGGCTGTGAACCCCAGGTGCTGCAGGCGGTTTTTTGGGTTTGAGGCCCAATGGCTATGAGCACGCGTGGGAAGCCTCACCTTCAAGGCGCCGGAACGGCGCCTTGGAGGTTGCCTGCGGCCACACTAAGCCGAAAGCGCCTGCTCTCGTCAGATCGCGGAAGCTAAGCGGCTTCAGGCCTGGTTAGTAGCTGCATGGGAGACCGGCTGTGAACCCCAGGTGCGGCAGGTGTTTTTTTGGGTTTGAGGCCCAATGGCTATGAGCACAAGTGGGAAACCTCACCTTCAAGGCGCCGGAGCGGCGCCCTGGAGGTTGCCTGCGGCCACACTAAGCCGAAAGCGCCCGCTCTCGTCAGATCGCAGAAGCTAAGCGGCTTCAGGCCTGGTTAGTAGCTGCATGGGAGACCGGCTGTGAACCCCAGGTGCTGCAGGCGTTTTTTTGGGTTTGAGACCCAATGGCTATGAGCACGCGTGGGAAGCCTCACCTTCAAGGCGCCGGAACGGCGCCCTGGAGGTTGCCTGCGGCCACACTAAGCCGAAAGCGCCCGCTCTCATCAGATCGCGGAAGCTAAGCGGCTTCAGGCCTGGTTAGTAGCTGCATGGGAGACCGGCTGTGAACCCCAGGTGCTGCAGGTGTTTTTTTGGGTTTGAGGCCCAATGGCTATGAGCACGCGTGGGAAGCCTCACCTTCAAGGCGCCGGAACGGCGCCTTGGAGGCTGCCTGCGGCCACACTAAGCCGACAGCGCCCGCACTCGTCAGATCGCGGAAGCTAAGCGGCTTCAGGCCTGGTTAGTAGCTGCATGGGAGACCGGCTGTGAACCCCAGGTGCTGCAGGCGTTTTTTTTGGGTTTGAGACCCAATGGCTATGAGTACGCGTGGGAAGCCTCACCTTCAAGGCGCCGGAACGGCGCCTTGGAGGCTGCCTGCGGCCACACTAAGCCGACAGCGCCCGCACTCGTCAGATCGCGGAAGCTAAGCGGCTTCAGGCCTGGTTAGTAGCTGCATGGGAGACCGGCTGTGAACCCCAGGTGCTGCAGGCGTTTTTTTGGGTTTGAGACCCAATGGCTATGAGCACGCGTGGGAAGCCTCACCTTCAAGGCGCCGGAACGGCGCCTTGGAGGTTGCCTGCGGCCACACTAAGCCGAAAGTGCCCGCTCTCGTCAGATCGCGGAAGCTAAGCGGCTTCAGGCCTGGTTAGTAGCTGCATGGGAGACCGGCTGTGAACCCCAGGTGCGGCAGGCGTTGTTTTGGGTTTCAGGCCCAATGGCTATGAGCACGCGTGGGAAGCCTCACCTTCAAGGCACCGGAACGGCGCCCTGGAGGTTGCCTGCGGCCACACTAAGCCGAAAGCGCCCGCTCTCGTCAGATCGCGGAAGCTAAGCGGCTTCAGGCCTGGTTAGTAGCTGCATGGGAGACCGGCTGTGAACCCCAGGTGCGGCAGGTGTTTTTTTGGGTTTGAGGCCCAATGGCTATGAGCACGCGTGGGAAGCCTCACCTTCAAGGCGCCGGAACGGCGCCTTGGAGGTTGCCTGCGGCCACACTAAGCCGAAAGCGCCTGCACTCGTCAGATCGCGGAAGCTAAGCGGCTTCAGGCCTGGTTAGTAGCTGCATGGGAGACCGGCTGTGAACCCCAGGTGCTGCAGGCGTTGTTTTGGGTTTGAGGCCCAATGGCTATGAGCACGCGTGGGAAGCCTCACCTTCAAGGCGCCGGAACGGTGCCCTGGAGGTTGCCTGCGGCCACACTAAGCCGAAAGCGCCCGCTCTCGTCAGATCGCGGAAGCTAAGCGGCTTCAGGCCTGGTTAGTAGCTGCATGGGAGACCGGCTGTGAACCCCAGGTGCTGCAGGTGTTTTTTTGGGTTTGAGGCCCAATGGCTATGAGCACGCCTGGGAAGCCTCACCTTCAAGGCGCCGGAACGGCGCCCTGGAGGTTGCCTGCGGCCACACTAAGCCGAAAGCGCCCGCTCTCGTCAGATCGTGGAAGCTAAGCGGCTTCAGGCCTGGTTAGTAGCTGCATGGGAGACCGGCCGTGAACCCCAGGTGCTGCAGGCGTTGTTTTGGGTTTGAGGCCCAATGGCTATGAGCACGCGTGGGAAGCCTCACCTTCAAGGCGCCGGAACGGCGCCCTGGAGGTTGCCTGCGGCCACACTAAGCCGAAAGCGCCCGCTCTCGTCAGATCGCGGAAGCTAAGCGGCTTCAGGCCTGGTTAGTAGCTGCATGGGAGACCGGCTGTGAACCCCAGGTGCTGCAGGCGGTTTTTTGGGTTTGAGGCCCAATGGCTATGAGCACGCGTGGGAAGCCTCACCTTCAAGGCGCCGGAACGGCGCTTTGGAGATTGCCTGCGGCCACACTAAGCCGAAAGCGCCCGCTCTCGTCAGATCGCGGAAGCTAAGCGGCTTCAGGCCTGGTTAGTAGCTGCATGGGAGACCGGCTGTGAACCCCAGGTGCGGCAGGCGTTTTTTTGGGTTTGAGGCCCAATGGCTATGAGCACGCGTGGGAAGCCTCACCTTCAAGGCGCCGGAACGGCGCCTTGGAGGTTGCATGCGGCCACACTAAGCCGAAAGCGCCCGCTCTCGTCAGATCGCGGAAGCTAAGCGGCTTCAGGCCTGGTTAGTAGCTGCATGGGAGACCGGCTGTGAACCCCAGGTGCTGCAGGCGTTGTTTTGGGTTTGAGGCCCAATGGCTATGAGCACGCGTGGGAAGCCTCACCTTCAAGGCGCCGGAACGGCGCCCTGGAGGTTGCCTGCGGCCACACTAAGCCGAAAGCGCCCGCTCTCGTCAGATCGCGGAAGCTAAGCGGCTTCAGGCCTGGATAGTAGCTGCATGGGAGACCGGCTGTGAACCCCAGGTGCTGCAGGCGGTTTTTTGGGTTTGAGGCCCAATGGCTATGAGCACGCGTGGGAAGCCTCACCTTCAAGGCGCCGGAACGGCGCCTTGGAGGTTGCCTGCGGCCACACTAAGCCGAAAGCGCCCGCTCTCGTCAGATCGCGGAAGCTAAGCGGCTTCAGGCCTGGTTAGTAGCTGCATGGGAGACCGGCTGTGAACCCCAGGTGCGGCAGGCGTTTTTTTGGGTTTGAGGCCCAATGGCTATGAGCACGCGTGGGAAGCCTCACCTTCAAGGCGCCGGAACGGCGCCCTGGAGGTTTCCTGCGGCCACACTAAGCCGAAAGCGCCCGCTCTCGTCAGATCGCGGAAGCTAAGCGGCTTCAGGCCTGGTTAGTAGCTGCATGGGAGACCGGCTGTGAACCCCAGGTGCTGCAGGCGTTGTTTTGGGTTTGAGGCCCAATGGCTATGAGCACGCGTGGGAAGCCTCACCTTCAAGGCGCCGGAACGGCGCCCTGGAGGTTGCCTGCGGCCACACTAAGCCGAAAGCGCCCGCTCTCGTCAGATCGCGGAAGCTAAGCGGCTTCAGGCCTGGTTAGTAGCTGCATGGGAGACCGGCTGTGAACCCCAGGTGCTGCAGGCGGTTTTTTGGGTGTGAGGCCCAATGGCTATGAGCACGCGTGGGAAGCCTCACCTTCAAGGCGCCGGAACGGCGCCTTGGAGGTTGCCTGCGGCCACACTAAGCCGAAAGCGCCCGCTCTCGTCAGATCGTGGAAGCTAAGCGGCTTCAGGCCTGGTTAGTAGCTGCACGGGAGACCGGCTGTGAACCCCAGGTGCGGCAGGTGTTTTTTTGGGTTTGAGGCCCAATGGCTATGAGCACGCGTGGGAAGCCTCACCTTCAAGGCGCCGGAGCGGCGCCCTGGAGGTTGCCTGCGGCCACACTAAGCCGAAAGCGCCCGCTCTCGTCAGATCGCGGAAGCTAAGCGGCTTCAGGCCTGGTTAGTAGCTGCATGGGAGACCGGCTGTGAACTCCAGGTGCTGCAGGCGTTGTTTTGGGTTTGAGGCCCAATGGCTATGAGCACGCGTGGGAAGCCTCACCTTCAAGGCGCCGGAACGGCGCCCTGGAGGTTGCCTGCGGCCACACTAAGCTGAAAGCGCCCGCTCTCGTCAGATCGCGGAAGCTAAGCGGCTTCAGGCCTGGTTAGTAGCTGCATGGGAGACCGGCTGTGAACCCCAGGTGCTGCAGGCGGTTTTTTGGGTTTGAGGCCCAATGGCTATGAGCACGCGTGGGAAGCCTCACCTTCAAGGCGCCGGAACGGCGCCCTGTAGGTTGCCTGCGGCCACACTAAGCCGAAAGCGCCCGCTCTCGTCAGATCGCGGAAGCTAAGCGGCTTCAGGCCTGGTTAGTAGCTGCATGGGAGACCGGCTGTGAACCCCAGGTGCTGCAGGCGGTTTTTTGGGTTTGAGGCCCAATGGCTATGAGCACGCACGGGAAGCCTCACCTTCAAGGCGCCGAAACGGCGCCTTGGAGGTTGCCTGCGGCCACACTAAGACGAAAGCGCCCGCTCTCGTTAGATCGCGGAAGCTAAGCGGCTTCAGGCCTGGTTAATAGCTGCATGGGAGACCGGCTGTGAACTCCAGGTGCGGCAGGCGTTTTTTTGGGTTTGAGGACCAATGGCTATGAGCACGCGTGGGAAGCCTCACCTTCAAGGCGCCGGAACGGCGCCCTGGAGGTTGCCTGCGGCCACACTAAGCCGAAAGCGCCTGCTCTCGTCAGATCGCGGAAGCTAAGCGGCTTCAGGCCTGGTTAGTAGCTGCATGGGAGACCGGCTGTGAACCCCAGGTGCGGCAGGTGTTTTTTTGGGTTTGAGGCCCAATGGCTATGAGCACGCGTGGGAAGCCTCACCTTCAAGGCGCCGGAACGGCGCCCTGGAGGTTGCCTGCGGCCACACTAAGCCGAAAGCGCCCGCTCTCGTCAGATCGCGGAAGCTAAGCGGCTTCAGGCCTGGTTAGTAGCTGCATGGGAGACCGGCTGTGAACCCCAGGTGCTGCAGGCGTTTTTTTGGGTTTGAGACCCAATGGCTATGAGCACGCGTGGGAAGCCTCACCTTCAAGGCGCCGGAACGGCGCCTTGAAGGTTGCCTGCGGCCACACTAAGCCGAAAGCGCCCGCACTCGTCAGATCGCGGAAGCTAAGCGGCTTCAGGCCTGGTTAGTAGCTGCATGGGAGACCGGCTGTGAACCCCAGGTGCTGCAGGCGTTTTTTTGGGTTTGAGACCCAATGGCTATGAGCACGCGTGGGAAGCCTCACCTTCAAGGCGCCGGAACGGCGCCTTGGAGGTTGCCTGCGGCCACACTAAGCCGAAAGCGCCTGCACTCGTCAGATCGTGGAAGCTAAGTGGCTTCAGGCCTGGTTAGTAGCTGCATGGGAGACCGGCTGTGAACCCCAGGTGCTGCAGGTGTTGTTTTGGGTTTGAGGCCCAATGGCTATGAGCACGCGTGGGAAGCCTCACCTTCAAGGCGCCGGAACGGCGCCCTGGAGGTTGCCTGCGGCCACACTAAGCCGAAAGCGCCCGCTCTCGTCAGATCGCGGAAGCTAAGCGGCTTCAGGCCTGGTTAGTAGCTGCATGGGAGACCGGCTGTGAACCCCAGGTGCTGCAGGTGTTTTTTGGGGTTTGAGGCCCAATGGCTATGAGCACGCGTGGGAAGCCTCACCTTCAAGGCGCCGGAACGGCGCCTTGGAGGTTGCCTGCGGCCACACTAAGCCGAAAGCGCCCGCTCTCGTCAGATCGCGGAAGCTAAGCGGCTTCAGGCCTGGTTAGTAGCTGCATGGGAGACCGGCTGTGAACCCCAGGTGCGGCAGGCGTTTTTTTGGGTTTGAGGCCCAATGGCTATGAGCACGCGTGGGAAGCCTCACCTTCAAGGCGCCGGAACGGCGCCCTGGTGGTTGCCTGCGGCCACGCTAAGCCGAAAGCGCCCGCTCTCTTCAGATCGCGGAAGCTAAGCGGCTTCAGGCCTGGTTAGTAGCTGCATGGGAGACCGGCTGTGAACCCCAGGTGCTGCAGGCGTTGTTTTGGGTTTGAGGCCCAATGGCTATGAGCACGCGTGGGAAGCCTCACCTTCAAGGCGCCGGAACGGCGCCCTGGAGGTTGCCTGCGGCCACACTAAGCCGAAAGCGCCCGCTCTTGTCAGATCGCGGAAGCTAAGCGGCTTCAGGCCTGGTTAGAAGCTGCATGGGAGACCGGCTGTGAACCCCAGGTGCTGCAGGCGGTTTTTTGGGTTTGAGGCCCAATGGCTATGAGCACGCGTGGGAAGCCTCACCTTCAAGGCGCCGGAACAGCGCCTTGGAGGTTGCCTGCGGCCACACTAAGCCGAAAGCGCCCGCTCTCGTTAGATTGCGGAAGCTAAGCGGCTTCAGGCCTGGTTAGTAGCTGCATGGGAGACCGGCTGTGAACCCCAGGTGCGGCAGGCGTTTTTTTGGGTTTGAGGCCCAATGGCTATGAGCACGCGTGGGAAGCCTCACCTTCAAGGCGCCGGAACGGCGCCCTGGAGGTTGCCTGCGGCCACACTAAGCCGAAAGCGCCCGCTCTTATCAGATCGTGGAAGCTAAGCGGCTTCAGGCCTGGTTAGTAGCTGCATGGGAGACCGGCTGTGAACCCCAGGTGCTGCAGGCGGTTTTTTGGGTTTGAGGCCCAATGGCTATGAGCACGCGTGGGAAGCCTCACCTTCAAGGCGCCGGAACGGCGCCTTGGAGGTTGCCTGCGGCCACACTAAGCCGAAAGCGCCCGCTCTCGTCAGATCGCGGAAGCTAAGCGGCTTCAGGCCTGGTTAGTAGCTGCATGGAAGACCGGCTGTGAACCCCAGGTGCGGCAGGCGTTTTTTTGGGTTTGAGGCCCAATGGCTATGAGCACGCGTGGGAAGCCTCACCTTCAAGGCGCCGGAACAGCGCCATGGAGGTTGCCTGCGGCCACACTAAGCCGAAAGCGCCCGCTCTCGTCAGATCGCAGAAGCTAAGCGGCTTCAGGCCTGGTTAGTAGCTGCATGGGAGACCGGCTGTGAACCCCAGGTGCTGCAGGTGTTTTTTTGGGTTTGAGACCCAATGGCTATGAGCACGCGTGGGAAGCCTCACCTTCAAGGCGCCGGAACGGCGCACTGGAGGTTGCCTGCGGCCACACTAAGCCGAAAGCGCCCGCTCTCGTCAGATCGCGGAAGCTAAGCGGCTTCAGGCCTGGTTAGTAGCTGCATGGGAGACCGGCTGTGAACCCCAGGTGCTGCAGGTGTTTTTTTGGGTTTGAGGCCCAATGGCTATGAGCACGCGTGGGAAGCCTCACCTTTAAGGCGCCGGAACGGCGCCCTGGAGGTTGCCTGCGGCCACACTAAGCCGAAAGCGCCCGCTCTCGTCAGATCGCGGAAGCTAAGCGGCTTCAGGCCTGGTTAGTAGCTGCATGGAAGACCGGCTGTGAACTCCAGGTGCGGCAGGCGTTTTTTTGGGTTTGAGACCCAATGGCTATGAGCACGCGTGGGAAGCCTCACCTTCAAGGCGCCGGAACGGCGCCATGGAGGTTGCCTGCGGCCACACTAAGCCGAAAGCGCCCGCTCTCGTCAGATCGCAGAAGCTAAGCGGCTTCAGGCCTGGTTAGTAGCTGCATGGGAGACCGGCTGTGAACCCCAGGTGCTGAAGGTGTTTTTTTGGGTTTGAGACCCAATGGCTATGAGCACGCGTGGGAAGCCTCACCTTCAAGGCGCCGGAACGGCGCACTGGAGGTTGCCTGCGGCCACACTAAGCCGAAAGCGCCCGCTCTCGTCAGATCGCGGAAGCTAAGCGGCTTCAGGCCTGGTTAGTAGCTGTATGGGAGACCGGCTGTGAACCCCAGGTGCTGCAGGCGTTTTTTTGGGTTTGAGGCCCAATGGCTATGAGCACGCGTGGGAAGCCTCACCTTCAAGGCGCCGGAACGGCGCCCTGGAGGTTGCATGCGGCCACACTAAGCCGAAAGCGCCCGCTCTTGTCAGATCGCGGAAGCTAAGCGGCTTCAGGCCTGGTTAGTAGCTGCATGGGAGACCGGCTGTGAACCCCAGGTGCTGCAGGCGTTTTTTTGGGTTTGAGACCCAATGGCTATGAGCACGCGTGGGAAGCCTCACCTTCAAGGCGCCGGAACGGCGCCCTGGAGGTTGCCTGCGGCCACACTAAGCCGAAAGCGCCCGCTCTCGTCAGATCGCGGAAGCTAAGCGGCTTCAGGCCTGGTTAGTAGCTGCATGGGAGACCGGCTGTGAACCCCAGGTGCTGCAGGCGTTTTTTTGGGTTTGAGGCCCAATGGCTATGAGCACGCGTGGGAAGCCTCACCTTCAAGGAGCCGGAATGGCGCCCTGGAGGTTGCCTGCGGCCACACTAAGCCGAAAGCGCCCGCTCTCGTCAGATCGCGGAAGCTAAGTTGCTTCAGGCCTGGTTAGTAGCTGCATGGGAGACCTGCTGTGAACCCCAGGTGCTGCAGGCGTTTTTTTGGGTTTGAGACCCAATGGCTATGAGCACGCGTGGGAAGCCTCACCTTCAAGGCGCCGGAACGGCGCCCTGGAGGTTGCCTGCGGCCACACTAAGCCGAAAGCGCCCGCTCTCGTCAGATCGCGGAAGCTAAGCGGCTTCAGGCCTGGTTAGTAGCTGCATGGGAGACCGGCTGTGAACCCCAGGTGCTGCAGGCGTTGTTTTGGGTTTGAGGCCCAATGGCTATGAGCACGCGTGGGAAGCCTCACCTTCAAGGCGCCGGAACGGCGCCCTGGAGGTTGCCTGTGGCCACACAAAGCCGAAAGCGCCCGCTCTCGTCAGATCGCGGAAGCTAAGCGGCTTCAGGCCTGGTTAGTAGCTGCATGGGAGACCGGCTGTGAACCCCAGGTGCTGCAGGTGTTTTTTTGGGTTTGAGGCCCAATGGCTATGAGCACGCGTGGGAAGCCTCACCTTCAAGGCGCCGGAACGGCGCCCTGGAGGTTGCCTGCGGCCACACTAAGCCGGAAGCGCCCGCTCTCGTCAGATCGCGGAAGCTAAGCGGCTTCAGGCCTGGTTAGTAGCTGCATGGGAGACCGGCTGTGAACTCCAGGTGCTGCAGGCCTTGTTTTGGGTTTGAGGCCCAATGGCTATGAGCACGCGTGGGAAGCCTCACCTTCAAGGCGCCGGAACGGCACCCTGGAGGTTGCCTGCGGCCACACCAAGCCGAAAGCGCCCGCTCTCGTCAGATCGCGGAAGCTAAGCGGCTTCAGGCCTGGTTAGTAGCTGCATGGGAGACCGGCTGTGAACCCCAGGTGCTGCAGGCGTTTTTTTTGGGTTTGAGGCCCAATGGCTATGAGCACGCGTGGGAAGCCTCACCTTCAAGGCGCCGGAACAGCGCCTCGGAGGTTGCCTGCGGCCACACTAAGCCGAAGGCGCCTCCTCTCGTCAGATCGCGGAAGCTAAGCAGCTTCAGGCCTGGTTAGTAGCTGCATGGGAGACCGGCTGTGAACCCCAGGTGCGGCAGGCTTTTTTTGGGTTTGAGGCCCAATGGCTATGAGCACGCGTGGGAAGCCTCACCTTCAAGGCGCCGGAACGGCGCCCTGGAGGTTGCCTGCGGCCACACTAAGCCGAAAGCGCCCGCTCTCGTCAGATCGCGGAAGCTAAGCGGCTTCAGGCCTGGTTAGTAGCTGCATGGGAGACCGGCTGTGAACCCCAGGTGCGGCAGGCGTTTTTTTGGGTTTGAGGCCCAATGGCTATGAGCACGCGTGGGAAGCCTCACCTTCAAGGCGCCGGAACGGCGCCCTGGAGGTTGCCTGCGGCCACACTAAGCCGAAAGTGCCCGCTCTCGTCAGATCGCGGAAGCTAAGCGGCTTCAGGCCTGGTTAGTAGCTGCATGGGAGACCGGCTGTGAACCCCAGGTGCTGCAGGCGTTGTTTTGGGTTTGAGGCCCAATGGCTATGAGCACGCGTGGGAAGCCTCACCTTCAAGGCGCCGGAACGGCGCCTTGGAGGTTGCCTGCGGCCACACTAAGCCGAAATCGCCCGCTCTCGTCAGATCGCGGAAGCTAAGCGGCTTCAGGCCTGGTTAGTAGCTGCATGGGAGCCCGGCTGTGAACCCCAGGTGCGGCAGGCGTTTTTTTGGGTTTGAGGCCCAATGGCTATGAGCACGCGTGGGAAGCCTCACCTTCAAGGCGCCGGAACGGCGCCCTGGAGGTTGCCTGCGGCCACACTAAGCCGAAAGCGCCCGCTCTCGTCAGATCGCGGAAGCTAAGTGGCTTCAGGTCTGGTTAGTAGCTGCATGGGAGACCGGCTGTGAACCCCAGGTACTGCAGGCGTTGTTTTGGGTTTGAGGCCCAATGGCTATGAGCACGCGTGGGAAGCCTCACCTTCAAGGCGCCGGAACAGCGCCCTGGAGGTTGCCTGCGGCCACACTAAGCCGAAAGCGCCCGCTCTCGTCAGATCGTGGAAGCTAAGCGGCTTCAGGCCTGGTTAGTAGCTGCATGGGAGACCGGCTGTGAACCCCAGGTGCTGCAGGCGGTTTTTTGGGTTTGAGGCCCAATGGCTATGAGCACGCGTGGGAAGCCTCACCTTCAAGGCGCCGGAACGGCGCCTTGGAGGTTGCCTGCAGCCACACTAAGCCGAAAGCGCCCGCTCTCGTCAGATCGCGGAAGCTAAGCGGCTTCAGGCCTGGTTAGTAGCTGCATGGGAGACCGGCTGTGAACCCCAGGTGCGGCAGGCGTTTTTTTGGGTTTGAGGCCCAATGGCTATGAGCACGCGTGGGAAGCCTCACCTTCAAGGCGCCGGAACGGCGCCCTGGAGGTCGCCTGCGGCCACACTAAGCCGAAAGCGCCCGCTCTCGTCAGATCGCGGAAGCTAAGCGGCTTCAGGCCTGGTTAGTAGCTGCATGGGAGACCGGCTGTGAACCCCAGGTGCTGCAGGTGTTGTTTTGGGTTTGAGGCCCAATGGCTATGAGCACGCGTGGGAAGCCTCACCTTCAAGGCGCCAGGGAACGGCGCCCTGGAGGTTGCCTGCGGCCACACTAAGCCGAAAGCGCCCGCTCTCGTCAGATCGAGGAAGCTAAGCGGCTTCAGGCCTGGTTAGTAGCTGCATGGGAGTCCGGCTGTGAACCCCAGGTTCTGCAGGCGGTTTTTTGGGTTTGAGGCCCAATGGCTATGAGCACGCGTGGGAAGCCTCACCTTCAAGGCGCCGCAACGGCGCCTTGGAGGTTGCCTGCGGCCACACTAAGCCGAAAGCGCCCGCTCTCATCAGATCGCGGAAGCTAAGCGGCTTCAGGCCTGGTTAGTAGCTGCATGGGAGACCGGCTGTGAACCCCAGGTGCTGCAGGCGGTTTTTTGGGTTTGAGGCCCAATGGCTATGAGCACGCGTGGGAAGCCTCACCTTCAAGGCGCCGGAACGGCGCCTTGGAGGTTGCCTGCAGCCACACTAAGCCGAAAGCGCCCGCTCTCGTCAGATTGCGGAAGCTAAGCGGCTTCAGGCCTGGTTAGTAGCTGCATGGGAGACCGGCTGTGAACCCCAGGTGCGGCAGGCGTTTTTTTGGGTTTGAGGCCCAATGGCTATGAGCACGCGTGGGAAGCCTCACCTTCAAGGCGCCGGAACGGCGCCCTGGAGGTTGCCTGCGGCCACACTAAGCCGAAAGCGCCCGCTCTCGTCAGATCGCAGAAGCTAAGCGGCTTCAGGCCTGGTTAGTAGCTGCATGGGAGACCAGCTGTGAACCCCAGGTGCTGCAGGCGTTTTTTTTGGGTTTGAGACCCAATGGCTATGAGCACGCGTGGGAAGCCTCACCTTCAAGGCGCCGGAACGGCGCCCTGGAGGTTGCCTGCGGCCAAACTAAGCCGAAAGCGCCCGCTCTCGTCAGATCGCGGAAGCTAAGCGGCTTCAGGCCTGGTTAGTAGCTGCATGGGAGACCGGCTGTGAACCCCAGGTGCTGCAGGCGTTTTTTTGGGTTTGAGGCCCAATGGCTATGAGCACGCGTGGGAAGCCTCACCTTCAAGGCGCCGGAACGGCGCCCTGGAGGTTGCCTGCGGCCACACTAAGCCGAAAGCGCCCGCTCTCGTCAGATCGCGGAAGCTAAGCGGCTTCAGGCCTGGTTAGTAGCTGCATGGGAGACCGGCTGTGAACCCCAGGTGCGGCAGGTGTTTTTTTGGGTTTGAGACCCAATGGCTATGAGCACGCGTGCGAAGCCTCACCTTCAAGGCGCCGGAACGGCGCCCTGGAGGTTGCCTGCGGCCACACTAAGCCGAAAGCACCCGCTCTCGTCAGATCGCGGAAGCTAAGCGGCTTCAGGCCTCGTTAGTAGCTGCATGGGAGACCGGCTGTGAACCCCAGGTGCTGCAGGCGTTTTTTTGGGTTTGAGACCCAATGGCTATGAGCACGCGTGGGAAGCCTCACCTTCAAGGCGCCGGAACGGCGCCTTGGAGGTTGCCTGCGGCCACACTAAGCCGAAAGCGCCCGCACTCGTCAGATGGCGGAAGCTAAGCGGCTTCAGGTCTGGTTAGTAGCTGCATGGGAGACCGGCTGTGAACCCCAGGTGCTGCAGGCGTTGTTTTGGGTTTGAGGCCCAATGGCTATGAGCACGCGTGGGAAGCCTCACCTTCAAGGCGCCGGAACGGCGCCCTGGAGGTTGCCTGCGGCCACACTAAGCCGAAAGCGCCCGCTCTCGTCAGATCGCGGAAGCTAAGCGGCTTCAGGCCTGGTTAGTAGCTGCATGGGAGACCGGCTGTGAACACCAGGTGCTGCAGGCGTTTTTTTGGGTTTGAGGCCCAATGGCTATGAGCACGCCTGGGAAGCCTCACCTTCAAGGCGCCGGAACGGCGCCTTGGAGGTTGCCTGCGGCCACACTAAGCCGAAAGCGCCCGCTCTCGTCAGATCGCGGAAGCTAAGCGGCTTCAGGCCTGGTTAGTAGCTGCATGGGAGACCGGCTGTGAACCCCAGGTGCGGCAGGCGTTTTTTGGGGTTTGAGGCCCAATGGCTATGAGCACGCGTGGGAAGCCTCACCTTCAAGGCGCCGGAACGGCGCCCTGGAGGTTGCCTGCGGCCACACTAAGCCGAAAGCGCCCGCTCTCGTCAGATCGTGGAAGCTAAGCGGCTTCAGGCCTGGTTAGTAGCTGCATGGGAGACCGGCTGTGAACCCCAGGTGCTGCAGGCGTTGTTTTGGGTTTGAGGCCCAATGGCTATGAGCACGCGTGGGAAGCCTCACCTTCAAGGCGCCGGAACGGCGCCCTAGAGGTTGCCTGCGGCCACACTAAGCCGAAAGCGCCCGCTCTCGTCAGATCGCGGAAGCTAAGCAGCTTCAGGCCTGGTTAGTAGCTGCATGGGAGACCGGCTGTGAACACCAGGTGCTGCAGGCATTTTTTTGGGTTTGAGGCCCAATGGCTATGAGCACGCCTGGGAAGCCTCACCTTCAAGGCGCCGGGACGGCGCCTTGGAGGTTGCCTGCGGCCACACTAAGCCGAAAGCGCCCGCTCTCGTCAGATCGCGGAAGCTAAGCGGCTTCAGGCCTGGTTAGTAGCTGCATGGGAGACCGGCTGTGAACCCCAGGTGCGGCAGGCGTTTTTTGGGGTTTGAGGCCCAATGGCTATGAGCACGCGTGGGAAGCCTCACCTTCAAGGCGCCGGAACGGCGCCCTGGAGGTTGCCTGCGGCCACACTAAGCCGAAAGCGCCCGCTCTCGTCAGATCGTGGAAGCTAAGCGGCTTCAGGCCTGGTTAGTAGCTGCATGGGAGACCGGCTGTGAACCCCAGGTGCTGCAGGCGTTGTTTTGGGTTTGAGGCCCAATGGCTATGAGCACGCGTGGGAAGCCTCACCTTCAAGGCGCCGGAACGGCGCCCTGGAGGTTGCCTGCGGCCACACTAAGCCGAAAGCGCCCGCTCTCGTCAGATCGCGGAAGCTAAGCGGCTTCAGGCCTGGTTAGTAGCTGCATGGGAGACCGGCTGTGAACCCCAGGTGCGGCAGGTGTTTTTTTGGGTTTGAGACCCAATGGCTATGAGCACGCGTGCGAAGGCTCACCTTCAAGGCGCCGGAACGGCGCCCTGGAGGTTGCCTGCGGCCACACTAAGCCGAAAGCACCCGCTCTCGTCAGATCGCGGAAGCTAAGCGGCTTCAGGCCTCTTTAGTAGCTGCATGGGAGACCGGCTGTGAACCCCAGGTGCTGCAGGCGTTTTTTTGGGTTTGAGACCCAATGGCTATGAGCACGCGTGGAAAGCCTCACCTTCAAGGCGCCGGAACGGCGCCTTGGAGGTTGCCTGCGGCCACACTAAGCCGAAAGCGCCCGCACTCGTCAGATGGCGGAAGCTAAGCGGCTTCAGGCCTGGTTAGTAGCTGCATGGGAGACCGGCTGTGAACCCCAGGTGCTGCAGGCGTTGTTTTGGGTTTGAGGCCCAATGGCTATGAGCACGCGTGGGAAGCCTCACCTTCAAGGCGCCGGAACGGCGCCCTGGAGGTTGCCTGCGGCCACACTAAGCCGAAAGCGCCCGCTCTCGTCAGATCGCGGAAGCTAAGCGGCTTCAGGCCTGCTTAGTAGCTGCATGGGAGACCGGCTGTGAACACCAGGTGCTGCAGGCGTTTTTTTGGGTTTGAGGCCCAATGGCTATGAGCACGCCTGGGAAGCCTCACCTTCAAGGCGCCGGAACGGCGCCTTGGAGGTTGCCTGCGGCCACACTAAGCCGAAAGCGCCCGCTCTCGTCAGATCGCGGAAGCTAAGCGGCTTCAGGCCTGGTTAGTAGCTGCATGGGAGACCGGCTGTGAACCCCAGGTGCGGCAGGCGTTTTTTGGGGTTTGAGGCCCAATGGCTATGAGCACGCGTGGGAAGCCTCACCTTCAAGGCGCCGGAACGGCGCCCTGGAGGTTGCCTGCGGCCACACTAAGCCGAAAGCGCCCGCTCTCGTCAGATCGTGGAAGCTAAGCGGCTTCAGGCCTGGTTAGTAGCTGCATGGGAGACCGGCTGTGAACCCCAGGTGCTGCAGGCATTGTTTTGGGTTTGAGGCCCAATGGCTATGAGCACGCGTGGGAAGCCTCACCTTCAAGGCGCCGGAACGGCGCCCTGGAGGTTGCCTGCGGCCACACTAAGCCGAAAGCGCCCGCTCTCGTCAGATCGCGGAAGCTAAGCGGCTTCAGGCCTGGTTAGTAGCTGCATGGGAGACCGGCTGTGAACCCCAGGTGCTGCAGGCGGTTTTTTGGGTTTGAGGCCCAATGGCTATGAGCACGCGTGGGAAGCCTCACCTTCAAGGCGCCGGAACGGCGCCTTGGAGATTGCCTGCGGCCACACTAAGCCGAAAGCGCCCGCTCTCGTCAGATCGCGAAAGCTAAGCGGCTTCAGGCCTGGTTAGTAGCTGCATGGGAGACCGGCTGTGAACCCCAGGTGCGGCAGGTGTTTTTTTGGGTTTGAGGCCCAATGGCTATGAGCACGCGTGGGAAGCCTCACCTTCAAGGCGCCGGAACGGCGCCTTGGAGGTTGCATGCGGCCACACTAAGCCGAAAGCGCCCGGTCTCGTCAGATCGCGTAAGCTAAGCGGCTTCAGGCCTGGTTAGTAGCTGCATGGGAGACTGGCTGTGAACCCCAGGTGCTGCAGGCGTTGTTTTGGGTTTGAGGCCCAATGGCTATGAGCACGCGTGGGAAGCCTCACCTTCAAGGCGCCGGAACGGCGCCCTGGAGGTTGCCTGCGGCCACACTAAGCCGAAAGCGCCCGCTCTCGTCAGATCGCGGAAGCTAAGCGGCTTCAGGCCTGGTTAGTAGCTGCATGGGAGACCGGCTGTGAACCCCAGGTGCTGCAGGCGGTTTTTTGGGTTTGAGGCCCAATGGCTATGAGCACGCGTGGGAAGCCTCACCTTCAAGGCGCCGGAACGGCGCCTTGGAGGTTGCCTGCGGCCACACTAAGCCGAAAGCGCCTGCTCTCGTCAGATCGCGGAAGCTAAGCGGCTTCAGGCCTGGTTAGTAGCTGCATGGGAGACCGGCTGTGAACCCCAGGTGCGGCAGGCGTTTTTTTGGGTTTGAGGCCCAATGGCTATGAGCACGCGTGGGAAGCCTCACCTTCAAGGCGCCGGAACGGCGCCCTGGAGGTTGCCTGCGGCCACACTAAGCCGAAAGCGCCCGCTCTCGTCAGATCGCAGAAGCTAAGCGGCTTCAGGCCTGGTTAGTAGCTGCATGGGAGACCGGCTGTGAACCCCAGGTGCTGCAGGCGTTGTTTTGGGTTTGAGGCCCAATGGCTATGAGCACGCGTGGGAAGCCTCACCTTCAAGGCGCCGGAACGGCGCCCTGGAGGTTGCCTGCGGCCACACTAAGCCGAAAGCGCCCGCTCTCGTCAGATCGCGGAAGCTAAGCGGCTTCAGGCCTGGATAGTAGCTGCATGGGAGACCGGCTGTGAACCCCAGGTGCTGCAGGCGGTTTTTTGGGTTTGAGGCCCAATGGCTATGAGCACGCGTGGGAAGCCTCACCTTCAAGGCGCCGGAACAGCGCCTTGGAGGTTGCCTGCGGCCACACTAAGCCGAAGGCGCCTGCTCTCGTCAGATCGCGGAAGCTAAGCAGCTTCAGGCCTGGTTAGTAGCTGCATGGGAGACCGGCTGTGAACCCCAGGTGCGGCAGGCTTTTTTTGGGTTTGAGGCCCAATGGCTATGAGCACGCGTGGGAAGCCTCACCTTCAAGGCGCCGGAACGGCGCCCTGGAGGTTGCCTGCGGCCACACTAAGCCGAAAGCGCCCGCTCTCGTCAGATCGCGGAAGCTAAGCGGCTTCAGGCCTGGTTAGTAGCTGCATGGGAGACCGGCTGTGAACCCCAGGTGCTGCAGGTGTTTTTTTGGGTTTGAGGCCCAATGGCTATGAGCACGCGTGGGAAGCCTCACCTTCAAGGCGCCGGAACAGCGCCTTGGAGGTTGCCTGCGGCCACACTAAGCCGAAAGCGCCTGCTCTCGTCAGATCGCGGAAGCTAAGCAGCTTCAGGCCTGGTTAGTAGCTGCATGGGAGACCGGCTGTGAACCCCAGGTGCGGCAGGCGTTTTTTTGGGTTTGAGGCCCAATGGCTATGAGCACGCGTGGGAAGCCTCACCTTCAAGGCGCCGGAACGGCGCCCTGGAAGTTGCCTGCGGCCACACTAAGCCGAAAGCGCCCGCTCTCGTCAGATCGCGGAAGCTAAGCGGCTTCAGGCCTGGTTAGTAGCTGCATGGGAGACCGGCTGTGAACCCCAGGTGCTGCAGGCGTTGTTTTGGGTTTGAGGCCCAATGGCTATGAGCACGCGTGGGAAGCCTCACCTTCAAGGCGCCGGAACGGCGCCCTGGAGGTTGCCTGCGGCCACACTAAGCCGAAAGCGCCCGCTCTCGTCAGATCGCGGAAGCTAAGCGGCTTCAGGCCTGGTTAGTAGCTGCATGGGAGACCGGCTGTGAACCCCAGGTGCGGCAGGCGTTTTTTTGGGTTTGAGGCCCAATGGCTATGAGTACGCGTGGGAAGCCTCACCTTCAAGGCGCCGGAACGGCGCCCTGGAGGTTGCCTGCGGCCACACTAAGCCGAAAGCGCCCGCTCTCGTCAGATCGCGGAAGCTAAGCGGCTTCAGGCCTGGTTAGTAGCTGCATGGGAGACCGGCTGTGAACCCCAGGTGCTGCAGGCGTTGTTTTGGGTTTGAGGCCCAATGGCTATGAGCACGCGTGGAAAGCCTCACCTTCAAGGCGCCGGAACGGCGCCCTGGAGGTTGCCTGCGGCCACACTAAGCCGAAAGCGCCCGCTCTCGTCAGATCGCGGAAGCTAAGCGGCTTCAGGCCTGGTTAGTAGCTGCATGGGAGACCGGCTGTGAACCCCAGGTGCTGCAGGCGGTTTTTTGGGTTTGAGGCCCAATGGCTATGAGCACGCGTGGGAAGCCTCACCTTCAAGGCGCCGGAACGGCGCCTTGGAGGTTGCCTGCGGCCACACTAAGCCGAAAGCGCCCGCTCTCGTCAGATCGCGGAAGCTAAGCGGCTTCAGGCCTGGTTAGTAGCTGCACGGGAGACCGGCTGTGAACCCCAGGTGCGGCAGGTGTTTTTTTGGGTTTGAGGCCCAATGGCTATGAGCACGCGTGGGAACCCTCACCTTCAAGGAGCCGGAGCGGCGCCCTGGAGGTTGCCTGCGGCCACACTAAGCCGAAAGTGCCCGCTCTCGTCAGATCGCGGAAGCTAAGCGGCTTCAGGCCTGGTTAGTAGCTGCATGGGAGACCGGCTGTGAACTCCAGGTGCTGCAGGCGTTGTTTTGGGTTTGAGGCCCAATGGCTATGAGCACGCGTGGGAAGCCTCACCTTCAAGGCGCCGGAACGGCGCCCTGGAGGTTGCCTGCGGCCACACTAAGCCGAAAGCGCCCGCTCTCGTCAGATCGCGGAAGCTAAGCGGCTTCAGGCCTGGTTAGTAGCTGCATGGGAGACCGGCTGTGAACCCCAGGTGCTGCAGGCGGTTTTTTGGGTTTGAGGCCCAATGGCTATGAGCACGCGTGGGAAGCCTCACCTTCAAGGCGCCGGAACGGCGCCCTGGAGGTTGCCTGCGGCCACACTAAGCCGAAAGCGCCCGCTCTCGTCAGATCGCGGAAGCTAAGCGGCTTCAGGCCTGGTTAGTAGCTGCATGGGAGACCGGCTGTGAACCCCAGGTGCTGCAGGCGTTTTTTTGGGTTTGAGACCCAATGGCTATGAGCACGCGTGGGAAGCCTCACCTTCAAGGCGCCGGAACGGCGCCTTGAAGGTTGCCTGCGGCCACACTAAGCCGAAAGCGCCCGCACTCGTCAGATCGCGGAAGCTAAGCGGCTTCAGGCCTGGTTAGTAGCTGCATGGGAGACCGGCTGTGAACCCCAGATGCTGCAGGCGTTTTTTTGGGTTTGAGACCCAATGGCTATGAGCACGCGTGGGAAGCCTCACCTTCAAGGCGCCGGAACGGCGCCTTGGAGGTTGCCTGCGGCCACACTAAGCCGAAAGCGCCTGCACTCGTCAGATCGTGGAAGCTAAGTGGCTTCAGGCCTGGTTAGTAGCTGCATGGGAGACCGGCTGTGAACCCCAGGTGCTGCAGGTGTTGTTTTGGGTTTGAGGCCCAATGGCTATGAGCACGCGTGGGAAGCCTCACCTTCAAGGCGCCGGAACGGCGCCCTGGAGGTTGCCTGCGGCCACACTAAGCCGAAAGCGCCCGCTCTTGTCAGATCGCGGAAGCTAAGCGGCTTCAGGCCTGGTTAGTAGCTGCATGGGAGACCGGCTGTGAACCCCAGGTGCTGCAGGTGTTTTTTGGGGTTTGAGGCCCAATGGCTATGAGCACGCGTGGGAAGCCTCACCTTCAAGGCGCCGGAACGGCGTCTTGGAGGTTGCCTGCGGCCACACTAAGCCGAAAGCGCCCGCTCTCGTCAGATCGCGGAAGCTAAGCGGCTTCAGGCCTGGTTAGTAGCTGCATGGGAGACCGGCTGTGAACCCCAGGTGCGGCAGGCGTTTTTTTGGGTTTGAGGCCCAATGGCTATGAGCACGCGTGGGAAGCCTCACCTTCAAGGCGCCGGAACGGCGCCCTGGTGGTTGCCTGCGGCCACGCTAAGCCGAAAGCGCCCGCTCTCGTCAGATCGCGGAAGCTAAGCGGCTTCAGGCCTGGTTAGTAGCTGCATGGGAGACCGGCTGTGAACCCCAGGTGCTGCAGGCGTTGTTTTGGGTTTGAGGCCCAATGGCTATGAGCACGCGTGGGAAGCCTCACCTTCAAGGCGCCGGAACGGCGCCCTGGAGGTTGCCTGCGGCCACACTAAGCCAAAAGCGCCCGCTCTTGTCAGATCGCGGAAGCTAAGCGGCTTCAGGCCTGGTTAGTAGCTGCATGGGAGACCGGCTGTGAACCCCAGGTGCTGCAGGCGGTTTTTTGGGTTTGAGGCCCAATGGCTATGAGCACGCGTGGGAAGCCTCACCTTCAAGGCGCCGGAACAGCGCCTTGGAGGTTGCCTGCGGCCACACTAAGCCGAAAGCGCCCGCTCTCGTCAGATCGCAGAAGCTAAGCGGCTTCAGGCCTGGTTAGTATTGCATGGGAGACCGGCTGTGAACCCCAGGTGCTGCAGGTGTTTTTTTGGGTTTGAGACCCAATGGCTATGAGCACGCGTGGGAAGCCTCACCTTCAAGGCGCCGGAACGGCGCACTGGAGGTTGCCTGCGGCCACACTAAGCCGAAAGCGCCCGCTCTCGTCAGATCGCGGAAGCTAAGCGGCTTCAGGCCTGGTTAGTAGCTGTATGGGAGACCGGCTGTGAACCCCAGGTGCTGCAGGCGTTTTTTTTGGGTTTGAGGCCCAATGGCTATGAGCACGCGTGGGAAGCCTCACCTTCAAGGCGCCGGAACGGCGCCCTGGAGGTTGCCTGCGGCCACACTAAGCCGAAAGCGCCTGCTCTCGTCAGATCGCGGAAGCTAAGTGGCTTCAGGCCTGGTTAGTAGCTGCATGGGAGACCGGCTGTGAACCCCAGGTGCTGCAGGCGCTTTTTTGGGTTTGAGACCCAATGGCTATGAGCACGCGTGGGAAGCCTCACCTTCAAGGCGCCGGAACGGCGCCCTGGAGGTTGCCTGCGGCCACACTAAGCCGAAAGCGCCCGCTCTCGTCAGATCGCGGAAGCTAAGCGGCTTCAGGCCTGGTTAGTAGCTGCATGGGAGACCGGCTGTGAACCCCAGGTGCTGCAGGCGTTGTTTTGGGTTTGAGGCCCAATGGCTATGAGCACGCGTGGGAAGCCTCACCTTCAAGGCGCCGGAACGGCGCCCTGGAGGTTGCCTGCGGCCACACAAAGCCGAAAGCGCCCGCTCTCGTCAGATCGCGGAAGCTAAGCGGCTTCAGGCCTGGTTAGTAGCTGCATGGGAGACCGGCTGTGAACCCCAGGTGCTGCAGGTGTTTTTTTGGGTTTGAGGCCCAATGGCTATGAGCACGCGTGGGAAGCCTCACCTTCAAGGCGCCGGAACGGCGCCCTGGAGGTTGCCTGCGGCCACACTAAGCCGGAAGCGCCCGCTCTCGTCAGATCGCGGAAGCTAAGCGGCTTCAGGCCTGGTTAGTAGCTGCATGGGAGACCGGCTGTGAACCCCAGGTGCTGCAGGCCTTGTTTTGGGTTTGAGGCCCAATGGCTATGAGCACGCGTGGGAAGCCTCACCTTCAAGGCGCCGGAACGGCGCCCTGGAGGTTGCCTGCGGCCACACCAAGCCGAAAGCGCCCGCTCTCGTCAGATCGCGGAAGCTAAGCGGCTTCAGGCCTGGTTAGTAGCTGCATGGGAGACCGGCTGTGAACCCCAGGTGCTGCAGGCGTTTTTTTGGGTTTGAGGCCCAATGGCTATGAGCACGCGTGGGAAGCCTCACCTTCAAGGCGCCGGAACAGCGCCTTGGAGGTTGCCTGCGGCCACACTAAGCCGAAGGCGCCTGCTCTCGTCAGATCGCGGAAGCTAAGCAGCTTCAGGCCTGGTTAGTAGCTGCATGGGAGACCGGCTGTGAACCCCAGGTGCGGCAGGCTTTTTTTGGGTTTGAGGCCCAATGGCTATGAGCACGCGTGGGAAGCCTCACCTTCAAGGCGCCGGAACGGAGCCCTGGAGGTTGCCTGCGGCCACACTAAGCCGAAAGCGCCCGCTCTCGTCAGATCGCGGAAGCTAAGCGGCTTCAGGCCTGGTTAGTAGCTGCATGGGAGACCGGCTGTGAACCCCAGGTGCTGCAGGTGTTTTTTTGGGTTTGAGGCCCAATGGCTATGAGCACGCGTGGGAAGCCTCACCTTCAAGGCGCCGGAACAGCGCCTTGGAGGTTGCCTGCGGCCACACTAAGCCGAAAGCGCCTGCTCTCGTCAGATCGCGGAAGCTAAGCAGCTTCAGGCCTGGTTAGTAGCTGCATGGGAGACCGGCTGTGAACCCCAGGTGCGGCAGGCGTTTTTTTGGGTTTGAGGCCCAATGGCTATGAGCACGCGTGGGAAGCCTCACCTTCAAGGCGCCGGAACGGCGCCCTGGAGGTTGCCTGCGGCCACACTAAGCCGAAAGCGCCCGCTCTCGTCAGATCGCGGAAGCTAAGCGGCTTCAGGCCTGGTTAGTAGCTGCATGGGAGACCGGCTGTGAACCCCAGGTGCTGCAGGCGTTGTTTTGGGTTTGAGGCCCAATGGCTATGAGCACGCGTGGGAAGCCTCACCTTCAAGGCGCCGGAACGGCGCCCTGGAGGTTGCCTGCGGCCACACTAAGCCGAAAGTGCCCGCTCTCGTCAGATCGCGGAAGCTAAGCGGCTTCAGGCCTGGTTAGTAGCTGCATGGGAGACCGGCTGTGAACCCCAGGTGCTGCAGGCGTTGTTTTGGGTTTGAGGCCCAATGGCTATGAGCACGCGTGGGAAGCCTCACCTTCAAGGCGCCGGAACGGCGCCCTGGAGGTTGCCTGCGGCCACACTAAGCCGAAAGCGCCCGCTCTCGTCAGATCGCGGAAGCTAAGCGGCTTCAGGCCTGGTTAGTAGCTGCATGGGAGACCGGCTGTGAACCCCAGGTGCTGCAGGCGGTTTTTTGGGTTTGAGGCCCAATGGCTATGAGCACGCGTGGGAAGCCTCACCTTCAAGGCGCCGGAACGGCGCCTTGGAGGTTGCCTGCGGCCACACTAAGCCGAAATCGCCCGCTCTCGTCAGATCGCGGAAGCTAAGCGGCTTCAGGCCTGGTTAGTAGCTGCATGGGAGCCCGGCTGTGAACCCCAGGTGCGGCAGGCGTTTTTTTGGGTTTGAGGCCCAATGGCTATGAGCACGCGTGGGAAGCCTCACCTTCAAGGCGCCGGAACGGCGCCCTGGAGGTTGCCTGCGGCCACACTAAGCCGAAAGCGCCCGCTCTCGTCAGATCGCGGAAGCTAAGCGGCTTCAGGTCTGGTTAGTAGCTGCATGGGAGACCGGCTGTGAACCCCAGGTACTGCAGGCGTTGTTTTGGGTTTGAGGCCCAATGGCTATGAGCACGCGTGGGAAGCCTCACCTTCAAGGCGCCGGAACAGCGCCCTGGAGGTTGCCTGCGGCCACACTAAGCCGAAAGCGCCCGCTCTCGTCAGATCGTGGAAGCTAAGCGGCTTCAGGCCTGGTTAGTAGCTGCATGGGAGACCGGCTGTGAACCCCAGGTGCTGCAGGCGGTTTTTTGGGTTTGAGGCCCAATGGCTATGAGCACGCGTGGGAAGCCTCACCTTCAAGGCGCCGGATCGGCGCCTTGGAGATTGCCTGCAGCCACACTAAGCCGAAAGCGCCCGCTCTCGTCAGATCGCGGAAGCTAAGCGGCTTCAGGCCTGGTTAGTAGCTGCATGGGAGACCGGCTGTGAACCCCAGGTGCGGCAGGCGTTTTTTTGGGTTTGAGGCCCAATGGCTATGAGCACGCGTGGGAAGCCTCACCTTCAAGGCGCCGGAACGGCGCCCTGGAGGTTGCCTGTGGCCACACTAAGCCGAAAGCGCCCGCTCTCGTCAGATCGCGGAAGCTAAGCGGCTTCAGGCCTGGTTAGTAGCTGCATGGGAGACCGGCTGTGAACCCCAGGTGCTGCAGGTGTTGTTTTGGGTTTGAGGCCCAATGGCTATGAGCACGCGTGGGAAGCCTCACCTTCAAGGCGCCAGGGAACGGCGCCCTGGAGGTTGCCTGCGGCCACACTAAGCCGAAAGCGCCCGCTCTCGTCAGATCGAGGAAGCTAAGCGGCTTCAGGCCTGGTTAGTAGCTGCATGGGAGACCGGCTGTGAACCCCAGGTTCTGCAGGCGGTTTTTTGGGTTTGAGGCCCAATGGCTATGAGCACGCGTGGGAAGCCTCACCTTCAAGGCGCCGCAACGGCGCCTTGGAGGTTGCCTGCGGCCACACTAAGCCGAAAGCGCCCGCTCTCGTCAGATCGCGGAAGCTAAGCGGCTTCAGGCCTGGTTAGTAGCTGCATGGGAGACCGGCTGTGAACCCCAGGTGCGGCAGGCGTTTTTTTGGGTTTGAGGCCCAATGGCTATGAGCACGCGTGGGAAGCCTCACCTTCAAGGCGCCGGAACGGCGCCCTGGAGGTTGCCTGCGGCCACACTAAGCCGAAAGCGCCTGCTCTCGTCAGATCGCGGAAGCTAAGCGGCTTCAGGCCTGGTTAGTAGCTGCATGGGAGACCGGCTGTGAACCCCAGGTGCTGCAGGCGTTTTTTTGGGTTTGAGGCCCAATGGCTATGAGCACGCGTGGGAAGCCTCACCTTCAAGGCGCCGGAACGGCGACCTGGAGGTTGCCTGCGGCCACACTAAGCCGAAAGCGCCCGCTCTCGTCAGATCGCGGAAGCTAAGCGGCTTCAGGCCTGGTTAGTAGCTGCATGGGAGACCGGCTGTGAACCCCAGGTGCTGCAGGCGGTTTTTTGGGTTTGAGGCCCAATGGCTATGAGCACGCGTGGGAAGCCTCACCTTCAAGGCGCCGGAACGGCGCCTTGGAGGTTGCCTGCAGCCACACTAAGCCGAAAGCGCCCGCTCTCGTCAGATCGCGGAAGCTAAGCGGCTTCAGGCCTGGTTAGTAGCTGCATGGGAGACCGGCTGTGAACCCCAGGTGCGGCAGGCGTTTTTTTGGGTTTGAGGCCCAATGGCTATGAGCACGCGTGGGAAGCCTCACCTTCAAGGCGCCGGAACGGCGCCCTGGAGGTTGCCTGCGGCCACACTAAGCCGAAAGCACCCGCTCTCGTCAGATCGCAGAAGCTAAGCGGCTTCAGGCCTGGTTAGTAGCTGCATGGGAGACCAGCTGTGAACCCCAGGTGCTGCAGGCGTTTTTTTGGGTTTGAGACCCAATGGCTATGAGCACGCGTGGGAAGCCTCACCTTCAAGGCGCCGTAACGGCGCCCTGGAGGTTGCCTGCGGCCAAACTAAGCCGAAAGCGCCCGCTCTCGTCAGATCGCGGAAGCTAAGCGGCTTCAGGCCTGGTTAGTAGCTGCATGGGAGACCGGCTGTGAACCCCAGGTGCGGCAGGTGTTTTTTTGGGTTTGAGACCCAATGGCTATGAGCACGCGTGCGAAGCCTCACCTTCAAGGCGCCGGAACGGCGCCCTGGAGGTTGCCTGCGGCCACACTAAGCCGAAAGCACCCGCTCTCGTCAGATCGCGGAAGCTAAGCGGCTTCAGGCCTCGTTAGTAGCTGCATGGGAGACCGGCTGTGAACCCCAGGTGCTGCAGGCGTTTTTTTGGGTTTGAGACCCAATGGCTATGAGCACGCGTGGGAAGCCTCACCTTCAAGGCGCCGGAACGGCGCCTTGGAGGTTGCCTGCGGCCACACTAAGCCGAAAGCGCCCGCACTCGTCAGATGGCGGAAGCTAAGCGGCTTCAGGCCTGGTTAGTAGCTGCATGGGAGACCGGCTGTGAACCCCAGGTGCTGCAGGCGTTTTTTTGGGTTTGAGACCCAATGGCTATGAGCACGCGTGGGAAGCCTCACCTTCAAGGCGCCGGAACGGCGCCTTGGAGGTTGCCTGCGGCCACACTAAGCCGAAAGCGCCCGCACTCGTCAGATCGCGGAAGCTAAGCGGCTTCAGGCCTGGTTAGTAGCTGCATGGGAGACCGGCTGTGAACCCCAGGTACTGCAGGCGTTGTTTTGGGTTTGAGGCCCAATGGCTATGAGCACGCGTGGGAAGCCTCACCTTCAAGGCGCCGGAACGTCGCCCTGGAGGTTGCCTGCGGCCACACTAAGCTGAAAGCGCCCGCTCTCGTCAGATCGCGGAAGCTAAGCGGCTTCAGGCCTGGTTAGTAGCTGCATGGGAGACCGGCTGTGAACCCCAGGTGCTGCAGGGGTTTTTTTGGGTTTGAGGCCCAATGGCTATGAGCACGCGTGGGAAGCCTCACCTTCAAGGCGCCGGAACGGCGCCTTGGAAATTGCCTGCGGCCACACTAAGCCGAAAGCGCCCGCTCTCGTCAGATCGCGGAAGCTAAGCGGCTTCAGGCCTGGTTAGTAGCTGCATGGGAGACCGGCTGTGAACCCCAGGTGCGGCAGGCGTTTTTTTGGGTTTGAGGCCCAATGGCTATGAGCACGCGTGGGAAGCCTCACCTTCAAGGCGCCGGAACGGCGCCCTGGAGGTTGCCTGCGGCCACACTAAGCCGGTCTCCCATGCAGCTACTAACCAGGCCTGAAGCCGCTTAGGTTGCCTGCGGCCACACTAAGCCGAAAGCGCCCGCTCTCGTCAGATCGCTGAAGCTAAGCGGCTTCAGGCCTGGTTAGTAGCTGCATGGGAGACCGGCTGTGAACCCCAGGTGCTGCAGGCGTTGTTTTGGGTTTGAGGCCCAATGGCTATGAGCACGCGTGGGAAGCCTCACCTTCAAGGAGCCGGAACGGCGCCCTGGAGGTTGCCTGCGGCCACACTAAGCCGAAAGCGCCCGCTCTCGTCAGATCGCGGAAGCTAAGCGGCTTCAGGCCTGGTTAGTAGCTGCATGGGAGACTGGCTGTGAACCCCAGGTGCTGCAGGCGTTTTTTTGGGTTTGAGGCCCAATGGCTATGAGCATGCGTGGGAAGCCTCACCTTCAAGGCGCCGGAACGGCGCCCTGGAGGTTGCCTGCGGCCACACTAAGCCGAAAGCGCCCGCTCTCGTCAGATCGCGGAAGCTAAGCGGCTTCAGGCCTGGTTAGTAGCTGCATGGGAGACTGGCTGTGAACCCCAGGTGCTGCAGGCGTTGTTTTGGGTTTGAGGCCCAATGGCTATGAGCACGCGTGGGAAGCCTCACCTTCAAGGCGCCGGAACGGCGCCCTGGAGGTTGCCTGCGGCCACACTAAGCCGAAAGCGCCCGCTCTCGTCAGATCGCGGAAGCTAAGCGGCTTCAGGCCTGGTTAGTAGCTGCATGGGAGACCGGCTGTGAACTCCAGGTGCTGCAGGCGTTTTTTTGGGTTTGAGGCCCAATGGCTATGAGCACGCGTGGGAAGCCTCACCTTCAAGGCGCCGAAACGGCGCCTTGGAGGTTGCTTGCGGCCACACTAAGCCGAAAGCGCCCGCTCTCGTCAGATCGCGGAAGCTAAGCAGCTTCAGGCCTGGTTAGTAGCTGCATGGGAGACCGGCTGTGAACCCCAGGTGCGGCAGGCGTTTTTTTGGGTTTGAGGCCCAATGGCTATGAGCACGCGTGGGAAGCCTCACCTTCAAGGCGCCGGAACGGCGCCCTGGAGGTTGCCTGCGGCCACACTAAGCCGAAAGCGCCTGCTCTCGTCAGATCGCGGAAGCTAAGCGGCTTCAGGCCTGGTTAGTAGCTGCATGGGAGACCGGCTGTGAACCCCAGGTGCTGCAGGCGTTGTTTTGGGTTTGAGGCCCAATGGCTATGAGCACGCGTGGGAAGCCTCACCTTCAAGGCGCCGGAACGGCGCCCTGGAGGTTGCCTGCGGCCACACTAAGCCGAAAGCGCCCGCTCTCGTCAGATCGCGGAAGCTAAGCGGCTTCAGGCCTGGTTAGTAGCTGCATGGGAGACTGGCTGTGAACCCCAGGTGCTGCAGGCGGTTTTTTGGGTTTGAGGCCCAATGGCTATGAGCACGCGTGGGAAGCCTCACCTTCAAGGCGCCGGAACGGCGCCTTGGAGGTTGCCTGCGGCCACACTAAGCTGAAAGCGCCCGCTCTCGTCAGATTGCGGAAGCTAAGCGGCTTCAGGCCTGGTTAGTAGCTGCATGGGAGACCGGCTGTGAACCCCAGGTGCAGCAGGCGTTTTTTTTGGGTTTGAGGCCCAATGGCTATGAGCACGCATGGGAAGCCTCACCTTCAAGGCGCCAGAACGGCGCCCTGGAGGTTGCCTGCGGCCACACTAAGCCGAAAGCGCCCGCTCTCGTCAGATCGCGGAAGCTAAGCGGCTTCAGGCCTGGTTAGTAGCTGCATGGGAGACCGGCTGTGAACCCCAGGTGCTGCAGGCGTTGTTTTGGGTTTGAGGCCCAATGGCTATGAGCACGCGTGGGAAGCCTCACCTTCAAGGCGCCGGAACGGCGCCCTGGAGGTTGCCTGCGGCCACACTAAGCCGAAAGCACCCGCTCTCGTCAGATCGCGGAAGCTAAGCGGCTTCAGGCCTGGTTAGTAGCTGCATGGGAGACCGGCTGTGAACCCCAGGTGCGGCAGGTGTTTTTTTGGGTTTGAGGCCCAATGGCTATGAGCACGCGTGGGAAGCCTCACCTTCAAGGCGCCGGAACGGCGCCCTGGAGGTTGCCTGCGGCCACACTAAGCCGAAAGCGCCCGCTCTCGTCAGATCGCGGAAGCTAAGCGGCTTCAGGCCTGGTTAGTAGCTGCATGGGAGACTGGCTGTGAACCCCAGGTGCTGCAGGTGGTTTTTTGGGTTTGAGGCCCAATGGCTATGAGCACGCGTGGGAAGCCTCACCTTCAAGGCGCCGGAACGGCGCCTTGGAGGTTGCTTGCGGCCACACTAAGCCGAAAGCGCCCGCTCTCGTCAGATCGCGGAAGCTAAGCAGCTTCAGGCCTGGTTAGTAGCTGCATGGGAGACCGGCTGTGAACCCCAGGTGCGGCAGGCATTTTTTTGGGTTTGAGGCCCAATGGCTATGAGCACGCGTGGGAAGCCTCACCTTCAAGGCGCCGGAACGGCGCCCTGGAGGTTGCCTGCGGCCACACTAAGCCGAAAGCGCCCGCTCTCGTCAGATCGCGGAAGCTAAGCGGCTTCAGGCCTGGTTAGTAGCTGCATGGGAGACCGGCTGTGAACCCCAGGTGCTGCAGGCGTTGTTTTGGGTTTGAGGCCCAATGGCTATGAGCACGCGTGGGAAGCCTCACCTTCAAGGTGCCGGAACGGCGCCCTGGAGGTTGCCTGCGGCCACACTAAGCCGAAAGCGCCCGCTCTCGTCAGATCGCGGAAGCTAAGCGGCTTCAGGCCTGGTTAGTAGCTGCATGGGAGACCGGCTGTGAACCCCAGGTGCTGCAGGCGTTTTTTTAGGTTTGAGACCCAATGGCTATGAGCACGCGTGGGAAGCCTCACGTTCAAGGCGCCGGAACGGCGCCCTGGAGGTTGCCTGCGGCCACACTAAGCCGAAAGCGCCCGCTCTCGTCAGATCGCGGAAGCTAAGCGGCTTCAGGCCTGGTTAGTAGCTGCATGGGAGACCGGCTGTGAACCCCAGGTGCTGCAGGCGTTTTTTTGGGTTTGAGGCCCAATGGCTATGAGCACGCGTGGGAAGCCTCACCTTCAAGGCGCCGGAACGGCGCCCTGGAGGTTGCCTGCGGCCACACTAAGCCGAAAGCGCCCGCTCTCGTCAGATCGCGGAAGCTAAGCGGCTTCAGGCCTGGTTAGTAGCTGCATGGGAGACCGGCTGTGAACCCCAGGTGCTGCAGGCGGTTTTTTGGGTTTGAGGCCCAATGGCTATGAGCACGCGTGGGAAGCCTCACCTTCAAGGCGCCGGAACGGCGCCTTGGAGGTTGCTTGCGGCCACACTAAGCCGAAAGCGCCCGCTCTCGTCAGATCGCGGAAGCTAAGCAGCTTCAGGCCTGGTTAGTAGCTGCATGGGAGACCGGCTTTGAACCCCAGGTGCGGCAGGCATTTTTTTGGGTTTGAGGCCCAATGGCTATGAGCACGCGTGGGAAGCCTCACCTTCAAGGCGCCGGAACGGCGCCCTGGAGGTTGCCTGCGGCCACACTAAGCCGAAAGCGCCCGCTCTCGTCAGATCGCGGAAGCTAAGCGGCTTCAGGCCTGGTTAGTAGCTGCATGGGAGACCGGCTGTGAACCCCAGGTGCGGCAGGCGTTTTTTTGGGTTTGAGGCCCAATGGCTATGAGCACGCGTGGGAAGCCTCACCTTCAAGGCGCCGGAACGGCGCCCTGGAGGTTGCCTGCGGCCACACTAAGCCGAAAGCGCCCGCTCTCGTCAGATTGTGGAAGCTAAGCGGATTCAGGCCTGGTTAGTAGCTGCATGGGAGACCGGCTGTGAACCCCAGGTGCGGCAGGCGTTTTTTTGGGTTTGAGGCCCAATGGCTATGAGCACGCGTGGGAAGCCTCACCTTCAAGGCGCCGGAACGGCGCCCTGGAGGTTGCCTGCGGCCACACTAAGCCGAAAGCGCCCGCTCTCGTCAGATCGCGGAAGCTAAGCGGCTTCAGGCCTGGTTAGTAGCTGCATGCGAGACCGGCTGTGAACCCCAGGTGCTGCAGGCGGTTTTTTGGGTTTGAGGCCCAATGGCTATGAGCACGCGTGGGAAGCCTCACCTTCAAGGCGCCGGAACGGCGCCTTGGAGGTTGCCTGCGGCCACACTAAGCCGAAAGCGCCCGCTCTCGTCAAATCGCGGAAGCTAAGCGGCTTCAGGCCTGGTTAGTAGCTGCATGGAAGACCGGCTGTGAACCCCAGGTGCGGCAGGCGTTTTTTTGGGTTTGAGGCCCAATGGCTATGAGCACGCGTGGGAAACCTCACCTTCAAGGCGCCGGAACGGCGCAATGGAGGTTGCCTGCGGCCACACTAAGCCGAAAGCGCCCGCTCTCGTCAGATCGCAGAAGCTAAGCGGCTTCAGGCCTGGTTAGTAGCTGCATGGGAGACCGGCTGTGAACCCCAGGTGCTGCAGGCGTTTTTTTTGGGTTTGAGACCCAATGGCTATGAGCACGCGTGGGAAGCCTCACCTTCAAGGCGCCGGAACGGCGCCCTGGAGGTTGCCTGCGGCCACACTAAGCCGAAAGCGCCCGCTCTCGTCAGATCGCGGAAGCTAAGCGGCTTCAGGCCTGGTTAGTAGCTGCATGGGAGACCGGCTGTGAACCCCAGGTGCTGCAGGCGTTTTTTTGGGTTTGAGGCCCAATGGCTATGAGCACGCTTGGGAAGCCTCACCTTCAAGGCGCCGGAACGGCGCCCTGGAGGTTGCCTGCGGCCACACTAAGCCGAAAGCGCCCGCTCTCGTCAGATTGCGGAAGCTATGCGGCTTCAGGCCTGGTTAGTAGCTGCATGGGAGACCGGCTGTGAACCCCAGGTGCTGCAGGTGTTTTTTTGGGTTTGAGACCCAATGGCTATGAGCACGCGTGGGAAGCCTCACCTTCAAGGCGCCGGAACGGCGCCTTGGAGGTTGCCTGCGGCCACACTAAGCCGAAAGCGCCCGCTCTCGTCAGATCGCGGAAGCTAAGCGGCTTCAGGCCTGGTTAGTAGCTGAATGGGAGACCGGCTGTGAACCCCAGGTGCTGCAGGCGTTTTTTTTGGGTTTGAGGCCTAATGGCTATGAGCACGCGTGGGAAGCCTCACCTTCAAGGAGCCGGAACGGCGCCCTGGAGGTTGCCTGCGGCCACACTAAGCCGAAAGCGCCCGCTCTCGTCAGATCGCGGAAGCTAAGTTGCTTCAGGCCTGGTTAGTAGCTGCATGGGAGACCGGCTGTGAACTCCAGGTGCTGCAGGCGTTTTTTTTGGGTTTGAGACCCAATGGCTATGAGCACGCGTGGGAAGCCTCACCTTCAAGGCGCCGGAACGGCGCCCTGGAGGTTGCCTGCGGCCACACTAAGCCGAAATCGCCCGCTCTCGTCAGATCGCGGAAGCTAAGCGGCTTCAGGCCTGGTTAGTAGCTGCATGGGAGACCGGCTGTGAACCCCAGGTGCTGCAGGCGTTGTTTTGGGTTTGAGGCCCAATGGCTATGAGCACGCGTGGGAAGCCTCACCTTCAAGGCGCCGGAACGGCTCCCTGGAGGTTGCTTGCGGCCACACTAAGCCGAAAGTGCCCGCTCTCGTCAGATCGTGGAAGCTAAGCGGCTTCAGGCCTGGTTAGTAGCTGCATGGGAGACCGGCTGTGAACCCCAGGTGCTGCAGGCGGTTTTTTGGGTTTGAGGCCCAATGTCTATGAGCACGCGTGGGAAGCCTCACCTTCAAGGCGCCGGAACGGCGCCTTGGAGGTTGCCTGCGGCCACACTAAGCGAAAGCGCCTGCTCTCGTCAGATCGCGGAAGCTAAGCGGCTTCAGGCCTGGTTAGTAGCTGCATGGGAGACCGGCTGTGAACCCCAGGTGCGGCAGGCGTTTTTTTGGGTTTGAGGCCCAATGGCTATGAGCACGCGTGGGAAGCCTCACCTTCAAGGCGCCGGAACGGCGCCCTGGAGGTTGCCTGCGGCCACACTAAGCCGAAAGCGCCCGCTCTCGTCAGATCGCGGAAGCTAAGCGGCTTCAGGCCTGGTTAGTAGCTGCATGGGAGACGGGCTGTGAACCCCAGGTGCTGCAGGCGTTGTTTTGGGTTTGAGGCCCAATGGCTATGAGCACGCGTGGGAAGCCTCACCTTCAAGGCGCCGGAACGGCGCCTTGGAGGTTGCCTGCAGCCACACTAAGCCGAAAGCGCCCGCTCTCGTCAGATCGCGGAAGCTAAGCGGCTTCAGGCCTGGATAGTAGCTGCATGGGAGACCGGCTGTGAACCCCAGGTGCGGCAGGCGTTTTTTTGGGTTTGAGGCCCAATGGCTATGAGCACGCGTGGGAAGCCTCACCTTCAAGGCGCTGGAACGGCGCCCTGGAGGATGCCTGCGGCCACACTAAGCCGAAAGCGCCCGCTCTCGTCAGATCGCAGAAGCTAAGCGGCTTCAGGCCTGGTTAGTAGCTGCATGGGAGACCAGCTGTGAACCCCAGGTGCTGCAGGTGTTTTTTTGGGTTTGAGACCCAATGGCTATGAGCACGCGTGGGAAGCCTCACCTTCAAGGCGCCGGAACGGCGCCCTGGAGGTTGCCTGCGGCCACACTAAGCCGAAAGCGCCCGCTCTCGTCAGATCGCGGAAGCTAAGCGGCTTCAGGCCTGGTTAGTAGCTGAATGGGAGACCGGCTGTGAACCCCAGGTGCTGCAGGCGTTTTTTTGGGTTTGAGGCCTAATGGCTATGAGCACGCGTGGGAAGCCTCACCTTCAAGGAGCCGGAACGGCGCCCTGGAGGTTGCCTGCGGCCACACTAAGCCGAAAGCGCCCGCTCTCGTCAGATCGCGGAAGCTAAGTTGCTTCAGGCCTGGTTAGTAGCTGCATGGGAGACCGGCTGTGAACTCCAGGTGCTGCAGGCGTTTTTTTGGGTTTGAGACCCAATGGCTATGAGCACGCGTGGGAAGCCTCACCTTCAAGGCGCCGGAACGGCGCCCTGGAGGTTGCCTGCGGCCACACTAAGCCGAAATCGCCCGCTCTCGTCAGATCGCGGAAGCTAAGCGGCTTCAGGCCTGGTTAGTAGCTGCATGGGAGACCGGCTGTGAACCCCAGGTGCTGCAGGCGTTGTTTTGGGTTTGAGGCCCAATGGCTATGAGCACGCGTGGGAAGCCTCACCTTCAAGGCGCCGGAACGGCTCCCTGGAGGTTGCTTGCGGCCACACTAAGCCGAAAGTGCCCGCTCTCGTCAGATCGTGGAAGCTAAGCGGCTTCAGGCCTGGTTAGTAGCTGCATGGGAGACCGGCTGTGAACCCCAGGTGCTGCAGGCGGTTTTTTGGGTTTGAGGCCCAATGTCTATGAGCACGCGTGGGAAGCCTCACCTTCAAGGCGCCGGAACGGCGCCTTGGAGGTTGCCTGCGGCCACACTAAGCGAAAGCGCCTGCTCTCGTCAGATCGCGGAAGCTAAGCGGCTTCAGGCCTGGTTAGTAGCTGCATGGGAGACCGGCTGTGAACCCCAGGTGCGGCAGGCGTTTTTTTTGGGTTTGAGGCCCAATGGCTATGAGCACGCGTGGGAAGCCTCACCTTCAAGGCGCCGGAACGGCGCCCTGGAGGTTGCCTGCGGCCACACTAAGCCGAAAGCGCCCGCTCTCGTCAGATCGCGGAAGCTAAGCGGCTTCAGGCCTGGTTAGTAGCTGCATGGGAGACGGGCTGTGAACCCCAGGTGCTGCAGGCGTTGTTTTGGGTTTGAGGCCCAATGGCTATGAGCACGCGTGGGAAGCCTCACCTTCAAGGCGCCGGAACGGCGCCTTGGAGGTTGCCTGCAGCCACACTAAGCCGAAAGCGCCCGCTCTCGTCAGATCGCGGAAGCTAAGCGGCTTCAGGCCTGGATAGTAGCTGCATGGGAGACCGGCTGTGAACCCCAGGTGCGGCAGGCGTTTTTTTGGGTTTGAGGCCCAATGGCTATGAGCACGCGTGGGAAGCCTCACCTTCAAGGCGCTGGAACGGCGCCCTGGAGGATGCCTGCGGCCACACTAAGCCGAAAGCGCCCGCTCTCGTCAGATCGCAGAAGCTAAGCGGCTTCAGGCCTGGTTAGTAGCTGCATGGGAGACCAGCTGTGAACCCCAGGTGCTGCAGGTGTTTTTTTGGGTTTGAGACCCAATGGCTATGAGCACGCGTGGGAAGCCTCACCTTCAAGGCGCCGGAACGGCGCCCTGGAGGTTGCCTGCGGCCACACTAAGCCGAAAGCGCCCGCTCTCGTCAGATCGCGGAAGCTAAGCGGCTTCAGGCCTGGTTAGTAGCTGCATGGGAGACCGGCTGTGAACCCCAGGTGCTGCAGGCGTTTTTTGGGGTTTGAGGCCCAATGGCTATGAGCACGCGTGGGAAGCCTCACCTTCAAGGCGCCGGAACGGCGCCCTGGAGGTTGCCTGCGGCCACACTAAGCTGAAAGCGTCAGATCGCGGAAGCTAAGCGGCTTCAGGCCTGGTTAGTAGCTGCATGGGAGACCGGCTGTGAACCCCAGGTGCGGCAGGCGTTTTTTTGGGTTTGAGACCCAATGGCTATGAGCACGCGTGCGAAGCCTCACCTTCAAGGCGCCGGAACGGCGCTCTGGAGGTTGCCTGCGGCCACACTAAGCCGAAAGCGTCAGATCGCGGAAGCTAAGCGGCTTCAGGCCTGGTTAGTAGCTGCATGGGAGACCGGCTGTGAACCCCAGGTGCTGCAGGCCTTGTTTTGGGTTTGAGGCCCAATGGCTATGAGCACGCGTGGGAAGCCTCACCTTCAAGGCGCCGGAACGGCGCCCTGGAGGTTGCCTGCGGCCACACTAAGCCGAAAGCGCCCGCTCTCGTCAGATCGCGGAAGCTAAGCGGCTTCAGGCCTGGTTAGCAGCTGCATGGGAGACCGGCTGTGAACCCCAGGTGCTGCAGGCGTTGTTTTGGGTTTGAGGCCCAATGGCTATGAGCACGCGTGAGAAGCCTCACCTTCAAGGCGCCGGAACGGCGCCCTGGAGGTTGCCTGCGGCCACACTAAGCCGAAAGCGCCCGCTCTCGTCAGATCGCGGAAGCTAAGCGGCTTCAGGCCTGGTTAGTAGCTGCATGGGAGACCGGCTGTGAACCCCAGGTGCTGCAGGCGGTTTTTTGGGTTTGAGGCCCAATGGCTATGAGCACGCGTGGGAAGCCTCACCTTCAAGGCGCCGGAACGGCGCCTTGGAGGTTGCCTGCGGCCACACTAAGCCTAAAGCGCCCGCTCTCGTCAGATCGCGGAAGCTAAGCGGCTTCAGGCCTGGTTAGTAGCTGCATGGGAGACCGGCTGTGAACCCCAGGTGCGGCAGGCGTTTTTTTGGGTTTGAGGCCCAATGGCTATGAGCACGCGTGGGAAGCCTCACCTTCAAGGCGCCGGAACGGCGCCCTGGAGGTTGCCTGCGGCCACACTAAGCCGAAAGTGCCCGCTCTCGTCAGATCGCGGAAGCTAAGCGGCTTCAGGCCTGGTTAGTAGCTGCATGGGAGACCGGCTGTGAACCCCAGGTGCTGCAGGCGTTGTTTTGGGTTTGAGGCCCAATGGCTATGAGCACGCGTGGGAAGCCTCACCTTCAAGGCGCCGGAACGGCGCCCTGGAGGTTGCCTGCGGCCACACTAAGCCGAAAACGCCCGCTCTCGTCAGATCGCGGAAGCTAAGCGGCTTCAGGCCTGGTTAGTAGCTGCATGGGAGACCGGCTGTGAACCCCAGGTGCTGCAGGCGTTGTTTTGGGTTTGAGGCCCAATGGCTATGAGCACGCGTGGGAAGCCTCACCTTCAAGGCGCCGGAACGGCGCCCTGGAGGTTGTCTGCGGCCACACTAAGCCGAAAGCGCCCGCTCTTGTCAGATCGCGGAAGCTAAGCGGCTTCAGGCCTGGTTAGTAGCTGCATGGGAGACTGGCTGTGAACCCCAGGTGCTGCAGGCGGTTTTTTGGGTTTGAGGCCCAATGGCTATGAGCACGCGTGGGAAGCCTCACCTTCAAGGCGCCGGAACGGCGCCTTGGAGGTTGCCTGCGGCCACACTAAGCCGAAAGCGCCCGCTCTCGTCAGATCGCGGAAGCTAAGCGGCTTCAGGCCTGGTTAGTAGCTGCATGGGAGACCGGCTGTGAACCCCAGGTGCAGCAGGCGTTTTTTTGGGTTTGAGGCCCAATGGCTATGAGCACGCATGGGAAGCCTCACCTTCAAGGCGCCAGAACGGCGCCCTGGAGGTTGCCTGCGGCCACACTAAGCCGAAAGCGCCCGCTCTCGTCAGATCGCGGAAGCTAAGTGGCTTCAGGCCTGGTTAGTAGCTGCATGGGAGACCGGCTGTGAACCCCAGGTGCTGCAGGCGTTGTTTTGGGTTTGAGGCCCAATGGCTATGAGCACGCGTGGGAAGCCTCACCTTCAAGGCGCCGGAACGGCGCCCTGGAGGTTGCCTGCGGCCACACTAAGCCGAAAGCACCCGTTCTCGTCAGATCGCGGAAGCTAAGCGGCTTCAGGCCTGGTTAGTAGCTGCATGGGAGACCGGCTGTGAACCCCAGGTGCTGCAGGCGTTTTTTTTGGGTTTGAGACCCAATGGCTATGAGCACGCGTGGGAAGCCTCACCTTCAAGGCGCCGGATCGGCGCCCTGGAGGTTGCCTGCGGCCACACTAAGCCGAAAGCGCCCGCACTCGTCAGATCGCGGAAGCTAAGCGGCTTCAGGCCTGGTTAGTAGCTGCATGGGAGACCGGCTGTGAACCCCAGGTGGGGCAGGCGTTTTTTTGGGTTTGAGGCCCAATGGCTATGAGCACGCGTGGGAAGCCTCACCTTCAAGGCGCCGGAACGGCGCCCTGGAGGTTGCCTGCGGCCACACTAAGCCGAAAGCGCCCGCTCTCGTCAGATCGCGGAAGCTAAGCGGCTTCAGGCCTGGTTAGTAGCTGCATGGGAGACTGGCTGTGAACCCCAGGTGCTGCAGGCGGTTTTTTGGGTTTGAGGCCCAATGGCTATGAGCACGCGTGGTAAGCCTCACCTTCAAGGCGCCGGAACGGCGCCCTGGAGGTTGCCTGCGGCCACACTAAGCCGAAAGCGCCCGCTCTCGTCAGATCGCGGAAGCTAAGCGGCTTCAGGCCTGGTTAGTAGCTGCATGGGAGACCGGCTGTGAACCCCAGGTGCTGCAGGCGTTGTTTTGGGTTTGAGGCCCAATGGCTATGAGCACGCGTGGGAAGCCTCACCTTCAAGGCGCCGGAACGGCGCCCTGGAGGTTGCCTGCGGCCACACTAAGCCGAAAGCGCCCGCTCTCGTCAGATTGCGGAAGCTAAGCGACTTCAGGCCTGGTTAGTAGCTGCATGGGAGACCGGCTGTGAACCCCAGGTGCTGCAGGCGGTTTTTTGGGTTTGAGGCCCAATGGCTATGAGCACGCGTGGGAAGCCTCACCTTCAAGGCGCCGTAACGGCGCCTTGAAGGTTGCCTGCGGCCACACTAAGCCGAAAGCGCCCGCTCTCGTTAGATCGCGGAAGCTAAGCGGCTTCAGGCCTGGTTAGTAGCTGCATGGGAGACCGGCTGTGAACCCCAGGTGCGGCAGGCATTTTTTTGGGTTTGAGGCCCAATGGCTATGAGCACGCGTGGGAAGCCTCACCTTCAAGGCGCCGGAACGGCGCCCTGGAGGTTGCCTGCGGCCACACTAAGCCGAAAGCGCCCGCTCTCGTCAGATCGCGGAAGCTAAGCGGCTTCAGGCCTGGTTAGTAGCTGCATGCGAGACCGGCTGTGAACCCCAGGTGCTGCAGGCGGTTTTTTGGGTTTGAGGCCCAATGGCTATGAGCACGCGTGGGAAGCCTCACCTTCAAGGCGCCGGAACGGCGCCTTGGAGGTTGCCTGCGGCCACACTAAGCCGAAAGCGCCCGCTCTCGTCAGATCGCGGAAGCTAAGCGGCTTCAGGCCTGGTTAGTAGCTGCATGGAAGACCGGCTGTGAACCCCAGGTGCAGCAGGCGTTTTTTTGGGTTTGAGGCCCAATGGCTATGAGCACGCGTGGGAAGCCTCACCTTCAAGGCGCCGGAACGGCGCCCTGGAGGTTGCCTGCGGCCACACTAAGCCGAAAGCGCCCGCTCTCGTCAGAACGCGGAAGCTAAGCGGCTTCAGGCCTGGTTAGTAGCTGCATGGGAGACCGGCTGTGAACCCCAGGTGCTGCAGGCGTTTTTTTGGGTTTGAGGCCCAATGGCTATGAGCACGCGTGGGAAGCCTCACCTTCAAGGCGCCGGAACGGCGCCCTGGAGGTTGCCTGCGGCCACACTAAGCTGAAAGTGCCCGCTCTCGTCAGATCGCGGAAGCTAAGTGGCTTCAGGCCTGTTTAGTAGCTGCATGGGAGACCGGCTGTGAACCCCAGGTGCTGCAGGCGTTTTTTTTGGGTTTGAGGCCCAATGGCTATGAGCACGCGTGGGAAGCCTCACCTTCAAGGCGCCGGAACGGCGCCCTGGAGGTTGCCTGCGGCCACACTAAGCCGAAAGCGCCCGCTCTCGTCAGATGGCGGAAGCTAAGCGGCTTCAGGCCTGGTTAGTAGCTGCATGGGAGACCGGCTGTGAACCCCAGGTGCGGCAGGCGTTTTTTTTGGGTTTGAGACCCAATGGCTATGAGCACGCGTGCGAAGCCTCACCTTCAAGGCGCCGGAACAGCGCTCTGGAGGTTGCCTGCGGCCACACTAAGCCGAAAGCGTCAGATCGCGGAAGCTAAGCGGCTTCAGGCCTGGTTAGTAGCTGCATGGGAGACCGGCTGTGAACCCCAGGTGCTGCAGGCCTTGTTTTGGGTTTGAGGCCCAATGGCTATGAGCACGCGTGGGAAGCCTCACCTTCAAGGCGCCGGAGCGGCGCCCTGGAGGTTGCCTGCGGCCACACTAAGCCGAAAGCGCCCGCTCTCGTCAGATCGCGGAAGCTAAGCGGCTTCAGGCCTGGTTAGTAGCTGCATGGGAGACCGGCTGTGAACCCCAGGTGCTGCAGGCGTTTTTTTGGGTTTGAGGCCCAATGGCTATGAGCACGCGTGGGAAGCCTCACCTTCAAGGCGCCGTAACGGCGCCTTGAAGGTTGCCTGCGGCCACACTAAGCCGAAAGCGCCCGCTCTCGTCAGATTGCGGAAGCTAAGCGGCTTCAGGCCTGGTTAGTAGCTGCATGGGAGACCGGCTGTGAACCCCAGGTGCTGCAGGCGTTGTTTTGGGTTTGAGGCCCAATGGCTATGAGCACGCGTGGGAAGCCTCACCTTCAAGGCGCCGGAACGGCGCCCTGGAGGTTGCCTGCGGCCACACTAAGCCGGAAGCGCCCGCTCTCGTCAGATCGCGGAAGCTAAGCGGCTTCAGGCCTGGTTAGTAGCTGCATGGGAGACTGGCTGTGAACCCCAGGTGCGGCAGGCGTTTTTTTGGGTTTGAGGCCCAATGGCTATTAGCACGCATGGGAAGCCTCACCTTCAAGGCGCCGGAACGGCGCCCTGGAGGTTGCCTGCGGCCACACTAAGCCGAAAGCGCCCGCTCTCGTCAGATCGCGGAAGCTAAGCGGCTTCAGGCCTGGTTAGTAGCTGCATGGGAGACCGGCTGTGAACCCCAGGTGCTGCAGGCGTTGTTTTGGGTTTGAGGCCCAATGGCTATGAGCACGCGTGGGAAGCCTCACCTTCAAGGCGCCAGGGAACGGCGCCCTGGAGGTTGCCTGCGGCCACACTAAGCCGAAAGCGCCCGCTCTCGTCAGATCGCGGAAGCTAAGCGGCTTCAGGCCTGGTTAGTAGCTGCATGGGAGACCGGCTGTGAACCCCAGGTTCTGCAGGCGGTTTTTTGGGTTTGAGGCCCAATGGCTATGAGCACGCGTGGGAAGCCTCACCTTCAAGGCGCCGGAACGGCGCCTTGGAGGTTGCCTGCGGCCACACTAAGCCGAAAGCGCCCGCTCTCGTCAGATCGCGGAAGCTAAGTGGCTTCAGGCCTGGTTAGTAGCTGCATGGGAGACCGGCTGTGAACCCCAGGTGCTGCAGGCGTTGTTTTGGGTTTGAGGCCCAATGGCTATGAGCACGCGTGGGAAGCCTCACCTTCAAGGCGCCGGAACGGCGCCCTGGAGGTTGCCTGCGGCCACACTAAGCCGAAAGCGCCCGGTCTCGTCAGATCGCGGAAGCTAAGCGGCTTCAGGCCTGGTTAGTAGCTGCATGGGAGACCGGCTGTGAACCCCAGGTGCTGCAGGCGGTTTTTTGGGTTTGAGGCCCAATGGCTATGAGCACGCGTGGGAAGCCTCACCTTCAAGGCGCCGGAACGGCGCCCTGGAGGTTGCCTGCGGCCACACTAAGCCGAAAGCGCCCGCTCTCGTCAGATCGCGGAAGCTAAGCGGCTTCAGGCCTGGTTAGTAGCTGCATGGGAGACCGGCTGTGAACCCCAGGTGCTGCAGGCGGTTTTTTGGGTTTGAGGCCCAATGGCTATGAGCACGCGTGGGAAGCCTCACCTTCAAGGCGCCGGAACGGCGCCTTGGAGGTTGCCTGCGGCCACACTAAGCCGAAAGCGCCCGCTCTCGTCAGATCGCGGAAGCTAAGCGGCTTCAGGCCTGATTAGTAGCTGCATGGGAGACCGGCTGTGAACCCCAGGTGCTGCAGGCGTTTTTTTGGGTTTGAGGCCCAATGGCTATGAGCACGCGTGGGAAGCCTCACCTTCAAGGCGCCGTAACGGCGCCTTGAAGGTTGCCTGCGGCCACACTAAGCCGAAAGCGCCCGCTCTCGTCAGATTGCGGAAGCTAAGCGGCTTCAGGCCTGGTTAGTAGCTGCATGGGAGACCGGCTGTGAACCCCAGGTGCTGCAGGCGTTGTTTTGGGTTTGAGGCCCAATGGCTATGAGCACGCGTGGGAAGCCTCACCTTCAAGGCGCCGGAACGGCGCCCTGGAGGTTGCCTGCGGCCACACTAAGCCGGAAGCGCCCGCTCTCGTCAGATCGCGGAAGCTAAGCGGCTTCAGGCCTGGTTAGTAGCTGCATGGGAGACTGGCTGTGAACCCCAGGTGCGGCAGGCGTTTTTTTTGGGTTTGAGGCCCAATGGCTATGAGCACGCATGGGAAGCCTCACCTTCAAGGCGCCGGAACGGCGCCCTGGAGGTTGCCTGCGGCCACACTAAGCCGAAAGCGCCCGCTCTCGTCAGATCGCGGAAGCTAAGCGGCTTCAGGCCTGGTTAGTAGCTGCATGGGAGACCGGCTGTGAACCCCAGGTGCTGCAGGCGTTGTTTTGGGTTTGAGGCCCAATGGCTATGAGCACGCGTGGGAAGCCTCACCTTCAAGGCGCCAGGGAACGGCGCCCTGGAGGTTGCCTGCGGCCACACTAAGCCGAAAGCGCCCGCTCTCGTCAGATCGCGGAAGCTAAGCGGCTTCAGGCCTGGTTAGTAGCTGCATGGGAGACCGGCTGTGAACCCCAGGTTCTGCAGGCGGTTTTTTGGGTTTGAGGCCCAATGGCTATGAGCACGCGTGGGAAGCCTCACCTTCAAGGCGCCGGAACGGCGCCTTGGAGGTTGCCTGCGGCCACACTAAGCCGAAAGCGCCCGCTCTCGTCAGATCGCGGAAGCTAAGTGGCTTCAGGCCTGGTTAGTAGCTGCATGGGAGACCGGCTGTGAACCCCAGGTGCTGCAGGCGTTGTTTTGGGTTTGAGGCCCAATGGCTATGAGCACGCGTGGGAAGCCTCACCTTCAAGGCGCCGGAACGGCGCCCTGGAGGTTGCCTGCGGCCACACTAAGCCGAAAGCGCCCGGTCTCGTCAGATCGCGGAAGCTAAGCGGCTTCAGGCCTGGTTAGTAGCTGCATGGGAGACCGGCTGTGAACCCCAGGTGCTGCAGGCGGTTTTTTGGGTTTGAGGCCCAATGGCTATGAGCACGCGTGGGAAGCCTCACCTTCAAGGCGCCCTGGAGGTTGCCTGCGGCCACACTAAGCCGAAAGCGCCCGCTCTCGTCAGATCGCGGAAGCTAAGCGGCTTCAGGCCTGGTTAGTAGCTGCATGGGAGACCGGCTGTGAACCCCAGGTGCTGCAGGCGGTTTTTTGGGTTTGAGGCCCAATGGCTATGAGCACGCGTGGGAAGCCTCACCTTCAAGGCGCCGGAACGGCGCCTTGGAGGTTGCCTGCGGCCACACTAAGCCGAAAGCGCCCGCTCTCGTCAGATCGCGGAAGCTAAGCGGCTTCAGGCCTGATTAGTAGCTGCATGGGAGACCGGCTGTGAACCCCAGGTGCGGCAGGCGTTTTTTTGGGTTTGAGGCCCATTGGCTATGAGCACGCGTGGGAAGCCTCACCTTCAAGGCGCCGGAACGGCGCCCTGGAGGTTGCCTGCGGCCACACTAAGCCGAAAGCGCCCGCTCTCGTCAGATCGCGGAAGCTAAGCGGCTTCAGGCCTGGTTAGTAGCTGCATGGGAGACCGGCTGTGAACCCCAGGTGCTGCAGGCTTTTTTTTGGGTTTGAGGCCCAATGGCTATGAGCACGCGTGGGAAGCCTCACCTTCAAGGCGCCGGAACGGCGCCTTGGAGGTTGCCTGCGGCCACACTAAGCCGAAAGCGCCCGCTCTCGTCAGATCGTGGAAGCTAAGCGGCTTCAGGCCTGGTTAGTAGCTGCATGGGTGACCGGCTGTGAACCCCAGGTGCTGCAGGTGTTATTTTGGGTTTGAGGCCCAATGGCTATGAGCACGCGTGGGAAGCCTCACCTTCAAGGCGCCGGAACGGCGCCCTGGAGGTTGCCTGCGGCCACACGAAGCCGAAAGCGCCCGCTCTCGTCAGATCGCGGAAGCTAAGCGGCTTCAGGCCTGGTTATTAGCTTCATGGGAGACCGGCTGTGAACCCCAGGTGCTGCAGGCGTTTTTTGGGTTTGAGGCCCAATGGCTATGAGCACGCGTGGGAAGCCTCACCTTCAAGGCGCCGGAACGGCGCCTTGGAGGTTGCCTGCGGCCACACTAAGCCGAAAGCGCCCGCTCTCGTCAGATCGCGGAAGCTAAGCGGCTTCAGGCCTGGTTAGTAGCTGCATGGGAGACCGGCTTTGAACCCCAGGTGCGGCAGGTGTTTTTTTTGGGTTTGAGGCCCAATGGCTATGAGCACGCGTGGGAAGCCTCACCTTCAAGGCGCCGGAACGGCGCCCTGGAGGTTGCCTGCGGCCACACTAAGCCGAAAGCGCCCGCTCTCGTCAGATCGCGGAAGCTAAGCGGCTTCAGGCCTGGTTAGTAGCTGCATGGGAGACCGGCTGTGAACCCCAGGTGCTGCAGGCGTTTTTTTGGGTTTGAGGCCCAATGGCTATGAGCACGCGCGGGAAGCCTCACCTTCAAGGCGCCGGAACGGCGCCCTGGAGGTTGCCTGCGGCCACACTAAGCCGAAGGCGCCCGCTCTCGTCAGATCGCGGAAGCTAAGTGGCTTCAGGCCTGGTTAGTAGCTGCATGGGAGACCGGCTGTGAACCCCAGGTGCTGCAGGCGTTTTTTTGGGTTTGAGACCCAATGGCTATGAGCACGCGTGGGAAGCCTCACCTTCAAGGCGCCGGAACGGCGCCCTGGAGGTTGCCTGCGGCCACACTAAGCCGAAAGCGCCCGCTCTCGTCAGATCGCGGAAGCTAAGCGGCTTCAGGCCTGGTTAGTAGCTGCATGGGAGACCGGCTGTGAACCCCAGGTGCCGCAGGCGTTTTTTTGGGTTTGAGGCCCAATGGCTATGAGCACGCGTGGGAAGCCTCACCTTCAAGGCGCCGGAACGGCGCCTTGGAGGTTGACTGCGGCCACACTAAGCCGAAAGCGCCCGCTCTCGTCAGATCGCGGAAGCTAAGCGGCTTCAGGCCTGGTTAGTAGCTGCATGGGAGACCGGCTGTGAACCCCAGGTGCTGCAGGCGTTTTTTTGGGTTTGAGGCCCAATGGCTATGAGCACGCGTGGGAAGCCTCACCTTCAAGGCGCCGGAACGGCGCCTTGGAGGTTGCCTGCGGCCACACTAAGCCGAAAGCGCCCGCTCTCGTCAGATCGCGGAAGCTAAGCGGCTTCAGGCCTGGTTAGTAGCTGCATGGGAGACCGGCTGTGAACCCCAGGTGCTGCAGGTGTTTTTTTGGGTTTGAGGCCCAGTGGCTATGAGCACGCTTGGGAAGCCTCACCTTCAAGGCGCCGGAACGGCGCCCTGGAGGTTGCTTGCGGCCACACTAAGCCGAAAGCGCCCGCTCTCGTCAGATCGCGGAAGCTAAGCGGCTTCAGGCCTGGTTAGTAGCTGCATGGGAGACCGGCTGTGAACCCCAGGTGCTGCAGGTGTTTTTTTGGGTTTGAGACCCAATGGCTATGAGCACGCGTGGGAAGCCTCACCTTCAAGGCGCCGGAACGGCGCCCTGGAGGTTGCCTGCGGCCACACTAAGCCGAAAGCGCCCGCTCTCGTCAGATCGCGGAAGCTAAGTGGCTTCAGGCCTGGTTAGTAGCTGCATGGGAGACCGGCTGTGAACCCCAGGTGCTGCAGGCGTTTTTTTGGGTTTGAGGCCCAATGGCTATGAGCACGCGTGGGAAGCCTCACCTTCAAGGCGCCGGAACGGCGCCCTGGAGGTTGCCTGCGGCCACACTAAGCCGAAAGCGCCCGCTCTCGTCAGATCGCGGAAGCTAAGTGGCTTCAGGCCTGGTTAGTAGCTGCATGGGAGACCGGCTGTGAACCCCAGGTGCTGCAGGCGTTTTTTTGGGTTTGAGACCCAATGGCAATGAGCACGCGTGGGAAGCCTCACCTTCAAGGCGCCGGAACGGCGCCCTGGAGGTTGCCTGCGGCCACACTAAGCCGAAAGCGCCCGCTCTCGTCAGATCGCGGAAGCTAAGCGGCTTCAGGCCTGGTTAGTAGCTGCATGGGAGACCGGCTGTGAACCCCAGGTGCTGCAGGCGTTTTTTTGGGTTTGAGGCCCAATGGCTATGAGCACGCGTGGGAAGCCTCACCTTCAAGGCGCCGGAACGGCGCCTTGGAGGTTGCCTGCGGCCACACTAAGCCGAAAGCGCCCGCTCTCGTCAGATCGCGGAAGCTAAGCGGCTTCAGGCCTGGTTAGTAGCTGCATGGGAGACCGGCTGTGAACCCCAGGTGCTGCAGGCGGTTTTTTGGGTTTGAGGCCCAATGGCTATGAGCACGCGTGGGAAGCCTCACCTTCAAGGCGCCGGAACGGCGCCCTGGAGGTTGCCTGCGGCCACACTAAGCCGAAAGCGCCCGCTCTCGTCAGATCGCGGAAGCTAAGCGGCTTCAGGCCTGGTTAGTAGCTGCATGGGAGACCGGCTGTGAACCCCAGGTGCTGCAGGCGTTTTTTTGGGTTTGAGGCCCAATGGCTATGAGCACGCGTGGGAAGCCTCACCTTCAAGGCGCCGGAACGGCGCCTTGGAGGTTGCCTGCGGCCACACTAAGCCGAAAGCGCCCGCTCTCGTCAGATCGCGGAAGCTAAGCGGCTTCAGGCCTGGTTAGTAGCTGCATGGGAGACCGGCTTTGAACCCCAGGTGCGGCAGGTGTTTTTTTTGGGTTTGAGGCCCAATGGCTATGAGCACGCGTGGGAAGCCTCACCTTCAAGGCGCCGGAACGGCGCCCTGGAGGTTGCCTGCGGCCACACTAAGCCGAAAGCGCCCGCTCTCGTCAGATCGCGGAAGCTAAGCGGCTTCAGGCCTGGTTAGTAGCTGCATGGGAGACCGGCTGTGAACCCCAGGTGCTGCAGGCGTTTTTTTGGGTTTGAGGCCCAATGGCTATGAGCACGCGCGGGAAGCCTCACCTTCAAGGCGCCGGAACGGCGCCCTGGAGGTTGCCTGCGGCCACACTAAGCCGAAGGCGCCCGCTCTCGTCAGATCGCGGAAGCTAAGTGGCTTCAGGCCTGGTTAGTAGCTGCATGGGAGACCGGCTGTGAACCCCAGGTGCTGCAGGCGTTTTTTTGGGTTTGAGACCCAATGGCTATGAGCACGCGTGGGAAGCCTCACCTTCAAGGCGCCGGAACGGCGCCCTGGAGGTTGCCTGCGGCCACACTAAGCCGAAAGCGCCCGCTCTCGTCAGATCGCGGAAGCTAAGCGGCTTCAGGCCTGGTTAGTAGCTGCATGGGAGACCGGCTGTGAACCCCAGGTGCCGCAGGCGTTTTTTTGGGTTTGAGGCCCAATGGCTATGAGCACGCGTGGGAAGCCTCACCTTCAAGGCGCCGGAACGGCGCCTTGGAGGTTGACTGCGGCCACACTAAGCCGAAAGCGCCCGCTCTCGTCAGATCGCGGAAGCTAAGCGGCTTCAGGCCTGGTTAGTAGCTGCATGGGAGACCGGCTGTGAACCCCAGGTGCTGCAGGCGTTTTTTTGGGTTTGAGGCCCAATGGCTATGAGCACGCGTGGGAAGCCTCACCTTCAAGGCGCCGGAACGGCGCCTTGGAGGTTGCCTGCGGCCACACTAAGCCGAAAGCGCCCGCTCTCGTCAGATCGCGGAAGCTAAGCGGCTTCAGGCCTGGTTAGTAGCTGCATGGGAGACCGGCTGTGAACCCCAGGTGCTGCAGGTGTTTTTTTGGGTTTGAGGCCCAGTGGCTATGAGCACGCTTGGGAAGCCTCACCTTCAAGGCGCCGGAACGGCGCCCTGGAGGTTGCTTGCGGCCACACTAAGCCGAAAGCGCCCGCTCTCGTCAGATCGCGGAAGCTAAGCGGCTTCAGGCCTGGTTAGTAGCTGCATGGGAGACCGGCTGTGAACCCCAGGTGCTGCAGGTGTTTTTTTGGGTTTGAGACCCAATGGCTATGAGCACGCGTGGGAAGCCTCACCTTCAAGGCGCCGGAACGGCGCCCTGGAGGTTGCCTGCGGCCACACTAAGCCGAAAGCGCCCGCTCTCGTCAGATCGCGGAAGCTAAGTGGCTTCAGGCCTGGTTAGTAGCTGCATGGGAGACCGGCTGTGAACCCCAGGTGCTGCAGGCGTTTTTTTGGGTTTGAGGCCCAATGGCTATGAGCACGCGTGGGAAGCCTCACCTTCAAGGCGCCGGAACGGCGCCCTGGAGGTTGCCTGCGGCCACACTAAGCCGAAAGCGCCCGCTCTCGTCAGATCGCGGAAGCTAAGTGGCTTCAGGCCTGGTTAGTAGCTGCATGGGAGACCGGCTGTGAACCCCAGGTGCTGCAGGCGTTTTTTTGGGTTTGAGACCCAATGGCAATGAGCACGCGTGGGAAGCCTCACCTTCAAGGCGCCGGAACGGCGCCCTGGAGGTTGCCTGCGGCCACACTAAGCCGAAAGCGCCCGCTCTCGTCAGATCGCGGAAGCTAAGCGGCTTCAGGCCTGGTTAGTAGCTGCATGGGAGACCGGCTGTGAACCCCAGGTGCTGCAGGCGTTTTTTTGGGTTTGAGGCCCAATGGCTATGAGCACGCGTGGGAAGCCTCACCTTCAAGGCGCCGGAACGGCGCCTTGGAGGTTGCCTGCGGCCACACTAAGCCGAAAGCGCCCGCTCTCGTCAGATCGCGGAAGCTAAGCGGCTTCAGGCCTGGTTAGTAGCTGCATGGGAGACCGGCTGTGAACCCCAGGTGCTGCAGGCGGTTTTTTGGGTTTGAGGCCCAATGGCTATGAGCACGCGTGGGAAGCCTCACCTTCAAGGCGCCGGAACGGCGCCCTGGAGGTTGCCTGCGGCCACACTAAGCCGAAAGCGCCCGCTCTCGTCAGATCGCGGAAGCTAAGCGGCTTCAGGCCTGGTTAGTAGCTGCATGGGAGACCGGCTGTGAACCCCAGGTGCTGCAGGCGTTTTTTTGGGTTTGAGGCCCAGTGGCTATGAGCACGCGTGGGAAGCCTCACCTTCAAGGCGCCGGAACGGCGCCCTGGAGGTTACCTGCGGCCACACTAAGCCGAAAGTGCCCGCTCTCGTCAGAACGCGGAAGCTAAGCGGCTTCAGGCCTGGTTAGTAGCTGCATGGGAGACCGGCTGTGAACCCCAGGTGCTGCAGGCGTTTTTTTGGGTTTGAGGCCCAATGGCTATGAGCACGCGTGGGAAGCCTCACCTTCAAGGCGCCGGAACGGCGCCCTGGAGGTTGCCTGCGGCCACACTAAGCCGAAAGCGCCCGCTCTCGTCAGATCGCGGAAGCTAAGCGGCTTCAGGCCTGGTTAGTAGCTGCATGGGAGACCGGCTGTGAACCCCAGGTGCTGCAGGCGTTTTTTTGGGTTTGAGACCCAATGGCTATGAGCACGCGTGGGAAGCCTCACCTTCAAGGCGCCGGAACGGCGCCATGGAGGTTGCCTGCGGCCACACTAAGCCGAAAGCGCCCGCTCTCGTCAGATCGCGGAAGCTAAGCGGCTTCAGGCCTGGTTAGTAGCTGCATGGGAGACCGGCTGTGAACCCCAAGTGCGGCAGGCGTTTTTTTGGGTTTGAGGCCCAATGGCTATGAGCACGCGTGGGAAGCCTCACCTTCAAGGCGCCGGAACGGCGCCCTGGAGGTTGCCTGCGGCCACACTAAGCCGAAAGCGCCCGCTCTCGTCAGATCGTGGAAGCTAAGCGGCTTCAGGCCTGGTTAGTAGCTGCATGGGAGACTGGCTGTGAACCCCAGGTGCTGCAGGCGTTTTTTTGGGTTTGAGACCCAATGGCTATGAGCACGCGTGGGAAGCCTCACCTTCAAGGCGCCGGAACGGCGCCCTGGAGGTTGCCTGCGGCCACACTAAGCCGAAAGCGCGCGCTCTCGTCAGATCGCGGAAGCTAAGCGGCTTCAGGCCTGGTTAGTAGATGCATGGGAGACCGGCTGTGAACCACAGGTGCGGCAGGCGTTTTTTTGGGTTTGAGGCCCAATGGCTATGAGCACGCGTGGGAAGCCTCACCTTCAAGGCGCCGGAACGGCGCCCTGGAGGTTGCCTGCGGCCACACTAAGCCGAAAGCGCCCGCTCTCGTCAGATCGCGGAAGCTAAGTGGCTTCAGGCCTGGTTAGTAGCTGCATGGGAGACCGGCTGTGAACCCCAGGTGCTGCAGGCGTTTTTTGGGGTTTGAGGCCCAATGGCTATGAGCACGCGTGGCAAGTCTCACCTTCAAGGCGCCGGAACGGCGCCCTGGAGGTTGCCTGCGGCCACACTAAGCCGAAAGCGCCCGCTCTCGTCAGATCGTGGAAGCTAAGTGGCTTCAGGCCTGGTTAGTAGCTGCATGGGAGACCGGCTGTGAACCCCAGGTGCTGCAGGCATTTTTTTGGGTTTGAGACCCAATGGCTATGAGCACGCGTGGGAAGCCTCACCTTCAAGGCGCCGGAACGGCGCCCTGGAGGTTGCCTGCGGCCACACTAAGCCGAAAGCGCCCGCTCTCATCAGATCGCGGAAGCTAAGCGGCTTCAGGCCTGGTTAGTAGCTGCATGGGAGACCGGCTGAGAACCCCAGGTGCAGCAGGCGTTTTTTTGGGTTTGAGGCCCAATGGCTATGAGCACGCGTGGGAAGCCTCACCTTCAAGGCGCCGGAACGGCGCATTTGCGGTTGCCTGCGGCCACACTAAGCCGAAAGCGCCCGCTCTCGTCAGATCGCGGAAGCTAAGCGGCTTCAGGCCTGGTTAGTAGCTGCATGGGAGACCGGCTGTGAACCCCAGGTGCTGCAGGCGTTTTTTTGGGTTTGAGGCCCAGTGGCTATGAGCACGCGTGGGAAACCTCACCTTCAAGGCGCCGGAACGGCGCCCTGGAGGTTGCCTGCGGCTACACTAAGCCGAAAGCGCCCGCTCTCGTCAGATCGTGGAAGCTAAGCGGCTTCAGGCCTGGTTAGTAGCTGCATGGGAGACCGGCTGTGAACCCCAGGTGCTGCAGGCGTTTTTTTGGGTTTGAGACCCAATGGCTATGAGCACGCGTGGGAAGCCTCACCTTCAAGGCGCCGGAACGGCGCCCTGGAGGTTGCCTGCGGCCATACTAAGCCGAAAGCGCCCGCTCTCGTCAGATCGCGGAAGCTGAGCGGCTTCAGGCCTGGTTAGTAGCTGCATGGGAGACCGGCTGTGAACCCCAGGTGCTGCAGGCGTTTTTTTGGGTTTGAGGCCCAGTGGCTATGAGCACGCGTGGGAAGCCTCACCTTCAAGGCGCCGGAACGGCGCCCTGGAGGTTGCCTGTGGCCACACTAAGCCGAAAGCGCCCGCTCTCGTCAGATCGCGGAAGCTAAGCGGCTTCAGGCCTGGTTAGTAGCTGCATGGGAGACCGGCTGTGAACCCCAGGTGCTGCAGGCGTTTTTTTGGGTTTGAGGCCCAATGGCTATGAGCACGCGTGGGAAGCCTCACCTTCAAGGCGCCGGAACGGCGCCCTGGAGGTTTCCTGCGGCCACACTAAGCCGAAAGTGCCCGCTCTCGTCAGATCGCGGAAGCTAAGCGGCTTCAGGCCTGGTTAGTAGCTGCATGGGAGACCGGCTGTGAACCCCAGGTGCTGCAGGCGTTTTTTTGGGTTTGAGGCCCAGTGGCTATGAGCACGCGTGAGAAGCCTCACCTTCAAGGCGCCGGAACGGCGCCCTGGAGGTTGCCTGCGGCCACACTAAGCCGAAAGCGCCCGCTCTCGTCAGATCGCGGAAGCTAAGCGGCTTCAGGCCTGGTTAGTAGCTGCATGGGAGACCGGCTGTGAACCCCAGGTGCTGCAGGCGTTTTTTGGGGTTTGAGACCCAATGGCTATGAGCACGCGTGGGAAGCCTCACCTTCAAGGCGCCGGAACGGCGCTCTGGAGGTTGCCTGCGGCCATACTAAGCCGAAAGCGCCCGCTCTCGTCAGATCGCGGAAGCTGAGCGGCTTCAGGCCTGGTTAGTAGCTGCATGGGAGACCGGCTGTGAACCCCAGGTGCTGCAGGCGTTTTTTTGGGTTTGAGACCCAATGGCTATGAGCACGCGTGGGAAGCCTCACCTTCAAGGCGCCGGAACGGCGCCCTGGAGGTTGCCTGCGGCCACACTAAGCCGAAAGCGCCTGCTCTCGTCAGATCGCGGAAGCTAAGCGGCTTCAGGCCTGGTTAGTAGCTCCATGGGAGACCGGCTGTGAACCCCAGGTGCGGCAGGTGTTTTTTTGGGTTTGAGGCCCAATGGCTATGAGCACGCGTGGGAAGCCTCACCTTCAAGGCGCCGGAACGGCGCCTTGGAGGTTGCCTGCGGCCACATTAAGCCGAAAGCGCCCGCTCTCGTCAGATCGTGGAAGCTAAGCGGCTTCAGGCCTGGTTAGTAGCTGCATGGGAGACCGGCTGTGAACCCCAGGTGCTGCAGGCGTTGTTTTGGGTTTGAGGCCCAATGGCTATGAGCACGCATGGGAAGCCTCACCTTCAAGGCGCCGGAACGGCGCCCTGGAGGTTGCCTGCGGCCACACTAAGCCGAAAGCGCCCGCTCTCGTCAGATCGCGGAAGCTAAGCGGCTTCAGGCCTGGTTAGTAGCTGCATGGGAGACCGGCTGTGAACCCCAGGTGCTGCAGGCGTTGTTTTGGGTTTGAGGCCCAATGGCTATGAGCACGCGTGGGAAGCCTCACCTTCAAGGCGCCAGGGAACGGCGCCCTGGAGGTTGCCTGCGGCCACACTAAGCCGAAAGCGCCCGCTCTCGTCAGATCGCGGAAGCTAAGCGGCTTCAGGCCTGGTTAGTAGCTGCATGGGAGACCGGCTGTGAACCCCAGGTTCTGCAGGCGGTTTTTTGGGTTTGAGGCCCAATGGCTATGAGCACGCGTGGGAAGCCTCACCTTCAAGGCGCCGGAACGGCGCCTTGGAGGTTGCCTGCGGCCACACTAAGCCGAAAGCGCCCGCTCTCGTCAGATCGCGGAAGCTAAGCGGCTTCAGGCCTGGTTAGTAGCTGCATGGGAGACCGGCTGTGAACCCCAGGTGCTGCAGGCGTTGTTTTGGGTTTGAGGCCCAATGGCTATGAGCACGCGTGGGAAGCCTCACCTTCAAGGCGCCGGAACGGCGCCCTGGAAGTTGCCTGCGGCCACACTAAGCCGAAAGCGCCCGCTCTCGTCAGATCGCGGAAGCTAAGTGGCTTCAGGCCTGGTTAGTAGCTGCATGGGAGACCGGCTGTGAACCCCAGGTGCTGCAGGCGTTGTTTTGGGTTTGAGGCCCAATGGCTATGAGCACGCGTGGGAAGCCTCACCTTCAAGGCGCCGGAACGGCGCCCTGGAGGTTGCCTGCGGCCACACTAAGCCGAAAGCGCCCGCTCTCGTCAGATCGCGGAAGCTAAGCGGCTTCAGGCCTGGTTAGTAGCTGCATGGGAGACCGGCTGTGAACCCCAGGTGCTGCAGGCGGTTTTTTGGGTTTGAGGCCCAATGGCTATGAGCACGCGTGGGAAGCCTCACCTTCAAGGCGCCGGAACGGCGCCCTGGAGGTTGCCTGCGGCCACACTAAGCCGAAAGCGCCCGCTCTCGTCAGATCGCGGAAGCTAAGCGGCTTCAGGCCTGGTTAGTAGCTGCATGGGAGACCGGCTGTGAACCCCAGGTGCTGCAGGCGGTTTTTTGGGTTTGAGGCCCAATGGCTATGAGCACGCGTGGGAAGCCTCACCTTCAAGGCGCCGGAACGGCGCCTTGGAGGTTGCCTGCGGCCACACTAAGCCGAAAGCGCCCGCTCTCGTCAGATCGCGGAAGCTAAGCGGCTTCAGGCCTGATTAGTAGCTGCATGGGAGACCGGCTGTGAACCCCAGGTGCGGCAGGCGTTTTTTTGGGTTTGAGGCCCATTGGCTATGAGCACGCGTGGGAAGCCTCACCTTCAAGGCGCCGGAACGGCGCCCTGGAGGTTGCCTGTGGCCACACTAAGCCGAAAGCGCCCGCTCTCGTCAGATCGCGGAAGCTAAGCGGCTTCAGGCCTGGTTAGTAGCTGCATGGGAGACCGGCTGTGAACCCCAGGTGCTGCAGGCTTTTTTTTGGGTTTGAGGCCCAATGGCTATGAGCACGCGTGGGAAGCCTCACCTTCAAGGCGCCGGAACGGCGCCTTGGAGGTTGCCTGCGGCCACACTAAGCCGAAAGCGCCCGCTCTCGTCAGATCGTGGAAGCTAAGCGGCTTCAGGCCTGGTTAGTAGCTGCATGGGTGACCGGCTGTGAACCCCAGGTGCTGCAGGCGTTATTTTGGGTTTGAGGCCCAATGGCTATGAGCACGCGTGGGAAGCCTCACCTTCAAGGCGCCGGAACGGCGCCCTGGAGGTTGCCTGCGGCCACACTAAGCCGAAAGCGCCCGCTCTCGTCAGATCGCGGAAGCTAAGCGGCTTCAGGCCTGGTTATTAGCTTCATGGGAGACCGGCTGTGAACCCCAGGTGCTGCAGGCGTTTTTTGGGTTTGAGGCCCAATGGCTATGAGCACGCGTGGGAAGCCTCACCTTCAAGGCGCCGGAACGGCGCCTTGGAGGTTGCCTGCGGCCACACTAAGCCGAAAGCGCCCGCTCTCGTCAGATCGCGGAAGCTAAGCGGCTTCAGGCCTGGTTAGTAGCTGCATGGGAGACCGGCTGTGAACCCCAGGTGCGGCAGGTGTTTTTTTTGGGTTTGAGGCCCAATGGCTATGAGCACGCGTGGGAAGCCTCACCTTCAAGGCGCCGGAACGGCGCCCTGGAGGTTGCCTGCGGCCACACTAAGCCGAAAGCGCCCGCTCTCGTCAGATCGCGGAAGCTAAGCGGCTTCAGGCCTGGTTAGTAGCTGCATGGGAGACCGGCTGTGAACCCCAGGTGCTGCAGGCGTTTTTTTGGGTTTGAGGCCCAATGGCTATGAGCACGCGCGGGAAGCCTCACCTTCAAGGCGCCGGAACGGCGCCCTGGAGGTTGCCTGCGGCCACACTAAGCCGAAGGCGCCCGCTCTTGTCAGATCGCGGAAGCTAAGTGGCTTCAGGCCTGGTTAGTAGCTGCATGGGAGACCGGCTGTGAACCCCAGGTGCTGCAGGCGTTTTTTTGGGTTTGAGACCCAATGGCTATGAGCACGCGTGGGAAGCCTCACCTTCAAGGCGCCGGAACGGCGCCCTGGAGGTTGCCTGCGGCCACACTAAGCCGAAAGCGCCCGCTCTCGTCAGATCGCGGAAGCTAAGCGGCTTCAGGCCTGGTTAGTAGCTGCATGGGAGACCGGCTGTGAACCCCAGGTGCCGCAGGCGTTTTTTTGGGTTTGAGGCCCAATGGCTATGAGCATGCGTGGGAAGCCTCACCTTCAAGGCGCCGGAACGGCGCCTTGGAGGTTTACTGCGGCCACACTAAGCCGAAAGCGCCCGCTCTCGTCAGATCGCGGAAGCTAAGCGGCTTCAGGCCTGGTTAGTAGCTAAATGGGAGACCGGCTGTGAACCCCAGGTGCTGCAGGCGTTTTTTTGGGTTTGAGGCCCAATGGCTATGAGCACGCGTGGGAAGCCTCACCTTCAAGGCGCCGGAACGGCGCCTTGGAGGTTGCCTGCGGCCACACTAAGCCGAAAGCGCCCGCTCTCGTCAGATCGCGGAAGCTAAGCGGCTTCAGGCCTGGTTAGTAGCTGCATGGGAGACCGGCTGTGAACCCCAGGTGCTGCAGGTGTTTTTTTGGGTTTGAGGCCCAGTGGCTATGAGCACGCTTGGGAAGCCTCACCTTCAAGGCGCCGGAACGGCGCCCTGGAGGTTGCTTGCGGCCACACTAAGCCGAAAGCGCCCGCTCTCGTCAGATCGCGGAAGCTAAGCGGCTTCAGACCTGGTTAGTAGCTGCATGGGAGACCGGCTGTGAACCCCAGGTGCTGCAGGTGTTTTTTTGGGTTTGAGACCCAATGGCTATGAGCACGCGTGGGAAGCCTCACCTTCAAGGCGCCGGAACGGCGCCCTGGAGGTTGCCTGCGGCCACACTAAGCCGAAAGCGCCCGCTCTCGTCAGATCGCGGAAGCTAAGTGGCTTCAGGCCTGGTTAGTAGCTGCATGGGAGACCGGCTGTGAACCCCAGGTGCTGCAGGCGTTTTTTTGGGTTTGAGGCCCAATGGCTATGAGCACGCGTGGGAAGCCTCACCTTCAAGGCGCCGGAACGGCGCCCTGGAGGTTGCCTGCGGCCACACTAAGCCGAAAGCGCCCGCTCTCGTCAGATCGCGGAAGCTAAGTGGCTTCAGGCCTGGTTAGTAGCTGCATGGGAGACCGGCTGTGAACCCCAGGTGCTGCAGGCGTTTTTTTGGGTTTGAGACCCAATGGCAATGAGCACGCGTGGGAAGCCTCACCTTCAAGGCGCCGGAACGGCGCCCTGGAGGTTGCCTGCGGCCACACTAAGCCGAAAGCGCCCGCTCTCGTCAGATCGCGGAAGCTAAGCGGCTTCAGGCCTGGTTAGTAGCTGCATGGGAGACCGGCTGTGAACCCCAGGTGCTGCAGGCGTTTTTTTGGGTTTGAGGCCCAATGGCTATGAGCACGCGTGGGAAGCCTCACCTTCAAGGCGCCGGAACGGCGCCTTGGAGGTTGCCTGCGGCCACACTAAGCCGAAAGCGCCCGCTCTCGTCAGATCGCGGAAGCTAAGCGGCTTCAGGCCTGGTTAGTAGCTGCATGGGAGACCGGCTGTGAACCCCAGGTGCTGCAGGCAGTTTTTTGGGTTTGAGGCCCAATGGCTATGAGCACGCGTGGGAAGCCTCACCTTCAAGGCGCCGGAACGGCGCCCTGGAGGTTGCCTGCGGCCACACTAAGCCGAATGCGCCCGCTCTCGTCAGATCGCGGAAGCTAAGCGGCTTCAGGCCTGGTTAGTAGCTGCATGGGAGACCGGCTGTGAACCCCAGGTGCTGCAGGCGTTTTTTTGGGTTTGAGGCCCAGTGGCTATGAGCACGCGTGGGAAGCCTCACCTTCAAGGCGCCGGAACGGCGCCCTGGAGGTTACCTGCGGCCACACTAAGCCGAAAGTGCCCGCTCTCGTCAGAACGCGGAAGCTAAGCGGCTTCAGGCCTGGTTAGTAGCTGCATGGGAGACCGGCTGTGAACCCCAGGTGCTGCAGGCGTTTTTTTGGGTTTGAGGCCCAATGGCTATGAGCACGCGTGGGAAGCCTCACCTTCAAGGCGCCGGAACGGCGCCCTGGAGGTTGCCTGCGGCCACACTAAGCCGAAAGCGCCCGCTCTCGTCAGATCGCGGAAGCTAAGCGGCTTCAGGCCTGGTTAGTAGCTGCATGGGAGACCGGCTGTGAACCCCAGGTGCTGCAGGCGTTTTTTTGGGTTTGAGACCCAATGGCTATGAGCACGCGTGGGAAGCCTCACCTTCAAGGCGCCGGAACGGCGCCATGGAGGTTGCCTGCAGCCACACTAAGCCGAAAGCGCCCGCTCTCGTCAGATCGCGGAAGCTAAGCAGCTTCAGGCCTGTTTAGTAGCTGCATGGGAGACCGGCTGTGAACCCCAGGTGCGGCAGGCGTTTTTTTGGGTTTGAGGCCCAATGGCTATGAGCACGCGTGGGAAGCCTCACCTTCAAGGCGCCGGAACGGCGCCCTGGAGGTTACCTGCGGCCACACTAAGCCGAAAGCGCCCGCTCTCGTCAGATCGTGGAAGCTAAGCGGCTTCAGGCCTGGTTAGTAGCTGCATGGGAGACTGGCTGTGAACCCCAGGTGCTGCAGGCGTTTTTTTGGGTTTGAGACCCAATGGCTATGAGCACGCGTGGGAAGCCTCACCTTCAAGGCGCCGGAACGGCGCCCTGGTGGTTGCCTGCGGCCACACTAAGCCGAAAGCGCGCGCTCTCGTCAGATCGCGGAAGCTAAGCGGCTTCAGGCCTGGTTAGTAGATGCATGGGAGACCGGCTGTGAACCACAGGTGCGGCAGGCGTTTTTTTGGGTTTGAGGCCCAATGGCTATGAGCACGCGTGGGAAGCCTCACCTTCAAGGCGCCGGAACGGCGCCCTGGAGGTTGCCTGCGGCCACACTAAGCCGAAAGCGCCCGCTCTCGTCAGATCGCGGAAGCTAAGCGGCTTCAGGCCTGGTTAGTAGCTGCATGGGAGACCGGCTGTGAACCCCAGGTGCTGCAGGCGTTTTTTTTGGGTTTGAGGCCCAATGGCTATGAGCACGCGTGGCAAGTCTCACCTTCAAGGCGCCGGAACGGCACCCTGGAGGTTGCCTGCGGCCACACTAAGCCGAAAGCGCCCGCTCTCGTCAGATCGTGGAAGCTAAGTGGCTTCAGGCCTGGTTAGTAGCTGCATGGAGACCGGCTGTGAACCCCAGGTGCTGCAGGCATTTTTTTGGGTTTGAGACCCAATGGCTATGAGCACGCGTGGGAAGCCTCACCTTCAAGGCGCCGGAACGGCGCCCTGGAGGTTGCCTGCGGCCACACTAAGCCGAAAGCGCCCGCTCTCATCAGATCGCGGAAGCTAAGCGGCTTCAGGCCTGGTTAGTAGCTGCATGGGAGACCGGCTGTGAACCCCAGGTGCAGCAGGCGGTTTTTTGGGTTTGAGGCCCAATGGCTATGAGCACGCGTGGGAAGCCTCACCTTCAAGGCGCCGGAACGGCGCATTTGCGGTTGCCTGCGGCCACACTAAGCCGAAAGCGCCCGCTCTCGTCAGATCGCGGAAGCTAAGCGGCTTCAGGTCTGGTTAGTAGCTGCATGGGAGACCGGCTGTGAACCCCAGGTGCTGCAGGCGTTTTTTTGGGTTTGAGGCCCAGTGGCTATGAGCACGCGTGGGAAGCCTCACCTTCAAGGCGCCGGAACGGCGCCCTGGAGGTTGCCTGCGGCTACACTAAGCCGAAAGCGCCCGCTCTCGTCAGATCGTGGAAGCTAAGCGGCTTCAGGCCTGGTTAGTAGCTGCATGGGAGACCGGCTGTGAACCCCAGGTGCTGCAGGCGTTTTTTTGGGTTTGAGACCCAATGGCTATGAGCACGCGTGGGAAGCCTCACCTTCAAGGCGCCGGAACGGCGCCCTGGAGGTTGCCTGCGGCCATACTAAGCCGAAAGCGCCCGCTCTCGTCAGATCGCGGAAGCTGAGCGGCTTCAGGCCTGGTTAGTAGCTGCATGGGAGACCGGCTGTGAACCCCAGGTGCTGCAGGCGTTTTTTTGGGTTTGAGGCCCAGTGGCTATGAGCACGCGTGGGAAGCCTCACCTTCAAGGCGCCGGAACGGCGCCCTGGAGGTTGCCTGTGGCCACACTAAGCCGAAAGCGCCCGCTCTCGTCAGATTGCGGAAGCTAAGCGGCTTCAGGCCTGGTTAGTAGCTGCATGGGAGACCGGCTGTGAACCCCAGGTGCTGCAGGCGTTTTTTTGGGTTTGAGGCCCAATGGCTATGAGCACGCGTGGGAAGCCTCACCTTCAAGGCGCCGGAACGGCGCCCTGGAGGTTTCCAGCGGCCACACTGAGCCGAAAGTGCCCGCTCTCGTCAGATTGCGGAAGCTAAGCGGCTTCAGGCCTGGTTAGTAGCTGCATGGGAGACCGGCTGTGAACCCCAGGTGCTGCAGGCGTTTTTTGGGGTTTGAGACCCAATGGCTATGAGCACGCGTGGGAAGCCTCACCTTCAAGGCGCCGGAACGGCGCTCTGGAGGTTGCCTGCGGCCATACTAAGCCGAAAGCGCCCGCTCTCGTCAGATCGCGGAAGCTGAGCGGCTTCAGGCCTGGTTAGTAGCTGCATGGGAGACCGGCTGTGAACCCCAGGTGCTGCAGGCGTTTTTTTGGGTTTGAGACCCAATGGCTATGAGCACGCGTGGGAAGCCTCACCTTCAAGGCGCCGGAACGGCGCCGTGGAGGTTGCCTGCGGCCACACTAAGCCGAAAGCGCCTGCTCTCGTCAGATCGCGGAAGCTAAGCGGCTTCAGGCCTGGTTAGTAGCTGCATGGGAGACCGGCTGTGAACCCCAGGTGCTGCAGGCGTTTTTTTTGGGTTTGAGGCCCAATGGCTATGAGCACGCGTGGGAAGCCTCACCTTCAAGGCGCCGGAACGGCGCCTTGGAGGTTGCCTGCGGCCACATTAAGCCGAAAGCGCCCGCTCTCGTCAGATCGTGGAAGCTAAGCGGCTTCAGGCCTGGTTAGTAGCTGCATGGGAGACCGGCTGTGAACCCCAGGTGCGGCAGGCGTTTTTTTGGGTTTGAGGCCCAATGGCTATGAGCACGCGTGGGAAGCCTCACCTTCAAGGCGCCGGAACGGCGCCCTGGAGGTTGCCTGCGGCCACACTAAGCCGAAAGCGCCCGCTCTCGTCAGATCACGGAAGCTAAGTGGCTTCAGGCCTGGTTAGTAGCTGCATGGGAGACCGGCTGTGAACCCCAGGTGCTGCAGGCGTTTTTTTTGGGTTTGAGACCCAATGGCTATGAGCACGCGTGGGAAGCCTCACCTTCAAGGCGCCTGAACGGCGCCCTGGAGGTTGCATGTGGCCACACTAAGCCGAAAGCGCCCGCTCTCGTCAGATCGCGGAAGCTAAGCGGCTTCAGGCCTGGTTAGTAGCTGCATGGGAGACCGGCTGTGAACCCCAGGTGCTGCAGGCGTTTTTTTTGGGTTTGAGGCCCAATGGCTATGAGCACGCGTGGAAAGCCTCACCTTCAAGGCGCCGGAACGGCGCCTTGGAGGTTGACTGCGGCCACACTAAGCCGAAAGCGCCCGCTCTCGTCAGATCGCGGAAGCTAAGCGGCTTCAGGCCTGGTTAGTAGCTGCATGGGAGACCGGCTGTGAACCCCAGGTGCTGCAGGCGTTTTTTTGGGTTTGAGGCCCAATGGCTATGAGCACGCGTGGGAAGTCTCACCTTCAAGGCGCCGGAACGGCGCCTTGGAGGTTGCCTGCGGCCACACTAAGCCGAAAGCGCCCGCTCTCGTCAGATTGCGGAAGCTAAGCGGCTTCAGGCCTGGTTAGTAGCTGCATGGGAGACCGGCTGTGAACCCCAGGTGCTGCAGGCGTTTTTTTGGGTTTGAGGCCCAGTGGCTATGAGCACGCGTGGGAAGCCTCACCTTCAAGGCGCCGGAACGGCGCCCTGGAGGTTGCCTGCTGCCACACTAAGCCGAAAGCGCCCGTTCTCGTCAGATCGCGGAAGCTAAGCGGCTTCAGGCCTGGTTAGTAGCTGCATGGGAGACCGGCTGTGAACCTCAGGTGCTGCAGGCGTTTTTTTGGGTTTGAGACCCAATGGCTATGAGCACGCGTGGGAAGCCTCACCTTCAAGGCGCCGGAACGGCGCCCTGGAGGTTGCCTGCGGCCACACTAAGCCGAAAGCGCCCGCTCTCGTCAGATCGCGGAAGCTAAGTGGCTTCAGGCCTGGTTAGTAGCTGCATGGGAGACCGGCTGTGAACCCCAGGTGCTGCAGGCGTTTTTTTGGGTTTGAGACCCAATGGCTATGAGCACGCGTGGGAAGCCTCACCTTCAAGGCGCCGGAACGGCGTCCTGGAGGTCGCCTGCGGCCACACTAAGCCGAAAGCGCCCGCTCTCGTCAGATTGCGGAAGCTAAGCGGCATCAGGCCTGGTTAGTAGCTGCATGGGAGACCGGCTGTGAACCCCAGGTGCTGCAGGCGTTTTTTTGGGTTTGAGGCCCAATGGCTATGAGCACGCGTGGGAAGCCTCACCTTCAAGGCGCCGGAACGGCGCCTTGGAGGTTGACTGCGGCCACACTAAGCCGAAAGCGCCCGCTCTCGTCAGATCGTGGAAGCTAAGCGGCTTCAGGCCTGGTTAGTAGCTGCATGGGAGACCGGCTGTGAACCCCAGGTGCTGCAGGCGTTTTTTTGGGTTTGAGGCCCAATGGCTATGAGCACGCGTGGGAAGCCTCACCTTCAAGGCGCCGGAACGGCGCCTTGGAGGATGACTGTGGCCACACTAAGCCGAAAGCGCCCGCTCTCGTCAGATCGCGGAAGCTAAGCGGCTTCAGGCCTGGTTAGTAGCTGCATGGGAGACCGGCTGTGAACCCCAGGTGCTGCAGGCGGTTTTTTGGGTTTGAGGCCCAATGGCTATGAGCACGCGTGGGAAGCCTCACCTTCAAGGCGCCGGAACGGCGCCTTGGAGGTTGCCTGCGGCCACACTAAGCCGAAAGCTCCCGCTCTCGTCAGATCGCGGAAGCTAAGCGGCTTCAGGCCTGGTTAGTAGCTGTATGGGAGACCGGCTGTGAACCCCAGGTGCTGCAGGCGTTTTTTTGGGTTTGAGGCCCAATGGCTATGAGCACGCGTGGGAAGCCTCACCTTCAAGGTGCCGGAACGGCGCCCTGGAGGTTGCCTGCGGCCACACTAAGCCGAAAAGCTCCCGCTCTCGTCAGATCGCGGAAGCTAAGCGGCTTCAGGCCTGGTTAGTAGCTGCATGGGAGACCGGCTGTGAACCCCAGGTGCTGCAGGCGTTTTTTGGGTTTGAGACCCAATGGCTATGAGCACGCGTGGGAAGCCTCACCTTCAAGGCGCCGGAACGGCGCGCTAACGGCGCCCTGGAGGTTGCCTGCGGCCACACTAAGCCGAAAGCGCCCGCTCTCGTCAGATCGCGGAAGCTAAGCGGCTTCAGGCCTGGTTAGTAGCTGCATGGGAGACCGGCTGTGAACCCCAGGTGCAGCAGGCGTTTTTTTGGGTTTGAGGCCCAATGGCTATGAGCACGCGTGGGAAGCCTCACCTTCAAGGCGCCGGAACGGCGCTCTGGAGGTTGCCTGCGGCCACACTAAGCCGAAAGCGCCCGCTCTCGTCAGATCGCGGAAGCTAAGCGGCTTCAGGCCTGGTTAGTAGCTGCATGGGAGACCGGCTGTGAACCCCAGGTGCTGCATGCGTTTTTTTGGGTTTGAGGCCCAATGGCTATGAGCACGCGTGGGAAGCCTCACCTTCAAGGAGCCGGAACGGCGCCCTGGAGGTTGCCTGCGGCCACACTAAGCCGAAAGCGCCCGCTCTCGTCAGATTGCGGAAGCTAAGCGGCTTCAGGCCTGGTTAGTAGCTGCATGGGAGACCGGCTGTGAACCCCAGGTGCTGCAGGCGTTTTTTTGGGTTTGAGGCCCAATGGCTATGAGCACGCGTGGGAAGCCTCACCTTCAAGGCGCCGGAACGGCGCCCTGGAGTTTGCCTGCGGCCACACTAAGCCGAAAGCGCCCGCTCTCGTCAGATCGCGGAAGCTAAGCGGCTTCAGGCCTGGTTAGTAGCTGCATGGGAGACCGGCTGTGAACCCCAGGTGCTGCAGGCGTTGTTTTGGGTTTGAGGCCCAATGGCTATGAGCACGCGTGGGAAGCCTCACCTTCAAGACGCCGGAACGGCGCCCTGGAGGTTGCCTGCGGCCACACTAAGCCGAAAGCGCCCGCTCTCGTCAGATCGCGGAAGCTAAGCGGCTTCAGGCCTGGTTAGTAGCTGCATGGGAGACCGGCTGTGAACCCCAGGTGCTGCAGGCGTTTTTTTGGGTTTGAGGCCCAATGGCTATGAGCACGCGTGGGAAGCCTCACCTTCAAGGCGCCGGAACGGCGCCCTGGAGGTTGCCTGCGGCCACACTAAGCCGAAAGCGCCCGCTCTCGTCAGGTCGCGGAAGCTAAGCGGCTTCAGGCCTGGTTAGTAGCTGCATTGGAGACCGGCTGTGAACCCCAGGTGCTGCAGGCGTTCTTTTGGGTTTGAGGCCCAATGGCTATGAGCACGCGTGGGAAGCCTCACCTTCAAGGCGCCGGAATGGCGCCTTGGAGGTTGCCTGCGGCCACACTAAGCCGAAAGCACCTGCACTCGTCAGATCGCGGAAGCTAAGCAGCTTCAGGCCTGGTTAGTAGCTGCATGGGAGACCGGCTGTGAACCCCAGGTGCTGCAGGCGTTGTTTTGGGTTTGAGGCCCAATGGCTATGAGCACGCGTGGGAAGCCTCACCTTCAAGGCGCCGGAACGGCGCCCTGGAGGTTGCCTGCGGCCACACTAAGCTGAAAGCGCCCGCTCTCGTCAGATCGCGGAAGCTAAGCGGCTTCAGGCCTGGTTAGTAGCTGCATGGGAGACCGGCTGTGAACCCCAGGTGCTGCAGGCGTTTTTTTGGGTTTGAGGCCCAATGGCTATGAGCACGCGTGGAAAGCCTCAACTTCAAGGCGCCGGAACGGCGCCCTGGAGGTTGCCTGCGGCCACACTAAGCCGAAAGCGCCCGCTCTCGTCAGATCGCGGATGCTAAGCGGCTTCAGGCCTGGTTAGTAGCTGCATGGGAGACCGGCTGGGAACCCCAGGTGCTGCAGGCGTTTTTTTGGGTTTGAGGCCCAATGGCTATGAGCACGCGTGGGAAGCCTCACCTTCAAGGCGCCGGAACGGCGCCCTGGAGATTGCCTGCGGCCACACTAAGCCGAAAGCGCCCGCTCTTGTCAGATCGCGGAAGCTAAGCGGCTTCAGGCCTGGTTAGTAGCTGCATGGGAGACCGGCTGTGAACCCCATGTGCTGCAGGCGTTTTTTTGGGTTTGAGGCCCAATGGCTATGAGCACGCGTGGGAAGCCTCACCTTCAAGGCGCCGGAACGGCGCCTTGGAGGTTGCCTGCGGCCACACTAAGCCGAAAAGGCCCGCACTCGTCAGATCACGGAAGCTAAGCGGCTTCAGGCCTGGTTAGTAGCTGCATGGGAGACCGGCTGTGAACCCCAGGTGCTGCAGGCGTTGTTTTGGGTTTGAGACCCAATGGCTATGAGCACGCGTGGGAAGCCTCACCTTCAAGGCGCCGGAACGGCGCCCTGGAGGTTGCCTGCGGCCACACTAAGCCGAAAGCGCCCGCTCTCGTCAGATCGCGGAAGCTAAGCGGCTTCACGCCTGGTTAGTAGCTGCATGGGAGACCGGCTGTGAACCCCAGGTGCTGCAGGCGTTGTTTTGGGTTTGAGGCCCAATGGCTATGAGCACGCGTGGGAAGCCTCACCTTCAAGGCGCCGGAACGGCGCCCTGGAGGTTGCCTGCGGCCACACTAAGCCGAAAGCGCCCGCTCTTATCGGATTGCGGAAGCTAAGCGGCTTCAGGCCTGGTTAGTAGCTGCATGGGAGACCGGCTGTGAACCCCAGGTGCTGCAGGCGTTTTTTTGGGTTTGAGGCCCAATGGCTATGAGCACGCGTGGGAAGCCTCACCTTCAAGGCGCCGTAACGGCGCCTTGGAGGTTGCCTGCGGCCACACTAAGCCGAAAAGGCCCGCACTCGTCAGATCACGGAAGCTAAGCGGCTTCAGGCCTGGTTAGTAGCTGCATGGGAGACCGGCTGTGAACCCCAGGTGCTGCAGGCGTTTTTTTGGGTTTGAGGCCCAATGGCTATGAGCACGCGTGGGAAGCCTCACCTTCAAGGCGCCGGAACGGCGCCTTGGAGGTTGCCTGCGACCACACTAAGCCGAAAGCGCCCGCTCTCGTCAGATCGCGGAAGCTAAGCGGCTTCAGGCCTGGTTAGTAGCTGCATGGGAGACCGGCTGTGAACCCCAGGTGCGGCAGGCGTTTTTTTGGGTTTGAGGCCCAATGGCTATGAGCACGTGTGGGAAGCCTCACCTTCAAGGCGCCGGAACGGCGCCCTGGAGGATGCCTGCGGCCACACTAAGCCGAAAGCGCCCGCTCTCGTCAGATCGCGGAAGCTAAGCGGCTTCAGGCCTGGTTAGTAGCTGCATGGGAGACCGGCTGTGAACCCCAGGTGCTGCAGGCGTTTTTTTGGGTTTGAGACCCAATGGCTATGAGCACGCGTGGGAAGCCTCACCTTCAAGGCGCCGGAACGGCGCCCTGGAGGTTGACTGCGGCCACACTAAGCCGAAAGCGCCCGCTCTCATCAGATCGCGGAAGCTAAGCGGCTTCAGGCCTGGTTAGTAGCTGCATGGGAGACCGGCTGTGAACCCCAGGTGCTGCAGGCGTTTTTTTGGGTTTGAGGCCCAATGGCTATGAGCACGCGTGGGAAGCCTCACCTTCAAGGCGCCGGAACGGCGCCCTGGAGGTTGCCTGCGGCCACACTAAGCCGAAGGCGCCCGCTCTCGTCAGATCGCAGAAGCTAAGTGGCTTCAGGCCTGGTTAGTAGCTGCATGGGAGACCGGCTGTGAACCCCAGGTGCTGCAGGCGTTTTTTTGGGTTTGAGACCCAATGGCTATGAGCACGCGTGGGAAGCCTCACCTTCAAGGCGCCGGAGCGGCGCCCTGGAGGTTGCCTGCGGCCACACTAAGCCGAAAGCGCCCGCTCTCGTCAGATCGCAGAAGCTAAGCAGCTTTAGGCCTGGTTAGTAGCTGCATGGGAGACCGGCTGTGAACCCCAGGTGCTGCAGGCCTTTTTTTGGGTTTGAGGCCCAATGGCTATGAGCACGCGTGGGAAGCCTCACCTTCAAGGCGCCGGAACGGCGCCTTGGAGGTTACCTGCGGCCACACTAAGCCGAAAGCGCCCGCTCTCGTCAGATCGCGGAAGCTAAGCGGCTTCAGGCCTGGTTAGTAGCTGCATGGGAGACCGGCTTTGAACCCCAGGTGCTGCAGGCGTTTTTTTGGGTTTGAGGCCCAATGGCTATGAGCACGCGTGGGAAGCCTCACCTTCAAGGCGCCGGAGCGGCGCCTTGGAGGTTGCCTGCGGCCACACTAAGCCGAAAGCGCCCGCTCTCGTCAGATTGCGTAAGCTAAGCGGCTTCAGGCCTGGTTAGTAGCTGCATGGGAGACCGGCTGTGAACCCCAGGTGCTGCAGGCGTTTTTTTGGGTTTGAGGCCCAGTGGCTATGAGCACGCGTGGGAAGCCTCACCTTCAAGGCGCCGGAGCGGCGCCCTGGAGGTTGCCTGCGGCCACACTAAGCCGAAAGCGTCAGATCGCGGAAGCTAAGCGGCTTCAGGCCTGGTTAGTAGCTGCATGGGAGACCGGCTGTGAACCCCAGGTGCTGCAGGCATTTTTTTGGGTTTGAGGCCCAATGGCTATGAGCACGCGTGGGAAGCCTCACCTTCAAGGCGCCGGAACGGCGCTCTGGAGGTTGCCTGCGGCCACACTAAGCCGAAAGCGCCCGCTCTCGTCAGATCGCGGAAGCTAAGCGGCTTCAGGCCTGGTTAGTAGCTGCATGGGAGACCGGCTGTGAACCCCAGGTGATGCAGGAGTTTTTTTGGGTTTGAGACCCAATGGCTATGAGCACGCGTGGGAAGCCTCACCTTCAAGGCGCCGGAACGGCGCCCTGGAGGTTGCCTGCGGCCACACTAAGCCGAAAGCGCCCGCTCTCATCAGATTGCGGAAGCTAAGCAGCTTCAGGCCTGGTTAGTAGCTGCATGGGAGACCGGCTGTGAACCCCAGGTGCTGCAGGCGTTTTTTGGGGTTTGAGGCCCAATGGCTATGAGCACGCGTGGGAAGCCTCACCTTCAAGGCGCCGGAACGGCGCCCTGGAGGTTGCCTGCGGCCACACTAAGCCGAAAGCGCCCGCTCTCGTCAGATCGCGGAAGCTAAGCGGCTTCAGGCCTGGTTAGTAGCTGCATGGGAGACCGGCTGTGAACCCCAGGTGCTGCAGGCATTTTTTTGGGTTTGAGGCCCAATGGCTATGAGCACGCGTGGGAAGCCTCACCTTCAAGGCGCCGGAACGGCGCCTTGGAGGTTGCCTGCGGCCACACTAAGCCGAAAGCGCCCGCTCTCGTCAGATTGCGTAAGCTAAGCGGCTTCAGGCCTGGTTAGTAGCTGCATGGGAGACCGGCTGTGAACCCCAGGTGCTGCAGGCGTTTTTTTGGGTTTGAGGCCCAGTGGCTATGAGCACGCGTGGGAAGCCTCACCTTCAAGGCGCCGGAGCGGCGCCCTGGAGGTTGCCTGCGGCCACACTAAGCCGAAAGCGTCAGATCGCGGAAGCTAAGCGGCTTCAGGCCTGGTTAGTAGCTGCATGGGAGACCGGCTGTGAACCCCAGGTGCTGCAGGCATTTTTTTGGGTTTGAGGCCCAATGGCTATGAGCACGCGTGGGAAGCCTCACCTTCAAGGCGCCGGAACGGCGCTCTGGAGGTTGCCTGCGGCCACACTAAGCCGAAAGCGCCCGCTCTCGTCAGATCGCGGAAGCTAAGCGGCTTCAGGCCTGGTTAGTAGCTGCATGGGAGACCGGCTGTGAACCCCAGGTGATGCAGGAGTTTTTTTGGGTTTGAGACCCAATGGCTATGAGCACGCGTGGGAAGCCTCACCTTCAAGGCGCCGGAACGGCGCCCTGGAGGTTGCCTGCGGCCACACTAAGCCGAAAGCGCCCGCTCTCATCAGATTGCGGAAGCTAAGCAGCTTCAGGCCTGGTTAGTAGCTGCATGGGAGACCGGCTGTGAACCCCAGGTGCTGCAGGCGTTTTTTGGGGTTTGAGGCCCAATGGCTATGAGCACGCGTGGGAAGCCTCACCTTCAAGGCGCCGGAACGGCGCCCTGGAGGTTGCCTGCGGCCACACTAAGCCGAAAGCGCCCGCTCTCGTCAGATCGCGGAAGCTAAGCGGCTTCAGGCCTGGTTAGTAGCTGCATGGGAGACCGGCTGTGAACCCCAGGTGCTGCAGGCATTTTTTTGGGTTTGAGGCCCAATGGCTATGAGCACGCGTGGGAAGCCTCACCTTCAAGGCGCCGGAACGGCGCCTTGGAGGTTGCCTGCGGCCACACTAAGCCGAAAACGCCCGCTCTCGTCAGATCGTGGAAGCTAAGCGGCTTCAGGCCTGGTTAGTAGCTGCATGGGAGACCGGCTGTGAACCCCAGGTGCTGCAGGCGTTTTTTTGGGTTTGAGGCCCAATGGCTATGAGCACGTGTGGGAAGCCTCACCTTCAAGGCGCCGGAACGGCGCCCTGGAGGTTGCCTGCGGCCACACTAAGCCGAAAGCGCCCGCTCTCGTCAGATCGCGGAAGCTAAGCGGCTTCAGGCCTGGTTAGTAGCTGCATGGGAGACCGGCTGTGAACCCCAGGTGCTGCAGGCGTTTTTTTTGGGTTTGAGACCCAATGGCTATGAGCACGCGTGTGAAGCCTCACCTTCAAGGCGCCGGAACGGCGCCCTGGAGGTTGCCTGCGGCCACACTAAGCCGAAAGCGCCCGCTCTCGTCAGATCGCGGAAGCTAAGCGGCTTCAGGCCTGGTTAGTAGCTGCATGGGAGACCGGCTGTGAACCCCAGGTGCTGCAGGCGTTGTTTTGGGTTTGAGGCCCAATGGCTATGAACACGCGTGGGAAGCCTCACCTTCAAGGCGCCGGAACGGCGCCCTGGAGGTTACCTGCGGCCACACTAAGCTGAAAGCGCCCGCTCTCGTCAGATCGCGGAAGCTAAGCGGCTTCAGGCCTGGTTAGTAGCTGCATGGGAGACCGGCTGTGAACCCCAGGTGCTGCAGGCGTTGTTTTGGGTTTGAGGCCCAATGGCTATGAGCACGCGTGGGAAGCCTCACCTTCAAGGCGCCGGAACGGCGCCCTGGAGGTTGTCTGCGGCCACACTAAGCCGAAAGCGCCCGCTCTCGTCAGATCGCGGAAGCTAAGCGGCTTCAGGCCTGTTTAGTACCTGCATGGGAGACCGGCTGTGAACCCCAGGTGCTGCAGGCGTTTTTTTGGGTTTGAGGCCCAATGGCTATGAGCACGCGTGGGAAGCCTCACCTTCAAGGCGCCGGAACGGCGCCCTGGAGGTTGCCTGCGGCCACACTAAGCCGAAAGCGCCCGCTCTCGTCAGATGGCGGAAGCTAAGCGGCTTCAGGCCTGGTTAGTAGCTGCATGGGAGACCGGCTGTGAACCCCAGGTGCTGCAGGTGTTGTTTTGGGTTTGAGGCCCAATGGCTATGAGCACGCGTGGGAAGCCTCACCTTCAAGGCGCCGGAACGGCGCCCTGGAGGTTGCCTGCGGCCACACTAAGCCGAAAGCGCCCGCTCTCGTCAGATCGCGGAAGCTAAGCGGCTTCAGGCCTGGTTAGTAGCTGCATGGGAGACCGGCTGTGAACCCCAGGTGCTGCAGGCGTTTTTTTGGGTTTGAGGCCCAATGGCTATGAGCACGCGTGGGAAGCCTCACCTTCAAGGCGCCGGAACGGCGCCTTGGAGGTTGCCTGCGGCCACACTAAGCCGAAAGCGCCCGCTCTCGTCAGATCGCGGAAGCTAAGCGGCTTCAGGCCTGGTTAGTAGCTGCATGGGAGACCGGCTGTGAACCCCAGGTGCGGCAGGCGTTTTTTTGGGTTTGAGGCCCAATGGCTATGAGCACGCGTAGGAAGCCTCACCTTCAAGGCGCCGGAACGGCGCCCTGGAGTTTGCCTGCGGCCACACTAAGCCGAAAGCGCCCGCTCTCGTCAGATCGCAGAAGCTAAGCGGCTTCAGGCCTGGTTAGTAGCTGCATGGGAGACCGGCTGTGAACCCCAGGTGCTGCAGGCGTTTTTTTGGGTTTGAGACCCAATGGCTATGAGCACGCGTGGGAAGCCTCACCTTCAAGGCGCCGGAACGGCGCCCTGGAGGTTGCCTGCGGCCACACTAAGCCGAAAGCACCCGCTCTCGTCCGATCGCGGAAGCTAAGGGGCTTCAGGCCTGGTTAGTAGCTGCATGGGAGACCGGCTGTGAACCCCAGGTGCTGCAGGCGTTTTTTTAAGTTTGAGACCCAATGGCTATGAGCACGCGTGGGAAGCCTCACCTTCAAGGCGCCGGAACGGCGCCCTGGAGGTTGCCTGCGGCCACACTAAGCCGAAAGCGCCCGCTCTCGTCAGATCGCGGAAGCTAAGCGGCTTCAGGCCTGGTTAGTAGCTGCATGGGAGACCGGCTGTGAACCCCAGGTGCTGCAGGCGTTTTTTTGGGTTTGAGGCCCAATGGCTATGAGCACGCGTGGGAAGCCTCACCTTCAAGGCGCCGGAACGGCGCCTTGGAGGTTGCCTGCGGCCACACTAAGCCGAAAGCACCCGCACTCGTCAGATCGCGGAAGCTAAGCGGCTTCAGGCCTGGTTAGTAGCTGCATGGGAGACCAGCTGTGAACCCCAGGTGCTGCAGGTGTTGTTTTGGGTTTGAGGCCCAATGGCTATGAGCACGCGTGGGAAGCCTCACCTTCAAGGCGCCGGAACGGCGCCCTGGAGGTTGCCTGCGGCCACACTAAGCCGAAAGCGCCCGCTCTCGTCAGATCGCGGAAGCTAAGCGGCTTCAGGCCTGGTTAGTAGCTGCATGGGAGACCGGCTGTGAACCCCAGGTGCTGCAGGCGTTTTTTTGGGTTTGAGGCCCAATGGCTATGAGCACGCGTGGGAAGCCTCACCTTCAAGGCGCCGGAACGGCGCCTTGGAGGTTGCCTGCGGCCACACTAAGCCGAAAGCGCCCGCTCTCGTCAGATCGCGGAAGCTAAGCGGCTTCAGGCCTGGTTAGTAGCTGCATGGGAGACCGGCTGTGAACCCCAGGTGCGGCAGGCGTTTTTTTGGGTTTGAGGCCCAATGGCTATGAGCACGCGTAGGAAGCCTCACCTTCAAGGCGCCGGAACGGCGCCCTGGAGTTTGCCTGCGGCCACACTAAGCCGAAAGCGCCCGCTCTCGTCAGATCGCAGAAGCTAAGCGGCTTCAGGCCTGGTTAGTAGCTGCATGGGAGACCGGCTGTGAACCCCAGGTGCTGCAGGCGTTTTTTTTGGGTTTGAGACCCAATGGCTATGAGCACGCGTGGGAAGCCTCACCTTCAAGGCGCCGGAACGGCGCCCTGGAGGTTGCCTGCGGCCACACTAAGCCGAAAGCACCCGCTCTCGTCCGATCGCGGAAGCTAAGCGGCTTCAGGCCTGGTTAGTAGCTGCATGGGAGACCGGCTGTGAACCCCAGGTGCTGCAGGCGTTTTTTTGGGTTTGAGACCCAATGGCTATGAGCACGCGTGGGAAGCCTCACCTTCAAGGCGCCGGAACGGCGCCCTGGAGGTTGCCTGCGGCCACACTAAGCCGAAAGCGCCCGCTCTCGTCAGATCGCGGAAGCTAAGCGGCTTCAGGCCTGGTTAGTAGCTGCATGGGAGACCGGCTGTGAACCCCAGGTGCTGCAGGCGTTTTTTTGGGTTTGAGGCCCAATGGCTATGAGCACGCGTGGGAAGCCTCACCTTCAAGGCGCCGGAACGGCGCCTTGGAGGTTGCCTGCGGCCACACTAAGCCGAAAGCACCCGCACTTGTCAGATCGCGGAAGCTAAGCGGCTTCAGGCCTGGTTAGTAGCTGCATGGGAGACCAGCTGTGATCCCCAGGTGCTGCAAGTGTTGTTTTGGGTTTGAGGCCCAATGGCTATGAGCACGCGTGGGAAGCCTCACCTTCAAGGCGCCGGAACGGCGCCCTGGAGGTTGCCTGCGGCCACACTAAGCCGAAAGCACCCGCTCTCGTCAGATCGCGGAAGCTAAGCGGCTTCAGGCCTGGTTAGTAGCTGCATGGGAGACCGGCTGTGAACCCCAGGTGCTGCAGGCGTTGTTTTGGGTTTGAGGCCCAATGGCTATGAGCACGCGTGGGAAGCCTCACCTTCAAGGCGCCGGAACGGCGCCCTGGAGGTTGCCTGCGGCCACACTAAGCTGAAAGCGCCCGCTCTCGTCAGATCGCGGAAGCTAAGCGGCTTCAGGCCTGGTTAGTAGCTGCATGGGAGACCGGCTGTGAACCCCAGGTGCTGCAGGCGTTTTTTTGGGTTTGAGGCCCAATGGCTATGAGCACGCGTGGGAAGCCTCACCTTCAAGGCGCCGGAACGGCGCCTCGGAGGTTGCCTGCGGCCACACTAAGCCGAAAGCACCCGCACTCAACAGATCGCGGAAGCTAAGCGGCTTCAGGCCTGGTTAGTAGCTGCATGGGAGACTGGCTGTGAACCCCAGGTGCTGCAGGCGTTGTTTTGGGTTTGAGGCCCAATGGCTATGAGCACGCGTGGGAAGCCTCACCTTCAAGGCGCCGGAACGGCGCCCTGGAGGTTGTCTGCGGCCACACTAAGCCGAAAGCGCCCGCTCTCGTCAGATCGCGGAAGCTAAGCGGCTTCAGGCCTGCTTTGTAGCTGCATGGGAGACCGGCTGTGTACCCCAGGTGCTGCAGGTGTTGTTTTGGGTTTGAGGCCCAATGGCTATGAGCACGCGTGGGAAGCCTCACCTTCAAGGCGCCGGAACGGCGCCCTGGAGGTTGCCTGCGGCCACACTAAGCCGAAAGCGCCCGCTCTCGTCAGATCGCGGAAGCTAAGCGGCTTCAGGCCTGGTTAGTAGCTGCATGGGAGACCGGCTGTGAACCCCAGGTGCTGCAGGCGTTTTTTTGGGTTTGAGGCCCAATGGCTATGAGCACGCGTGGGAAGCCTCACCTTCAAGGCGCCGGAACGGCGCCCTGGAGTTTGCCTGCGGCCACACTAAGCCGAAAGCGCCCGCTCTCGTCAGATCGCAGAAGCTAAGCGGCTTCAGGCCTGGTTAGTAGCTGCATGGGAGACCGGCTGTGAACCCCAGGTGCTGCAGGCGTTTTTTTTGGGTTTGAGACCCAATGGCTATGAGCACGCGTGGGAAGCCTCACCTTCAAGGCGCCGGAACGGCGCCCTGGAGGTTGCCTGCGGCCACACTAAGCCGAAAGCGCCTGCTCTCGTCAGATCGCGGAAGCTAAGCGGCTTCAGGCCTGGTTAGTAGCTGCATGGGAGACCGGCTGTGAACCCCAGGTGCTGCAGGTGTTTTTTTGGGTTTGAGGCCCAATGGCTATGAGCACGCGTGGGAAGCCTCACCTTCAAGGCGCCGGAACGGCGCCCTGGAGGTTGCCTGCGGCCACACTAAGCCGAAGGCGCCCGCTCTTGTCAGATCGCGGAAGCTAAGCGGCTTCAGGCCTGGTTAGTAGCTGCATGGGAGACCGGCTGTGAACCCTAGGTGCTGCAGGCGTTTTTTTGGGTTTGAGGCCCAATGGCTATGAGCACGCGTGGGAAGCCTCACCTTCAAGGCGCCGGAACGGCGCCCTGGAGGTTGCCTGCGGCCACACTAAGCCGAAAGCGCCCGCTCTCGTCCGATCGCGGAAGCTAAGCGGCTTCAGGCCTGGTTAGTAGCTGCATGGGAGACCGGCTGTGAACCCCAGGTGCTGCAGGCGTTTTTTTGGGTTTGAGACCCAATGGCTATGAGCACGCGTGGGAAACCTCACCTTCAAGGCGCCGGAACGGCGCCCTGGAGGTTGCCTGCGGCCACACTAAGCCGAAAGCGCCCGCTCTCGTCAGATCGCGGAAGCTAAGCGGCTTCAGGCCTGGTTAGTAGCTGCATGGGAGACCGGCTGTGAACCCCAGGTGCTGCAGGCGTTTTTTTGGGTTTGAGGCCCAATGGCTATGAGCACGCGTGGGAAGCCTCACCTTCAAGGCGCCGGAACGGCGCCTTGGAGGTTGGCTGCGGCCACACTAAGCCGAAAGCACCCGCACTCGTCAGATCGCGGAAGCTAAGCGGCTTCAGGCCTGGTTAGTAGCTGCATGGGAGACCAGCTGTGAACCCCAGGTGCTGCAGGCGTTGTTTTGGGTTTGAGGCCCAATGGCTATGAGCACGCGTGGGAAGCCTCACCTTCAAGGCGCCGGAACGGCGCCCTGGAGGTTGCCTGCGGCCACACTAAGCCGAAAGCGCCCGCTCTCGTCAGATCGCGGAAGCTAAGCGGCTTCAGGCCTGGTTAGTAGCTGCATGGGAGACCGGCTGTGAACCCCAGGTGCTGCAGGCGTTGTTTTGGGTTTGAGGCCCAATGGCTATGAGCACGCGTGGGAAGCCTCACCTTCAAGGCGCCGGAACGGCGCCCTGGAGGTTGCCTGCGGCCACACTAAGCTGAAAGCGCCCGCTCTCGTCAGATCGCGGAAGCTAAGCGGCTTCAGGCCTGGTTAGTAGCTGCATGGGAGACCGGCTGTGAACCCCAGGTGCTGCAGGCGTTTTTTTGGGTTTGAGGCCCAATGGCTATGAGCACGCGTGGAAAGCCTCACCTTCAAGGCGCCGGAACGGCGCCTCGGAGGTTGCCTGTGGCCACACTAAGCCGAAAGCACCCACACTCAACAGATCGCGGAAGCTAAGCGGCTTCAGGCCTGGTTAGTAGCTGCATGGGAGACCGGCTGTGAACCCCAGGTGCTGCAGGCGTTGTTTTGGGTTTGAGGCCCAATGGCTATGAGCACGCGTGGGAAGCCTCACCTTCAAGGCGCCGGAACGGCGCCCTGGAGGTTGCCTGCGGCCACACTAAGCCGAAAGCGCCCGCTCTCGTCAGATCGCGGAAGCTAAGCGGCTTCAGGCCTGGTTAGTAGCTGCATGGGAGACCGGCTGTGAACCCCAGGTGCTGCAAGCGTTGTTTTGGGTTTGAGGCCCAATGGCTATGAGCACGCGTGGGAAGCCGCACCTTCAAGGCGCCGGAACGGCGCCCTGGAGGTTGCCTGCGGCCACACTAAGCCGAAAGCGGCCACTCTCGTCAGATCGCGGAAGCTAAGCGGCTTCAGGCCTGGTTAGTAGCTGCATGGGAGACCGGCTGTGAACCCCAGGTGCGGCAGGCGTTTTTTTGGGTTTGAGGCCCAATGGCTATGAGCACGCGTGGGAAGCCTCACCTTCAAGGCGCCGGAACGGCGCCCTGGAGGTTGCCTGCGGCCACACTAAGCCGAAAGCGCCCGCTCTCGTCAGATCGCGGAAGCTAAGCAGCTTCAGGCCTGGTTAGTAGCTGCATGGGAGACCGGCTGTGAACCCCAGGTGCTGCAGGCGTTTTTTGGGGTTTGAGGCCCAATGGCTATGAGCACGCGTGGGAAGCCTCACCTTCAAGGCGCCGGAACGGCGCCCTGGAGGTTGCCTGCGGCCACACTAAGCCGAAAGCGCCCGCTCTCGTCAGATCGCGGAAGCTAAGCGGCTTCAGGCCTGGTTAGTAGCTGCATGGGAGACCGGCTGTGAACCCCAGGTGCTGCAGGCGTTGTTTTGGGTTTGAGGCCCAATGGCTATGAGCACGCGTGGGAAGCCTCACCTTCAAGGCGCCGGAACGGCGCCCTGGAGGTTGCCTGCAGCCACACTAAGCCGAAAGCGCCCGCTCTTGTCAGATCGCGGAAGCTAAGCGGCTTCAGGCCTGGTTAGTAGCTGCATGGGAGACCGGCTGTGAACCCCAGGTGCTGCAGGCGTTTTTTTGGGTTTGAGGCCCAATGGCTATGAGCACGCGTGGGAAGCCTCACCTTCAAGGCGCCGGAACGGCGCCTTGGAGATTGCCTGCGGCCACACTAAGCCGAAAGCGCCCGCACTCGTCAGATCGCGGAAGCTAAGCGGCTTCAGGCCTGGTTAGTAGCTGCATGGGAGACCGGCTGTGAACCCCAGGTGCTGCAGGCGTTGTTTTGGGTTTGAGGCCCAATGGCTATGAGCACGCGTGGGAAGCCTCACCTTCAAGGCGCCGGAACGGCGCCCTGGAGGTTGCCTGCGGCCACACTAAGCCGAAAGCGCCTGCTCTTGTCAGATCGCGGAAGCTAAGCGGCTTCAAGCCTGGTTAGTAGCTGCATGGGAGACCGGCTGTGAACCCCAGGTGCTGCAGGTGTTTTTTTGGGTTTGAGGCCCAATGGCTATGAGCACGCGTGGGAAGCCTCACCTTCAAGGCGCCGGAACGGCGCCCTGGAGGTTGCCTGCGGCCACACTAAGCCGAAAGCGCCCGCTCTCGTCAGATCGCGGAAGCTAAGCGGCTTCAGGCCTGGTTAGTAGCTGCATGGGAGACCGGCTGTGAACCCCAGGTGCTGCAGGTGTTGTTTTGGGTTTGAGGCCCAATGGCTATGAGCACGCGTGGGAAGCCTCACCTTCAAGGCGCCGGAACGGCGCCCTGGAGGTTGCCTGCGGCCACACTAAGCCGAAAGCGCCCGCTCTCGTCAGATCGCGGAAGCTAAGTGGCTTCAGGCCTGGTTAGTAGCTGCATGGGAGACCGGCTGTGAACCCCAGGTGCTGCAGGTGTTTTTTTGGGTTTGAGACCCAATGGCTATGAGCACGCGTGGGAAGCCTCACCTTCAAGGCGCCGGAACGGCGCCCTGGAGGTTGCCTGCGGCCACACTAAGTCGAAAGCGCCCGCACTCGTCAGATCGTGGAAGCTAAGCGGCTTCAGGCCTGGTTAGTAGCTGCATGGGAGACCGGCTGTGAACCCCAGGTGCTGCAGGCGTTGTTTTGGGTTTGAGGCCCAATGGCTATGAGCACGCGTGGGAAGCCTCACCTTCAAGGCGCCGGAACGGCGCCCTGAAGGTTGCCTGCGGCCACACTAAGCCGAAAGCGCCCGCTCTCGTCAGATCGCGGAAGCTAAGCGGCTTCAGGCATGGTTAGTAGCTGCATGGGAGACCGGCTGTGAACCCCAGGTGCTGCAGGTGTTTTTTTGGGTTTGAGGCCCAATGGCTATGAGCACGCGTGGGAAGCCTCACCTTCAAGGCGCCGGAACGGCGCCCTGGAGGTTGCCTGTGGCCACACTAAGCCGAAAGCGCCCGCTCTCGTCAGATCGCGGAAGCTAAGCGGCTTCAGGCCTGGTTAGTAGCTGCATGGGAGACCGGCTGTGAACCCCAGGTGCTGCAGGCGTTGTTTTGGGTTTGAGGCCCAATGGCTATGAGCACGCGTGGGAAGCCTCACCTTCAAGGCGCCGGAACGGCGCCCTGGAGGTTGCCTGCGGCCACACTAAGCCGAAAGCGCCCGCTCTCGTCAGATCGCGGAAGCTAAGTGGCTTCAGGCCTGGTTAGTAGCTGCATGGGAGACCGGCTGTGAACCCCAGGTGCTGCAGGCGTTTTTTTGGGTTTGAGACCCAATGGCTATGAGCACGCGTGGGAAGCCTCACCTTCAAGGCGCCGGAACGGCGCCTTGGAGGTTGCCTGCGGCCACACTAAGCCGAAAGCGCCCGCTCTCGTCAGATCGCGGAAGCTAAGCGGCTTCAGGCCTGGTTAGTAGCTGCATGGGAGACCGGCTGTGAACCCCAGGTGCTGCAGGTGTTTTTTTGGGTTTGAGGCCCAATGGCTATGAGCACGCGTGGGAAGCCTCACCTTCAAGGCGCCGGAACGGCGCCTTGGAGGTTGCCTGCGGCCACACTAAGCCGAAAGCGCCCGCTCTCGTCAGATCGCGGAAGCTAAGCGGCTTCAGGCCTGGTTAGTAGCTGCATGGGAGACCGGCTGTGAACCCCAGGTGCTGCAGGCGTTGTTTTGGGTTTGAGGCCCAATGGCTATGAGCACGCGTGGGAAGCTTCACCTTCAAGGCGCCGGAACGGCGCCTTGGAGGTTGCCTGCGGCCACACTAAGCCGAAAACGCCCGCTCTCGACAGATCGCGGAAGCTAAGCGGCTTCAGGCCTGGTTAGTAGCTGCATGGGAGACCGGCTGTGAACCCCAGGTGCTGCAGGCATTTTTTTGGGTTTGAGCCCTGGAGGTTGCCTGCGGCCACACTAAGCCAAAAGCGCCCGCTCTTGTCAGATCGCGGAAGCTAAGCGGCTTCAGGCCTGGTTAGTAGCTGCATGGGAGACTGGCTGTGAACCCCAGGTGCTGCAGGTGTTTTTTTGGGTTTGAGGCCAAATGGCTATGAGCACGCGTGGGAAGCCTCACCTTCAAGGCGCCGGAACGGCGCCTTGGAGGTTGCCTGCGGCCACACTAAGCCGAAAGTGCCCGCTCTCGTCAGATCGCAGAAGCTAAGTGGCTTCAGGCCTGGTTAGTAGCTGCATGGGAGACCGGCTGTGAACCCCAGGTGCTGCAGGCGTTTTTTTGGGTTTGAGGCCCAATGGCTATGAGCACGCGTGGGAAGCCTCACCTTCAAGGCGCCGGAACGGCGCCTTGGAGGTTGCCTGCGGCCACACTAAGCCGAAAGCGCCCACTCTCGTCAGATCGCGGAAGCTAAGCGGCTTCAGGCCTGGTTAGTAGCTGCATGGGAGACCGGCTGTGAACCCCAGGTGCTGCAGGCGTTTTTTTTGGGTTTGAGGCCCAATGGCTATGAGCACGCGTGGGAAGCCTCACCTTCAAGGCCCTGGAGGTTGCCGGCGGCCACACTAAGCCGAAAGCGCCCGCTCTCTTCAGATCGCGGAAACTAAGCGGCTTCAGGCCTGGTTAGTAGCTGCATGGGAGACCAGCTGTGAACCCCAGGTGCTGCAGGCGTTTTTTTGGGTTTGAGGCCCAATGGCTATGAGCACGCGTGGGAAGCCTCACCTTCAAGGCGCCCTGGAGGTTGCCTGCGGCCACACTAAGCCGAAAGCGCCCGCTCTCGTCAGATCGCGGAAGCTAAGCGGCTTCAGGCCTGGTTAGTAGCTGCATGGGAGACCGGCTGTGAACCCCAGGTGCTGCAGGCGGTTTTTTGGGTTTGAGACCCAATGGCTATGAGCACGCGTGGGAAGCCTCACCTTCAAGGCGCCGGAACGGCGCCCTGGAGGTTGCCTGCGGCCACACTAAGCCGAAAGCGCCCGCTCTCGTCAGATCGCGGAAGCTAAGCGGCTTCAGGCCTGGTTAGTAGCTGCATGGGAGATCGGCTGTGAACCCCAGGTGCTACAGGCGTTTTTTTGGGTTTGAGGCCCAATGGCTATGAGCACGCGTGTGAAGCCTCACCTTCAAGGCGCTGGAACGGCGCGTTGGAGGTTGCCTGCGGCCACACTAAGCCGAAAGCGCCTGCTCTCGTCAGATCGCGGAAGCTAAGCGGCTTCAGCCCTGGTTAGTAGCTGCATGGGAGACCGGCTGTGAACCCCAGGTGCGGCAGGTGTTTTTTTGGGTTTGAGGCCCAATGGCTATGAGCACGCGTAGGAAGCCTCACCTTCAAGGCGCCGGAACGGCGCCCTGGAGTTTGCCTGCGGCCACACTAAGCTGAAAGCGCCCGCTCTCGTCAGATTGCAGAAGCTAAGCGGCTTCAGGCCTGGTTAGTAGCTGCATGGGAGACCGGCTGTGAACCCCAGGTGCTGCAGGCGTTTTTGTGGGTTTGAGACCCAATGGCTATGAGCACGCGTGGGAAGCCTCACCTTCAAGGCGCCGGAACGGCGCCCTGGAGCTTGCCTGCGGCCACACTAAGCCTAAAGCGCCCGCTCTCGTCAGATCGCGGAAGCTAAGCGGCTTCAGGCCTGGTTAGTAGCTGCATGGGAGACCGGCTGTGAACCCCAGGTGCTGCAGGCGTTTTTTTGGGTTTGAGGCCCAATGGCTATGAGCACGCGTGGGAAGCCTCACCTTCAAGGCGCCGGAACGGCGCCCTGGAGGTTGCCTGCGGCCACACTAAGCCGAAAGCGCCCGCTCTTGTCAGATCGCGGAAGCTAAGCGGCTTCAGGCCTGGTTAGTAGCTGCATGGGAGACCGGCTGTGAACCCCAGGTGCTGCAGGCGTTGTTTTGGGTTTGAGGCCCAATGGCTATGAGCACGCGTGGGAAGCCTCACCTTCAAGGCGCCGGAACGGCGCCCTGGAGGCTGCCTGCGGCCACACTAAGCCGAAAGCGCCCGCTCTCGTCAGATCGCGGAAGCTAAGCGGCTTCAGGCCTGGTTAGTAGCTGCATGGGAGACCGGCTGTGAACCCCAGGTGCTGCAGGCGTTTTTTTGGGTTTGAGGCCCAATGGCTATGAGCACGCGTGGGAAGCCTCACCTTCAAGGCGCCGGAACGGCGCCCTGGAGGTTGCCTGCGGCCACACTAAGCCGAAAGCGCCCGCTCTCGTCAGATCGCGGAAGCTAAGCGGCTTCAGGCCTGGTTAGTAGCTGCATGGGAGACCGGCTGTGAACCCCAGGTGCTGCAGGCGTTGTTTTGGGTTTGAGGCCCAATGGCTATGAGCACGCGTGGGAAGCCGCACCTTCAAGGCGCCGGAACGGCGCCCTGGAGGTTGCCTGCGGCCACACTAAGCCGAAAGCGCCCACTCTCGTCAGATCGCGGAAGCTAAGCGGCTTCAGGCCTGGTTAGTAGCTGCATGGGAGACCGGCTGTGAACCCCAGGTGCGGCAGGCGTTTTTTTGGGTTTGAGGCCCAATGGCTATGAGCACGCGTGGGAAGCCTCACCTTCAAGGCGCCGGAACGGCGCCCTGGAGGTTGCCTGCGGCCACACTAAGCCGAAAGCGCCCGCTCTCGTCAGATCGCGGAAGCTAAGCGGCTTCAGGCCTGGTTAGTAGCTGCATGGGAGACCGGCTGTGAACCCCAGGTGCTGCAGGCGTTGTTTTGGGTTTGAGGCCCAATGGCTATGAGCACGCGTGGGAAGCCTCACCTTCAAGGCGCCGGAACGGCGCCCTGGAGGTTGCCTGCAGCCACACTAAGCCGAAAGCGCCCGCTCTTGTCAGATCGCGGAAGCTAAGCGGCTTCAGGCCTGGTTAGTAGCTGCATGGGAGACCGGCTGTGAACACCAGGTGCTGCAGGCGTTTTTTTGGGTTTGAGGCCCAATGGCTATGAGCACGCGTGGGAAGCCTCACCTTCAAGGCGCCGGAACGGCGCCTTGGAGGTTGCCTGCGGCCACACTAAGCCGAAAGCGCCTGCACTCGTCAGATCGCGGAAGCTAAGCGGCTTCAGGCCTGGTTAGTAGCTGCATGGGAGACCGGCTGTGAACCCCAGGTGCTGCAGGCGTTGTTTTGGGTTTGAGGCCCAATGGCTATGAGCACGCGTGGGAAGCCTCACCTTCAAGGCGCCGGAACGGCGCCCTGGAGGTTGCCTGCGGCCACACTAAGCCGAAAACGCCCGCTCTCGTCAGATCGCGGAAGCTAAGCGGCTTCAGGCCTGGTTAGTAGCTGCATGGGAGACCGGCTGTGAACCCCAGGTGCTGCAGGTGTTTTTTTGGGTTTGAGGCCCAATGGCTATGAGCACGCGTGGGAAGCCTCACCTTCAAGGCGCCGGAACGGCGCCCTGGAGGTTGCCTGCGGCCACACTAAGCCGAAAGCGCCCGCTCTCGTCAGATCGCGGAAGCTAAGCGGCTTCAGGCCTGGTTAGTAGCTGCATGGGAGACCGGCTGTGAACCCCAGGTGCTGCAGGCGTTGTTTTGGGTTTGAGGCCCAATGGCTATGAGCACGCGTGGGAAGCCTCACCTTCAAGGCGCCGGAACGGCGCCCTGGAGGTTGCCTGCGGCCACACTAAGCCGAAAGCGCCCGCTCTCGTCAGATCGCGGAAGCTAAGTGGCTTCAGGCCTGGTTAGTAGCTGCATGGGAGACCGGCTGTGAACCCCAGGTGCTGCAGGTGTTTTTTTGGGTTTGAGACCCAATGGCTATGAGCACGCGTGGGAAGCCTCACCTTCAAGGCGCCGGAACGGCACCCTGGAGGTTGCCTGCGGCCACACTAAGCCGAAAGCGCCCACTCTCGTCAGATCGCGGAAGCTAAGTGGCTTCAGGCCTGGTTAGTAGCTGCATGGGAGACCGGCTGTGAACCCCAGGTGCTGCAGGTGTTTTTTTGGGTTTGAGACCCAATGGCTATGAGCACGCGTGGGAAGCCTCACCTTCAAGGCGCCGGAACGGCGCCCTGGAGGTTGCCTGCGGCCACACTAAGTCGAAAGCGCCCGCACTCGTCAGATCGTGGAAGCTAAGCGGCTTCAGGCCTGGTTAGTAGCTGCATGGGAGACCGGCTGTGAACCCCAGGTGCTGCAGGCGTTGTTTTGGGTTTGAGGCCCAATGGCTATGAGCACGCGTGGGAAGCCTCACCTTCAAGGCGCCGGAACGGCGCCCTGGAGGTTGCCTGCGGCCACACTAAGCCGAAAGCGCCCGCTCTCGTCAGATCGCGGAAGCTAAGCGGCTTCAGGCCTGGTTAGTAGCTGCATGGGAGACCGGCTGTGAACCCCAGGTGCTGCAGGCGTTGTTTTGGGTTTGAGGCCCAATGGCTATGAGCACGCGTGGGAAGCCTCACCTTCAAGGCGCCGGAACGGCGCCCTGGAGGTTGCCTGCGGCCACACTAAGCCGAAAGCGCCCGCTCTCGTCAGATCGCGGAAGCTAAGTGGCTTCAGGCCTGGTTAGTAGCTGCATGGGAGACCGGCTGTGAACCCCAGGTGCTGCAGGCGTTTTTTTGGGTTTGAGACCCAATGGCTATGAGCACGCGTGGGAAGCCTCACCTTCAAGGCGCCGGAACGGCGCCCTTGAGGTTGCCTGCGGCCACACTAAGCCGAAAGCGCCCGCTCTCGTCAGATCGCGGAAGCTAAGCGGCTTCAGGCCTGGTTAGTAGCTGCATGGGAGACCGGCTGTGAACCCCAGGTGCTGCAGGTGTTTTTTTGGGTTTGAGGCCCAATGGCTATGAGCACGCGTGGGAAGCCTCACCTTCAAGGCGCCGGAACGGCGCCTTGGAGGTTGCCTGTGGCCACACTAAGCCGAAAGCGCCCGCTCTCGTCAGATCGCGGAAGCTAAACGGCTTCAGGCCTGGTTAGTAGCTGCATGGGAGACCGGCTGTGAACCCCAGGTGCTGCAGGCGTTGTTTTGGGTTTGAGGCCCAATGGCTATGAGCACGCGTGGGAAGCTTCACCTTCAAGGCGCCGGAACGGCGCCTTGGAGGTTGCCTGCGGCCACACTAAGCCGAAAGCGCCCGCTCTCGACAGATCGCGGAAGCTAAGCGGCTTCAGGCCTGGTTAGTAGCTGCATGGGAGACCGGCTGTGAACCCCAGGTGCTGCAGGCGTTTTTTTGGGTTTGAGCCCTGGAGGTTGCCTGCGGCCACACTAAGCCGAAAGCGCCCGCTTTTGTCAGATCGCGGAAGCTAAGCGGCTTCAGGCCTGGTTAGTAGCTGCATGGGAGACCGGCTGTGAACCCCAGGTGCTGCAGGCGTTTTTTTGGGTTTGAGGCCCAATGGCTATGAGCACGCGTGGGAAGCCTCACCTTCAAGGCACCGGAACGGCGCCTTGGAGGTTGCCTGCGGCCACACTAAGCCGAAAGCGCCTGCTCTTGTCAGATCGCGGAAGCTAAGCGGCTTCAGGCCTGGTTAGTAGCTGCATGGGAGACCGGCTGTGAACCCCAGGTGCTGCAGGCGTTTTTTTGGGTTTGAGGCCCAATGGCTATGAGCACGCGTGGGAAGCCTCACCTTCAAGGCACCGGAACGGCGCCCTGGAGGTTGCCTGCGGCCACACTAAGCCGAAAGCGCCCGCTCTTGTCAGATCGCGGAAGCTAAGCCGCTTCAGGCCTGGTTAGTAGCTGCATGGGAGACCGGCTGTGAACCCCAGGTGCTGCAGGCGTTTTTTTGGGTTTGAGGCCCAATGGCCTTGAGCAAGCGTGGGAAGCCTCACCTTCAAGGCACCGGAACGGCGCCTTGGAGGTTGCCTGCGGCCACACTAAGCCGAAAGCGCCCACTCTCGTCAGATCGCGGAAGCTAAGCGGCTTCAGGCCTGGTTAGTAGCTGCATGGGAGACCGGCTGTGAACCCCAGGTGCTGCAGGCGTTTTTTTGGGTTTGAGGCCCAATGGCTATGAGCACGCGTGGGAAGCCTCACCTTCAAGGCCCTGGAGGTTGCCTGCGGCCACACTAAGCCGAAAGCGCCCGCTCTCGTCAGATCGCGGAAGCTAAGCGGCTTCAGGCCTGGTTAGTAGCTGCATGGGAGACCAGCTGTGAACCCCAGGTGCTGCAGGCGTTTTTTTGGGTTAGAGGCCCAATGGCTATGAGCACGCGTGGGAAGCCTCACCTTCAAGGCGCCCTGGAGGTTGCCTGCGGCCACACTAAGCCGAAAGCGCCCGCTCTCGTCAGATCGCGGAAGCTAAGCGGCTTCAGGCCTGGTTAGTAGCTGCATGGGAGACCGGCTGTGAACCCCAGGTGCTGCAGGCGGTTTTTTGGGTTTGAGACCCAATGGCTATGAGCACGCGTGGGAAGCCTCACCTTCAAGGCGCCGGAACGGCGCCCTGGAGGTTGCCTGCGGCCACACTAAGCCGAAAGCGCCCGCTCTCGTCAGATCGCGGAAGCTAAGCGGCTTCAGGCCTGGTTAGTAGCTGCATGGGAGATCGGCTGTGAACCCCAGGTGCTACAGGCGTTTTTTTGGGTTTGAGGCCCAATGGCTATGAGCACGCGTGGGAAGCCTCACCTTCAAGGCGCTGGAACGGCGCCTTGGAGGTTGCCTGCGGCCACACTAAGCCGAAAGCGCCTGCTCTCGTCAGATCGCGGAAGCTAAGCGGCTTCAGCCCTGGTTAGTAGCTGCATGGGAGACCGGCTGTGAACCCCAGGTGCTGCAGGCGTTTTTTTGGGTTTGAGGCCCAATGGCTATGAGCACGCGTGGGAAGCCTCACCTTCAAGGCGCCGGAACGGCGCCTTGGTGGTTGCCTGCGGCCACACTAAGCCGAAAGCGCCCGCTCTCGTCAGATCGCGGAAGCTAAGCGGCTTCAGGCCTGGTTAGTAGCTGCATGGGAGACCGGCTGTGAACCCCAGGTGCTGCAGGCGTTTTTTTGGGTTTGAGGCCCAATGGCTATGAGCACGCGTGGGAAGCCTCACCTTCAAGGCGCCGGAACGGCGCCCTGGAGGGTGCCTGCGGCCACACTAAGCCGAAATCGCCCGCTCTCGTCAGATCGCGGAAGCTAAGCGGTTTCAGGCCTGGTTAGTAGCTGCATGGGAGACCGGCTGTGAACCCCAGGTGCTGCAGGTGTTTTTTTGGGTTTGAGGCCCAATGGCTATGAGCACGCGTGGGAAGCCTAACCTTCAAGGCGCCGGAACGGCGCCCTGGAGGGTGCCTGCGGCCACACTAAGCCGAAATCACCCGCTCTCGTCAGATCGCGGAAACTAAGCGGCTTCAGGCCTGGTTAGTAGCTGCATGGGAGACCGGCTGTGAACCCCAGGTGCTGCAGGCGTTTTTTTGGGTTTGAGGCCCAATGGCTATGAGCACGCGTGGGAAGCCTCACCTTCAAGGCACCGGAACGGCGCCTTGGAGGTTGCCTGCGGCCACACTAAGCCGAAAGCGCCCACTCTCGTCAGATCGCGGAAGCTAAGCGGCTTCAGGCCTGGTTAGTAGCTGCATGGGAGACCGGCTGTGAACCCCAGGTGCTGCAGGCGTTTTTTTGGGTTTGAGGCCCAATGGCTATGAGCACGCGTGGGAAGCCTCACCTTCAAGGCCCTGGAGGTTGCCTGCGGCCACACTAAGCCGAAAGCGCCCGCTCTCGTCAGATCGCGGAAGCTAAGCGGCTTCAGGCCTGGTTAGTAGCTGCATGGGAGACCAGCTGTGAACCCCAGGTGCTGCAGGCGTTTTTTTGGGTTTGAGGCCCAATGGCTATGAGCACGCGTGGGAAGCCTCACCTTCAAGGCGCCCTGGAGGTTGCCTGCGGCCACACTAAGCCGAAAGCGCCCGCTCTCGTCAGATCGCGGAAGCTAAGCGGCTTCAGGCCTGGTTAGTAGCTGCATGGGAGACCGGCTGTGAACCCCAGGTGCTGCAGGCGGTTTTTTGGGTTTGAGACCCAATGGCTATGAGCACGCGTGGGAAGCCTCACCTTCAAGGCGCCGGAACGGCGCCCTGGAGGTTGCCTGCGGCCACACTAAGCCGAAAGCGCCCGCTCTCGTCAGATCGCGGAAGCTAAGCGGCTTCAGGCCTGGTTAGTAGCTGCATGGGAGATTGGCTGTGAACCCCAGGTGCTACAGGCGTTTTTTTGGGTTTGAGGCCCAATGGCTATGAGCACGCGTGGGAAGCCTCACCTTCAAGGCCCTGGAGGTTGCCTGCGGCCACACTAAGCCGAAAGCGCCCGCTCTCGTCAGATCGCGGAAGCTAAGCGGCTTCAGGCCTGGTTAGTAGCTGCATGGGAGACCGGCTGTGAACCCCAGGTGCTGCAGGCGGTTTTTTGGGTTTGAGACCCAATGGCTATGAGCACGCGTGGGAAGCCTCACCTTCAAGGCGCCGGAACGGCGCCCTGGAGGTTGCCTGCGGCCACACTAAGCCGAAAGCGCCCGCTCTCGTCAGATCGCGGAAGCTAAGCGGCTTCAGGCCTGGTTAATAGCTGCATGGGAGATCGGCTGTGAACCCCAGGTGCTGCAGGTGTTTTTTTGGGTTTGAGGCCCAATGGCTATGAGCACGCGTGGGAAGCCTCACCTTCAAGGCGCCGGAACGGCGCCCTGAAGGGTGCCTGCGGCCACACTAAGCCGAAATCGCCCGCTCTCGTCAGATCGCGGAAGCTAAGCGGCTTCAGGCCTGGTTAGTAGCTGCATGGGAGACCGGCTGTGAACCCCAGGTGCTGCAGGCGTTTTTTTGGGTTTGAGGCCCAATGGCTATGAGCACGCGTGGGAAGCCTCACCTTCAAGGCGCCGGAACGGCGCCTTGGAGGTTGCCTGCGGCCACACTAAGCCGAAAGCGCCCGCTCTCGTCAGATCGCGGAAGCTAAGCGGCTTCAGGCCTGGTTAGTAGCTGCATGGGAGACCGGCTGTGAACCCCAGGTGCTGCAGGTGTTTTTTTGGGTTTGAGGCCCAATGGCTATGAGCACGCGTGGAAAGCCTCACCTTCAAGGCGCCGGAACGGCGCCCTTTAGGTTGCCTGCGGCCACACTAAGCCGAAAGCGCCCGCTCTCGTCAGATCGCGGAAGCTAAGCGGCTTCAGGCCTGGTTAGTAGCTGCATGGGAGACCGGCTGTGAACCCCAGGTGCTGCAAGTGTTTTTTTGGGTTTGAGGCCCAATGGCTATGAGCACGCGTGGGAAGCCTCACCTTCAAGGCGCCGGAACGGCGCCTTGGAGGTTGCCTGCGGCCACACTAAGCCGAAAGCGCCCGCTCTCGTCAGATTGCGGAAGCTAAGCGGCTTCAGGCCTGGTTAGTAGCTGCATGGGAGACCGGCTGTGAACCCCAGGTGCTGCAGGCGTTTTTTTGGGTTTGAGGCCCAATGGCTATGAGCACGCGTGGGAAGCCTCACCTTCAAGGCGCCGGAACGGCGCCCTGAAGGTTGCCTGCGGCCACACTAAGCCGAAAGCGCCTGCTCTCGTCAGATCGCGGAAGCTAAGTGGCTTCAGGCCTGGTTAGTAGCTGCATGGGAGACCGGCTGTGAACCCCAGGTGCTGCAGGTGTTTTTTTGGGTTTGAGACCCAATGGCTATGAGCACGCGTGGGAAGCCTCACCTTCAAGGCGCCGGAACGGCGCTTTGGATGTTGCCTGCGGCCACACTAAGCCGAAAGCGCCCGCTCTCGTCAGATCGCGGAAGCTAAGCGGCTTCAGGCCTGGTTAGTAGCTGCATGGGAGACCTGCTGTGAACCCCAGGTGCTGCAGGTGTTTTTTTGGGTTTGAGGCCCAATGGCTATGAGCACGCGTGGGAAGCCTCACCTTCAAGGCGCCGGAACGGCGCCCTGGAGGTTGCCTGCGGCCACACTAAGCCGAAAGCGCCCGCTCTCGTCAGATTGCGGAAGCTAAGCGGCTTCAGGCCTGGTTAGTAGCTGCATGGGAGACCGGCTGTGAACCCCAGGTGCTGCAGGCGTTTTTTTGGGTTTGAGGCCCAATGGCTATGAGCACGCGTGGGAAGCCTCACCTTCAAGGCGCCGGAACGGCGCCTTGGAGGTTGCCTGCGGCCACACTAAGCCGAAAGCGCCCGCTCTCGTCAGATCGCGGAAGCTAAGCGGCTTCAGGCCTGGTTAGTAGCTGCATGGGAGACCGGCTGTGAACCCCAGGTGCTGCAGGCGTTTTTTTGGGTTTGAGGCCCAATGGCTATGAGCACGCGTGGGAAGCCTCACGGTTGCCTGCGGCCACACTAAGCCGAAAGCGCCCGCTCTCGTCAGATCGCGGAAGCTAAGCGGCTTCAGGCCTGGTTAGTAGCTGCATGGGAGACCGGCTGTGAACCCCAGTTGCTGCAGGTGTTTTTTTGGGTTTGAGGCCCAATGGCTATGAGCACGCGTGGGAAGCCTCACGGTTGCCTGCGGCCACACTAAGCCGAAAGCGCCCGCTCTCGTCAGATCGCGGAAGCTAAGCGGCTTCAGGCCTGGTTAGTAGCTGCATGGGAGACCGGCTGTGAACCCCAGGTGCTGCAGGCGTTTTTTTGGGTTTGAGGCCCAATGGCTATGAGCACGCGTGGGAGGCTTCACCTTCAAGGAGCCGGAACGGCGCCTTGGAGGTTGCCTGCGGCCACACTAAGCCGAAAGCGCCCGCTCTCGTCAGATCGCGGAAGCTAAGCGGCTTCAGGCCTGGTTAGTAGCTGCATGGGAGACCGGCTGTGAACCCCAGGTGCTGCAGGCGTTTTTTTGGGTTTGAGGCCCAATGGCTATGAGCACGCGTGGGAAGCCTCACCTTCAAGGAGCCGGAACGGCGCCCTGGAGGTTGCCTGCGGCCGCACTAAGCCGAAAGCGCCCGCTCTTGTCAGATCGCGGAAGCTAAGCGGCTTCAGGCCTGGTTAGTAGCTGCGTGGGAGACCGGCTGTGAACCCCAGGTGCTGCAGGTGTTTTTTTGGGTTTGAGGCCCAATGGCTATGAGCACGCGTGGGAAGCCTCACCTTCAAGGCGCCGGAACGGCGCCTTGGAGGTTGCCTGCGGCCACACTAAGCCGAAAGCGCCCGCTCTCGTCAGATCGCGGAAGCTAAGCGGCTTCAGGCCTGGTTAGTAGCTGCATGGGAGACTGGCTGTGAACCCCAGGTGCTGCAGGCGTTTTTTTGGGTTTGAGGCCCAATGGCAATGAGCACGCGTGGGAAGCCTCACCTTCAAGGCGCCGGAACGGCGCTTTGGAGGTTGCCTGCGGCCACACTAAGCCGAAAGCGCCCGCTCTCGTCAGATCGCGGAAGCTAAGCGGCTTCAGGCCTGGTTAGTAGCTGCATGGGAGACCGGCTGTGAGCCCCAGGTGCTGCAGGCGTTTTTTTGGGTTTGAGGCCCAATGGCTATGAGCACGCGTGGGAAGCCTCACCTTCAAGGCGCCGGAACGGCGCCTTGGAGGTTGCCTGCGGCTACACTAAGCCGAAAGCGCCCGCTCTCGTCAGATCGCGGAAGCTAAGCGGCTTCAGGCCTGGTTAGTAGCTGCATGGGAGACCGGCTGTGAACCCCAGGTGCTGCAGGCATTTTTTTGGGTTTGAGGCCCAATGGCTATGAGCACGCGTGGGAAGCCTCACCTTCAAGGCGCCGGAACGGCGCCCTGGAGGTTGCCTGCGGCCACACTAAGCCGAAAGCGCCCGCTCTCGTCAGATTGCGGAAGCTAAGCGGCTTCAGGCCTGGTTAGTAGCTGCATGGGAGACCGGCTGTGAACCCCAGGTGCTGCAGGTGGTTTTTTGGGTTTGAGGCCCAATGGCTATTAGCACGCGTGGGAAGCCTCACCTTCAAGGCGCCGGAACGGCGCCCTGGAGGTTGCCTGCGGCCACACTAAGCCGAAAGCGCCCGCTCTCGTCAGATCGCGGAAGCTAAGCGGCTTCAGGCCTGGTTAGTAGCTGCATGGGAGACCGGCTGTGAACCCCAGGTGCTGCAGGCGTTTTTTTGGGTTTGAGGCCCAATGGCTATGAGCACGCGTGGGAAGCCTCACCTTCAAGTCGCCGGAACGGCGCCCTGAAGAGTGCCTGCGGCCACACTAAGCCGAAATCGCCCGCTCTCGTCAGATCGCGGAAGCTAAGCGGCTTCAGGCCTGGTTAGTAGCTGCATGGGAGACCGGCTGTGAACCCCAGGTGCTGCAGGTGTTTTTTTGGGTTTGAGGCCCAATGGCTATGAGCACGCGTGGGAAACCTCACCTTCAAGGCGCCGGAACGGCGCCTTGGAGGTTGCCTGCGGCCACACTAAGCCGAAAGCGCCCGCTCTCGTCAGATCGCGGAAGCTAAGCGGCTTCAGGCCTGGTTAGTAGCTGCATGGGAGACCGGCTGTGAACCCCAGGTGCTGCAAGCGTTTTTTTGGGTTTGAGGCCCAATGGCTATGAGCACGCGTGGGAAGCCTCACCTTCAAGGCGCCGGAACGGCGCCTTTGAGGTTGCCTGCGGCCACACTAAGCCGAAAGCGCCCGCTCTCGTCAGATTGCGGAAGCTAAGCGGCTTCAGGCCTGGTTAGTAGCTGCATGGGAGACCGGCTGTGAGCCCCAGGTGCTGCAGGCGTTTTTTTGGGTTTGAGGCCCAATGGCTATGAGCACGCGTGGGAAGCCTCACCTTCAAGGCGCCGGAACGGCGCCCTGAAGGTTGCCTGCGGCCACACTAAGCCGAAAGCGCCTGCTCTCGTCAGATCGTGGAAGCTAAGCGGCTTCAGGCCAGGTTAGTAGCTGCATGGGAGACCGGCTGTGAACCCCAGGTGCTGCAGTCGTTTTTTTGGGTTTGAGGCCCAATGGCTATGAGCACGCGTGGGAAGCCTCACCTTCAAGGCGCCGGAACGGCGCTTTGGATGTTGCCTGCGGCCACACTAAGCCGAAAGCGCCCGCTCTCGTCAGATCGCGGAAGCTAAGCGGCTTCAGGCCTGGTTAGTAGCTGCATGGGAGACCTGCTGTGAACCCCAGGTGCTGCAGGTGTTTTTTTGGGTTTGAGGCCCAATGGCTATGAGCACGCGTGGGAAGCCTCACCTTCAAGGCGCCGGAACGGCGCCCTGGAGGTTGCCTGCGGCCACACTAAGCCGAAAGCGCCCGCTCTCGTCAGATCGCGGAAGCTAAGCGGCTTCAGGCCTGGTTAGTAGCTGCATGGGAGACCGGCTGTGAACCCCAGGTGCTGCAGGCGTTTTTTTGGGTTTGAGGCCCAATGGCTATGAGCACGCGTGGGAAGCCTCACAGTTGCCTGCGGCCACACTAAGCCGAAAGCGCCCGCTCTCGTCAGATCGCGGAAGCTAAGCGGCTTCAGGCCTGGTTAGTAGCTGCATGGGACACCGGCTGTGAACCCCAGTTGCTGCAGGTGTTTTTTTGGGTTTGAGGCCCAATGGCTATGAGCACGCGTGGCAAGCCTCACGGTTGCCTGCGGCCACACTAAGCCGAAAGCGCCCGCTCTCGTCAGATTGCGGAAGCTAAGCGGCTTCAGGCCTGGTTAGTAGCTGCATGGGAGACCGGTTGTGAACCCCAGGTGCTGCAGGCGTTTTTTTGGGTTTGAGGCCCAATGGCTATGAGCACGCGTGGGAAGCCTCACCTTCAAGGAGCCGGAACGGCGCCTTGGAGGTTGCCTGCGGCCACACTAAGCCGAAAGCGCCCGCTCTCGTCAGATCGCGGAAGCTAAGCGGCTTCAGGCCTGGTTAGTAGCTGCATGGGAGACCGGCTGTGAACCCCAGGTGCTGCAGGCGTATTTTTGGGTTTGAGGCCCAATGGCTATGAGCACGCGTGGGAAGCCTCACCTTCAAGGAGCCGGAACGGCGCCCTGCAGGTTGCCTGCGGCCGCACTAAGCCGAAAGCGCCCGCTCTTGTCAGATCGCGGAAGCTAAGCGGCTTCAGGCCTGGTTAGTAGCTGCATGGGAGACCGGCTGTGAACCCCAGGTGCTGCAGGTGTTTTTTTGGGTTTGAGGCCCAATGGCTATGAGCACGCGTGGGAAGCCTCACCTTTAAGGCGCCGGAACGGCGCCGTGGAGGTTGCCTGCGGCCACACTAAGCCGAAAGCGCCCGCTCTCGTCAGATCGCGGAAGCTAAGCGGCTTCAGGCCTGGTTAGTAGCGGCATGGGAGACTGGCTGTGAACCCCAGGTGCTGCAGGCGTTTTTTTGGGTTTGAGGCCCAATGGCAATGAGCACGCGTGGGAAGCCTCACCTTCAAGGCGCCGGAACGGCGCTTTGGAGGTTGCCTGCGGCCACACTAAGCCGAAAGCGCCCGCTGTCATCAGATCGCGGAAGCTAAGCGGCTTCAGGCCTGGTTAGTAGCTGCATGGGAGACCGGCTGTGAACCCCAGGTTCTGCAGGTGTTTTTTTGGGTTTGAGGCCCAATGGCTATGAGCACGCGTGGGAAGCCTCACCTTCAAGGCGCCGGAACGGCGCCCTGTGGGTTGCCTGCGGCCACACTAAGCCGGAAGCGCCCGCTCTCGTCAGATCGCGGAAGCTAAGCGGCTTCAGGCCTGGTTAGTAGCTGCATGGGAGACCGGCTGTGAGCCCCAGGTGCTGCAGGCGTTTTTTTGGGTTTGAGGCCCAATGGCTATGAGCACGCGTGGGAAGCCTCACCTTCAAGGCGCCGGAACGGCGCCTTGGAGGTTGCCTGCGGCCACACTAAGCCGAAAGCGCCCGCTCTCGTCAGATCGCGGAAGCTAAGCGGCTTCAGGCCTGGTTAGTAGCTGCATGGGAGACCGGCTGTGAACCCCAGGTGCTGCAGGCATTTTTTTGGGTTTGAGGCCCAATGGCTATGAGCACGCATGGGAAGCCTCACCTTCAAGGCGCCGGAACGGCGCCCTGGAGGTTGCCTGCGGCCACACTAAGCCGAAAGCGCCCGCTCTTGTCAGATTGCGGAAGCTAAGCGGCTTCAGGCCTGGTTAGTAGCTGCATGGGAGACCGGCTGTGAACCCCAGGTGCTGCAGGCGGTTTTTTGGGTTTGAGGCCCAATGGCTATTAGCACGCGTGGGAAGCCTCACCTTCAAGGCGCCGGAACGGCGCCCTGTAGGTTGCCTGCGGCCACACTAAGCCGAAAGCGCCCGCTCTCGTCAGATTGCGGAAGCTAAGCGGCTTCAGGCCTGGTTAGTAGCTGCATGGGAGACCGGCTGTGAACCCCAGGTGCTGCAGGCGTTTTTTTGGGTTTGAGGCCCAATGGCTATGAGCACGCGTGGGAAGCCTCACCTTCAAGGCGCCGGAACGGCGCCCTGGTGGTTGCCTGCGGCCACACTAAGCCGAAAGCGCCCGCTCTCGTCAGATCGCGGAAGCTAAGCGGCTTCAGGTCTGGTTAGTAGCTGCATGGGAGACCGACTGTGAACCCCAGGTGCTGCAGGCGTTTTTTTGGGTTTGAGGCCCAATGGCTATGAGCACGCGTGGGAAGCCTCACCTTCAAGGCGCCGGAACGGCGCCCTGGAGGTTGCCTGCGGCCACACTAAGCCGAAAGCGCCCGCTCTCGTCAGATCGCGGAAGTTAAGCGGCTACAGGCCTGGTTAGTAGCTGCATGGGAGACCGGCTGTGAACCCCAGGTGCTGCAGGTGATTTTTTGGGTTTGAGGCCCAATGGCTATGAGCACGCGTAGGAAGCCTCACCTTCAAGGCGCCGGAACGGCGCCTTGGAGGTTGCTTGCGGCCACACTAAGCCGAAAGCGCCCGCTCTCGTCAGATCGCGGAAGCTAAGCGGCTTCAGGCCTGGTTAGTAGCTGCATGGGAGACTGGCTGTGAACCCCAGGTGCTGCAGGCGTTTTTTTGGGTTTGAGGCCCAATGGCTATGAGCACGCGTGGGAAGCCTCACCTTCAAGGCGCCGGAACGGCGCCTTGGCGGTTGCCTGCGGCCACACTAAGCCGAAAGCGCCCGCTCTCGTCAGATCGCGGAAGCTAAGCGGCTTCAGGCCTGGTTAGTAGCTGCATGGGAGACCGGCTGTGAACCCCAGGTGCTGCAGGCGTTTTTTTGGGTTTGAGGCCCAATGGCTATGAGCACGCGTGGGAAGCCTCACCTTCAAGGCGCCGGAACGGCGCCCTGTGGGTTGCCTGCGGCCACACTAAGCCGAAAGCGCCCGCTCTCGTCAGATCGCGTAAGCTAAGTGGCTTCAGGCCTGGTTAGTAGCTGCATGGGAGACCGGCTGTGAACCCCAGGTGCTGCAGGCGTTTTTTTGGATTTGAGGCCCAATGGCTATGAGCACGCGTGGGAAGCCTCACCTTCAAGGCGCCGGAACGGCGCTTTGGAGGTTGACTGCGGCCACTCTAAGCCGAAAGCGCCCGCTCTCATCAGATCCTGGAAGCTAAGTGGCTTCAGGCCTGGTTAGTAGCTGCATGGGAGACCGGCTGTGAACCCCAGGTGCTGCAGGCGTTTTTTTGGGTTTGAGGCCCAATGGCTATGAGCACGCGTGGGAAGCCTCACCGTCAAGGCGCCGGAACGGCGCCCTGGAGGTTGCCTGCGGCCACACTAAGCCGAAAGCGCCCGCTCTCGTCAGATCGCGGAAGCTAAGCGGCTTCAGGCCTGGTTAGTAGCTGCATGGGAGACCGGCTGTGAACCACAGGTGCTGCAGGTGTTTTTTTGGGTTTGAGGCCCAATGGCTATGAGCACGCGTGGGAAGCCTCACCTTCAAAGCGCCGGAACGGCGCCCTGGAGGTTGCCTGCGGCCACACTAAGCAGAAAGCGCCTGCTCTCGTCAGATTGCGGAAGCTAAGCGGCTTCAGGCCTGGTTAGTAGCTGCATGGGAGACCGGCTGTGAACCCCAGGTGCTGCAGGCGTTTTTTTGGGTTTGAGGCCCAATGGCTATGAGCACGCATGGGAAGCCTCACCTTCAAGGCGCCGGAACGGCGCTTTGGAGGTTGCCTGCGGCCACACTAAGCCGAAAGCGCCCGCTCTCGTCAGATCGCGGAAGTTAAGCGGCTTCAGGCCTGGTTACTAGCTGCATGGGAGAACGGCTGTGAACCCCAGGTGCTGCAGGTGTTTTTTTGGGTTTGAGGCCCAATGGCTATGAGCACGCGTGGGAAGCCTCACCTTCAAGGCGCCGGAACGGCGCCTTGGAGGTTGCCTGCGGCCACACTAAGCCGAAAGCGCCCGCTCTCGTCAGATCGCGGAAGCTAAGCGGCTTCAGGCCTGGTTAGTAGCTGCATGGGAGACCGGCTGTGAACCCCAGGTGCTGCAGGCGTTTTTTTGGGTTTGAGGCCCAATGGCTATGAGCACGCGTGGGAAGCCTCACCTTCAAGGCGCCGGAACGGCGCCTTGGAGGTTGCCTGCGGCCACACTAAGCCGAAAGCGCCCGCTCTCGTCAGATCCCGGAAGCTACGCGGCTTCAGGCCTGGTTAGTAGCTGCATGGGAGACCGGCTGTGAACCCCAGGTGCTGCAGGTGTTTTTTTGGGTTTGAGGCCCAATGGCTATGAGCACGCGTGGGAAGCCTCACCTTCAAGGCGCCAGAACGGCGCCTTGGAGGTTGCCTGTGGCCACACTAAGCTGAAAGCGCCCGCTCTCGTCAGATCGCGGAAGCTAAGCGGCTTCAGGCCTGGTAAGTAGCTGCATGGGAGACCGGCTGTGAACCCCAGGTGCTGCAGGCGTTTTTTTGGGTTTGAGGCCCAATGGCTATGAGCACGCGTGGGAAGCCTCACCTTCAAGGCGCCGGAACGGCGCCTTGGAGGTTGCCTGCGGCCACACTAAGCCGAAAGCGCCCGCTTTCGTCAGATCGCGGAAGCTAAGCGGCTTCATGCCTGGTTAGTAGCTGCATGGGAGACCGGCTGTGAACCCCAGGTGCTGCAGGCGTTTTTTTGGGTTTGAGGCCCAATGGCTATGAGCACGCGTGGGAAGCCTCACCTTCAAGGCGCCGGAACGGCGCCCTGGAGGTTGCCTGCGGCCACACTAAGCCGAAAGCGCCCGCGCTCATCAGATCGCGGAAGCTAAGCGGCTTCAGGCCTGGTTAGTAGCTGCATGGGAGACCGGCTGTGAACCCCAGGTGCTGCAGGAGTTTTTTTGGGTTTGAGGCCCGATGGCTATGAGCACGCGTGGGAAGCCTCACCTTCAAGGCGCCGTTCGCCTTGGAGGTTGCCTGCGGCCACACTAAGCCAAAAGCGCCCGCTCTCGTCAGATCGTGGAAGCTAAGCGGCTTCAGGCCTGGTTAGTAGCTGCATGGGAGACCGGCTGTGAACCCCAGGTGCTGCAGGCGTTTTTTTGGGTTTGAGGCCCAATGGCTATGAGCACGCGTGGGAAGCCTCACCTTCAAGGCGCCGGAACGGCGCCCTGGAGGTTGCCTGCGGCCACACTAAGCCGAAAGCGCCCGCTCTCGTCAGATTGCGGAAGCTAAGCGGCTTCAGGCCTGGTTAGTAGCTGCATGGGAGACCGGCTGTGAACCCCAGGTGCTGCAGGCGTTTTTTTGGGTTTGAGGCCCAATGGCTATGAGCACGCGTGGGAAGCCTCACCTTCAAGGCGCCGGAACGGCGCCTTGGAGGTTGCCTGCGGCCACACTAAGCTGAAAGCGCCCGCTCTCGTCAGATCGCGAAAGCTAAGTGGCTTCAGGCCTGGTTAGTAGCTGCATGGGAGACCGGCTGTGAACCCCAGGTGCTGCAGGCGTTTTTTTGGGTTTGAGGCCCAATGGCTATGAGCACGCGTGGGAAGCCTCACCTTCAAGGCGCCGGAACGGCGCCCTGGAGGTTGCCTGCGGCCACACTAAGCCGAAAGCGCCCGCTCTCGTCAGATCGCGGAAGCTAAGCGGCTTCAGGCCTGGTTAGTAGCTGCATGGGAGACCGGCTGTGAACCCCAGGTGCTGCAGGCGTTTTTTTGGGTTTGAGGCCCAATGGCTATGAGCACGCGTGGGAAGCCTCACCTTCAAGGCGCCGGAACGGCGCTTTGGAGGTTGCCTGCGGCCACACTAAGCCGAAAGCGCCCGCTCTCGTCAGATCCCGGAAGCTAAGCGGCTTCAGGCCTGGTTAGTAGCTGCATGGGAGACCGGCTGTGAACCCCAGGTGCTGCAGGCGGTTTTTTGGGTTTGAGGCCCAATGGCTATGAGCACGCGTGGGAAGCCTCACCTTCAAGGCGCCGGAACGGCGCCTTGGAGGTTGCCTGCGGCCACACTAAGCCGAAAGCGCCTGCTCTCGTCAGAGCGCGGAAGCTAAGCGGCTTCAGGCCTGGTTAGTAGCTGCATGGGAGACCGGCTGTGAACCCCAGGTGCTGCAGGCGTTTTTTTGGATTTGAGGCCCAATGGCTATGAGCACGCGTGGGAAGCCTCACCTTCAAGGCGCCGGAACGGCGCTTTGGAGGTTGCCTGCGGCCACACTAAGCCGAAAGCGCCCGCTCTCGTCAGATCCCGGAAGCTAAGCGGCTTCAGGCCTGGTTAGTAGCTGCATGGGAGACCGGCTGTGAACCCCAGGTGCTGCAGGCGGTTTTTTGGGTTTGAGGCCCAATGGCTATGAGCACGCGTGGGAAGCCTCACCTTCAAGGCGCCGGAACGGCGCCCTGGAGATTGCCTGCGGCCACACTAAACCGAAAGTGCCCGCTCTCGTCAGATCGCGGAAGCTAAGCGGCTTCAGGCCTGGTTAGTAGCTGCATGGGAGACCGGCTGTGAACCCCAGGTGATGCAGGCGTTTTTTTGGGTTTGAGGCCCAATGGCTATGAGCACGCGTGGGAAGCCTCACCTTCAAGGCGCCGGAACGGCGCTTTGGAGGTTGCCTGCGGCCACACTAAGCCGAAAGCGCCCGCTCTCGTCAGATCGCGGAAGCTAAGCGGCTTTAGGCCTGGTTAGTAGCTGCATGGGAGACCGGCTGTGAACCCCAGGTGCTGCAGGCGTTTTTTTGGGTTTGATGCCCAATGGCTATGAGCACGCGTGGGAAGCCTCACCTTCAAGGCGCCGGAACGGCGCCTTGGAGATTGCCTGCGGCCACACTAAGCCGAAAGCGCCCGCTCTTGTCAGATCGCAGAAGCTAAGCGGCTTCAGGCCTGGTTAGTAGCTGCATGGGAGACCGGCTGTGAACCCCAGGTGCTGCAGGCGTTTTTTTGGGTTTGAGGCCCAATGACTATGAGCACGCGTGGGAAGCCTCACCTTCAAGGCGCCGGAACGGCGCCCTGGAGGTTGCCTGCGGCCACACTAAGCCGAAAGCGCCCGCGCTCATCAGATCGCGGAAGCTAAGCGGCTTCAGGCCTGGTTAGTAGCTGCATGGGAGACCGGCTGTGAACCCCAGGTGCTGCAGGCGGTTTTTTGGGTTTGAGGCCCAATGGCTATGAGCACGCGTGGGAAGCCTCACCTTCAAGGCGCCGGAACGGCGCCTTGGAGGTTGCCTGCGGCCACACTAAGCCGAAAGCGCTCGCTCTTGTCAGATCGTGGAGGCTAAGCGGCTTCAGGCCTGGTTAGTAGCTGCATGGGAGACCGGCTGTGAACCCCAGGTGCTGCAGACGTTTTTTTGGGTTTGAGGCCCAATGGCTATGAGCACGCGTGGGAAGCCTCACCTTCAAGGCGCCGGAACGGCGCCTTGCAGGTTGCCTGCGGCCACACTAAGCCGAAAGCGCCCGCTCACGTCAGATCGCGGAAGCTAAGCGGCTTCAGGCCTGGTTAGTAGCTGCATGGGAGACCGGCTGTGAACCCCAGGTGCTGCAGGCGTTTTTTTGGGTTTGAGGCCCAATGGCTATGAGCACGCGTGGGAAGCCTCGCCTTCAAGGCGCCGGAACGGCGCCTTGGAGGTCCCCTGCGGCCACACTAAGCTGAAAGCGCCCGCTCTCGTCAGATCGTGGCAGCTAAGCGGCTTCAGGCCTGGTTAGTAGCTGCATGGGAGACCGGCTGTGAACCCCAGGTGCTGCAGGCGTTTTTTTGGGTTTGAGGCCCAATGGCTATGAGCACGCGTGGGAAGCCTCACCTTCAAGGCGCCGGAACGGCGGCTTGGAGCTTGCCTGCGGCCACACTAAGCTGAAAGCGCCCGCTCTCGTCAGATCGTGGAAGCTAAGCGGCTTCAGGCCTGGTTAGTAGCTGCATGGGAGACCGGCTGTGAACCCCAGGTGCTGCAGGCGTTTTTATGGGTTTGAGGCCCAATGGCTATGAGCACGCGTGGGAAGCCTCACCTTCAAGGCGCCGGAACGGCGCTTTGGAGGTTCCCTGCGGCCACACTAAGCCGAAAGCGCCCGCTCTCGTCAGATCGCGGAAGCTAAGTGGCTTCAGGCCTGGTTAGTAGCTGCATGGGAGACCGGCTGTGAACCCCAGGTGCTGCAGGCGTTTTTTTGGGTTTGAGGCCCAATGGCTATGAGCACGCGTGGGAAGCCTCACCTTCAAGGCGCCGGAACGGCGCTTTGGAGGTTGCCTGCGGCCACACTAAGCCGAAAGCGCCCGCTCTCGTCAGATCGTGGAAGCTAAGCGGCTTCAGGCCTGGTTAGTAGCTGCATGGGATACCGGCTGTGAACCACAGGTGCTGCAGGCGTTTTTTTGGGTTTGAGGCCCAATGGCTATGAGCACGTGTGGGAAGCCTCACCTTCAAGGCGCCGGAACGGCGCCTTGGAGATTGCCTGCGGCCACACTAAGCCGAAAGCGCCCGCTGTCGTCAGATCGCAGAAGCTAAGCGGCTTCAGGCCTGGTTAATAGCTGCATGGGAGACCGGCTGTGAACCCCAGGTGCTGCAGGAGTTTTTTTGGGTTTGAGGCCCAATTGCTATGAGCACGCGTGGGAAGCCTCACCTTCAAGGCGCCGGAACGGCGCCCTGGAGGTTGCCTGCGGCCACACTAAGCCGAAAGCGCCCGCGCTCATCAGATCGCGGAAGCTAAGCGGCTTCAGGCCTGGTTAGTAGCTGCATGGGAGACCGGCTGTGAACCCCAGGTGCTGCAGGCGTTTTTTTGGGTTTGAGGCCCAATGGCTATGAGCACGCGTGGGAAGCCTCACCTTCAAGGCGCCGGAACGGCGCCTTGGAGGTTGCCTGCGGCCACACTAAGCCGACAGCGCCCGCTCTTGTCAGATCGCGGAAGCTAAGCGGCTTCAGGCCTGGTTAGTAGCTGCATGGGAGACCGGCTGTGAACCCCAGGTGCTGCAGGAGTTTTTTTGGGTTTGAGGCCCAATGGCTATGAGCACGCGTGGGAAGCCTCACCTTCAAGGCGCCGGAACGGCGCCCTGGAGGTTGCCTGCGGCCACACTAAGCCGAAAGCGCCCGCTCTCGTCAGATTGCGGAAGCTAAGCGGATTCAGGCCTGGTTAGTAGCTGCATGGGAGACCGGCTGTGAACCCCAGGTGCTGCAGGCGTTTTTTTGGGTTTGAGGCCCAATGGCTATGAGCACGCGTGGGAAGCCTCACCTTCAAGGCGCCGGAACGGCGGCTTGGAGGTTGCCTGCGGCCACACTAAGCCGAAAGCGCCCGCTCTCGTCAGATCGCGGAAGCTAAGCGGCTTCAGGCCTGGTTAGTAGCTGCATGGGAGACCGGCTGTGAACCCCAGGTGCTGCAGGCGTTTTTTTGGGTTTGAGGCCCAATGGCTATGAGCACGCGTGGGAAGCCTCACCTTCAAGGCGCCGGAACGGCGCCTTAGAGGTTGCCTGCGGCCACACTAAGCCGAAAGCGCCCGCTCTTGTCAGATCGCGGAAGCTAAGCGGCTTCAGGCCTGGTTAGTAGCTGCATGGGAGACCGGCTGTGAACCCCAGGTGCTGCAGGCGTTTTTTTGGGTTTGAGGCCCAATGGCTATGAGCACGCGTGGGAAGCCTCACCTTCAAGGCGCCGGAACAGCGCCCTGAAGGTTGCCTGCGGCCACACTAAGCCGAAAGCGCCCGCTCTCATCAGATCGCGGAAGCTAAGCGGCTTCAGGCCTGGTTAGCAGCTGCATGGGAGACCGGCTGTGAACCCCAGGTGCTGCAGGTGTTTTTTTGGGTTTGAGGCCCAATGGCTATGAGCACGCGTGGGAAGCCTCACCTTCAAGGCGCCGGAACGGCGCCCTGGAGGTTGCCTGCGGCCACACTAAGCCGAAAGCGCCCGCTCTCGTCAGATCGCGGAAGCTAAGCGGCTTCAGGCCTGGTTAGTAGCTGCATGGGAGACTGGCTGTGAACCCCAGGTGCTGCAGACGTTTTTTTGGGTTTGAGGCCCAATGGCTATGAGCACGCGTGGGAAGCCTCACCTTCAAGGCGCCGGAACGGCGCCTTGCAGGTTGCCTGCGGCCACACTAAGCCGAAAGCGCCCGCTCACGTCAGATCGCGGAAGCTAAGCGGCTTCAGGCCTGGTTAGTAGCTGCATGGGAGACCGACTGTGAACCCCAGGTGCTGCAGGCGTTTTTTTGGGTTTGAGGCCCAATGGCTATGAGCACGCGTGGGAAGCCTCACCTTCAAGGCGCCGGAACGGCGCCCTGGAGGTTGCCTGCGGCCACACTAAGCCGAAAGCGCCCGCTCTCGTCAGATCGCGGAAGTTAAGCAGCTTTAGGCCTGGTTAGTAGCTGCATGGGAGACCGGCTGTGAACCCCAGGTGCTGCAGGCGTTTTTTTGGGTTTGAGGCCCAATGGCTATGAGCACGCGTGGGAAGCCTCACCTTCAAGGCGCCGGAACGGCGCCTTGGAGGTTGCCTGCGGCCACACTAAGCCGAAAGCGCCCGCTCTCGTCAGATCGCGGAAGCTAAGCGGCTTCAGGCCTGGTTAGTAGCTGCATGGGAGACCGGCTGTGAACCCCAGGTGCTGCAAGCGTTTTTTTGGGTTTGAGGCCCAATGGCTATGAGCACGCGTGGGAAGCCTTACCTTCAAGGCGCTGGAACGGCGCCCTGGAGGTTGCCTGCGGCCACACTAAGCCGAAAGCGCCCGCTCTCGTCAGATCGCGGAAGCTAAGCGGCTTCAGGCCTGGTTAGTAGCTGCATGGGAGACCGGCTGTGAACCCCAGGTGCTGCAGGCGTTTTTTTGGGTTTGAGGCCCAATGGCTATGAGCACGCGTGGGAAGGCTCACCTTCAAGGCGCCGGAACGGCGCCTTGGAGGTTGCCTGCGGCCACACTAAGCCGAAAGCGCCCGCTCTCGTCAGATCGCGGAAGCTAAGCGGCTTCAGGCCTGGTTAGTAGCTGCATGGGAGACCGGCTGTGAACCCCAGGTGCTGCAGGTGTTTTTTTGGGTTTGAGGCCCAATGGCTATGAGCACGCGTGGGAAGCCTCACCTTCAAGGCGCCGGAACGGCGCCTTGGATGTTGCCTGCGGCCACACTAAGCCGAAAGCGCCCGCTCTCGTCAGATCGCGGAAGCTAAGCGGCTTCAGGCCTGGTTAGTAGCTGCATGGGAGACCGGTTGTGAACCCCAGGTGCTGCAGGCGTTTTTTTGGGTTTGAGGCCCAATGGCTATGAGCACGCGTGGGAAGCCTCACCTTCAAGGCGCCGGAACGGCGCTTTGGAGGTTGCCTGCGGCCACACTAAGCTGAAAGCGCCCGCTCTCGTCAGATTGCGGAAGCTAAGCGGCTTCAGGCCTGGTTAGTAGCTGCATGGGAGACTGGCTGTGAACCCCAGGTGCTGCAGGCGTTTTTTTGGGTTTGAGGCCCAATGGCTATGAGCACGCGTGGGAAGCCTCACCTTCAAGGCGCCGGAACGGCGCCTTGGAGGTTGCCTGCGGCCACACTAAGCCGAAAGCGCCCGCTCTCGTCAGATCGCGGAAGCTAAGCGGCTTCAGGCCTGGTTAGTAGCTGCATGGGAGACCGGCTGTGAACCCCAGGTGCTGCAGGCGTTTTTTTGGGTTTGAGGCCCAATGGCTATGAGCACGCGTGGGAAGCCTCACCTTCAAGGCGCCGGAACGGCGCCTTAGAGGTTACCTGCGGCCACACTAAGCCGAAAGCGCCCGCTCTTGTCAGATCGCGGAAGCTAAGCGGCTTCAGGCCTGGTTAGTAGCTGCATGGGAGACCGGCTGTGAACCCCAGGTGCTGCAGGCGTTTTTTTGGGTTTGAGGCCCAATGGCTATGAGCACGCGTGGGAAGCCTCACCTTCAAGGCGCCGGAACGGCGCCCTGAAGGTTGCCTGCGGCCACACTAAGCCGAAAGCGCCTGCTCTCGTCAGATCGCGGAAGCTAAGCGGCTTCAGGCCTGGTTAGCAGCTGCATGGGAGACCGGCTGTGAACCCCAGGTGCTGCAGGAGTTTTTTTGGGTTTGAGGCCCAATGGCTATGAGCACGCGTGGGAAGCCTCACCTTCAAGGCGCCGGAACGGCGCCTTGCAGGTTGCCTGCGGCCACACTAAGCCGAAAGCGCCCGCTCACGTCAAATCGCGGAAGCTAAGCGGCTTCAGGCCTGGTTAGTAGCTGCATGGGACACCGACTGTGAACCCCAGGTGCTGCAGGTGTTTTTTTGGGTTTGAGGCCCAATGGCTATGAGCACGCGTGGGAAGCCTCACCTTCAAGGCGCCGGAACGGCGCCCTGGAGGTTGCCTGCGGCCACACTAAGCCGAAAGCGCCCGCTCTCGTCAGATCGCGGAAGCTAAGCGGCTTTAGGCCTGGTTAGTAGCTGCATGGGAGACCGGCTGTGAACCCCAGGTGCTGCAGGCGTTTTTTTGGGTTTGAGGCCCAATGGCTATGAGCACGCGTGGGAAGCCTCACCTTCAAGGCGCCGGAACGGCGCCTTGGAGGTTTCCTGCGGCCACACTAAGCCGAAAGCGCCCGCTCTCGTCAGATCGCGGAAGCTAAGCGGCTTCAGGCCTGGTTAGTAGCTGCATGGGAGACCGGCTGTGAACCCCAGGTGCTGCAGGCGTTTTTTTGGGTTTGAGGCCCAATGGCTATGAGCACGCGTGGGAAGCCTCACCTTCAAGACGCCGAAACGGCGCCTTGGAGTTTGCCTGCGGCCACACTAAGCCGAAAGCGCCCGCTCTCGTCAGATCGCGGAAGCTAAGCGGCTTCAGGCCTGGTTAGTAGCTGCATGGGAGACCGGCTGTGAACCCCAGGTGCTGCAGGCGATTTTTTGGATTTGAGGCCCAATGGCTATGAGCACGCGTGGGAAGCCTCACCTTCAAGGCGCCGGAACGGCGCCCTGGAAGTTGCCTGCGGCCACACTAAGCTGAAAGCGCCCGCTCTCGTCAGATCGCGGAAGCTAAGCGGCTTCAGGCCTGGTTAGTAGCTGCATGGGAGACTGGCTGTGAACCCCAGGTGCTGCAGGCGTTTTTTTGGGTTTGAGGCCCAATGGCTATGAGCACGCGTGGGAAGCCTCACCTTCAAGGCGCCGGAACGGCGCCTTGGAGGTTGCCTGCGGCCACACTAAGCCGAAAGCGCCCGCTCTCGTCAGATTGCGGAAGCTAAGCGGCTTCAGGCCTGGTTAGTAGCTGCATGGGAGACCGGCTGTGAACCCCAGGTGCTGCAGGTGTTTTTTTGGGTTTGAGGCCCAATGGCTATGAGCACGCGTGGGAAGCCTCACCTTCAAGGCGCCGGAACGGCGCCTTACAGGTTGCCTGCGGCCACACTAAGCCGAAAGCGCCCGCTCTCGTCAGATCGCGGAAGCTAAGCGGCTTCAGGCCTGGTTAGTAGCTGCATGGGAGACCGGCTGTGAACCCCAGGTGCTGCAGGCGTTTTTTTGGGTTTGAGGCCCAATGGCTATGAGCACGCGTGGGAAGCCTCACCTTCAAGGCGCCGGAACGGCGCCCTGAAGGTTGCCTGCGGCCACACTAAGCCGAAAGCGCCCGCTCTCGTCAGATCGCGGAAGCTAAGCGGCTTCAGGCCTGGTTAGCAGCTGCATGGGAGACCGGCTGTGAACCCCAGGTGCTGCAGGCGTTTTTTTGGGTTTGAGGCCCAATGGCTATGAGCACGCGTGGGAAGCCTCACCTTCAAGGCGCCGGAACGGCGTCCTGGAGGTTGCCTGCGGCCACAGTAAGCCGAAAGCGCCCTCTCTCGTCAGATTGTGGAAGCTAAGCGGCTTCAGGCCTGGTTAGTAGCTGCATGGGAGACTGGCTGTGAACCCCAGGTGCTGCAGGCTTTTTTGGGGGTTTGAGGCCCAATGGCTATGAGCACGCGTGGGAAGCCTCACCTTTAAGGCGCCGGAACGGCGCCCTGGAGGTTGCCTGCGGCCACACTAAGCCGAAAGCGCCCACTCTCGTCAGATCGCGGAAGCTAAGCGGCTTCAGGCCTGGTTAGTAGCTGCATGGGAGACCGGCTGTGAACCCCAGGTGCTGCAGGCGTTTTTTTGGGTTTGAGGCCCAATGGCTATGAGCACGCGTGGGAAGCCTCACCTTCAAAGCGCCGGAACGGCGCCTTGGAGGTTGTCTGCGGCCACACTAAGCCGAAAGCGCCCGCTCTCGTCAGATCGTGGAAGCTAAGCGGCTTCAGGCCTGGTTAGTAGCTGCATGAGAGACCGGCTGTGAACCCCAGGTGCTGCAGGTGTTTTTTTGGGTTTGAGGCCCAATGGCTATAAGCACGTGTGGGAGGCCTCACCTTCAAGGCGCCGGAACGGCGCCTTGGAGTTTGCCTGCGGCCACACTAAGCCGAAAGCGCCCACTCTCGTCAGGTCGCGGAAGCTAAGCGGCTTCAGGCCTGGTTAGTTGCTGCATGGGAGACCGGCTGTGAACCCCAGGTGCTGCAGGCGTTTTTTGGGTTTGAGGCCCAATGGCTATGAGCATGCGTGGGAAGCCTCACCTTCAAGGCGCCGGAACGGCGCCCTGGAGGTTGCCTGCGGCCACACTAAGCCGAAAGCGCCCGCTCTCGTTAGATCGCGGAAGCTAAGCGGCTTCAGGCCTGGTTAGTAGCTGCATGGGAGACCGGCTGTGAACCCCAGGTGCTGCAGGTGTTTTTTTGGGTTTGAGGCCCAATGGCTATGAGCACGCGTGGGAAGCCTCACCTTCAAGGCGCCGGAACGGCGCTTTGGAGGTTGCCTGTGGCCACACTAAGCCGAAAGCGCCTGCTCTCGTCAGATCGCGGAAGCTAAGCGGCTTCAGGCCTGGTTAGTAGCTGCATGGGAGACCGGCTGTGAACCCCAGGTGCTGCAGGTGTTTTTTTGGGTTTGAGGCCCAATGGCTATGAGCACGCGTGGTAAGCCTCACCTTCAAGGCGCCGGAACGGCGCCTTGGAGGTTGCCTGCGGCCACACTAAGCCGAAAGCGCCCGCTCTCGTCAGATCGCGGAAGCTAAGCGGCTTCAGGCCTGGTTAGTAGCTGCATGGGAGACCAGCTGTGAACCCCAGGTGCTGCAGGCGTTTTTTTGGGTTTGAGGCCCAATGGCTATGAGCACGCGTGGGAAGCCTCACCTTCAAGGCGCCGGAACGGCGCCTTGGAAGTTGCCTGCGGCCACACTAAGCCGAAAGCTCCCGCTCTTGTCAGATCGCAGAAGCTAAGCGGCTTCAGGCCTGGTTAGTAGCTGCATGGGAGACCGGCTGTGAACCCCAGGTGCTGCAGGCGTTTTTTTGGGTTTGAGGCCCAATGGCTATGAGCACGCGTGGGAAGCCTCACCTTCAAGGCGCCGGAACGGCGCCCTGGAGGTTGCCTGCGGCCACACTAAGCCGAAAGCGCCCGCTCTTGTCAGATCGCGGAAGCTAAGCGGCTTCAGGCCTGGTTAGTAGCTGCATGGGAGACCGGCTGTGAACCCCAGGTGCTGCAGGTGTTTTTTTGGGTTAGAGGCCCAATGGCTATGAGCACGCGTGGGAAGCCTCACCTTCAAGGCGCCGGAACGGCGCCCTGAAGGTTGCCTGCGGCCACACTAACCCGAAAGCGCCCGCTCTCGTCAGATCGCGGAAGCTAAGCGGCTTCAGGCCTGGTTAGTAGCTGCATGGGAGACCGGCTGTGAACCCCAGGTGCTGCAGGTGTTTTTTTGGGTTTAAGGCCCAATGGCTATGAGCACGCGTGGGAAGCCTCACCTTCAAGGCGCCGGAACAGCGCCTTGGAGGTTGCCTGCGGCCACACTATGCCGAAAGCGCCCGCTCTCGTCAGATCGCGGAAGCTAAGCAGCTTCAGGCCTGGTTAGTAGCTGCATGGGAGACCGGCTGTGAACCCCAGGTGCTGCAGGCGTTTTTTTGGGTTTGAGGCCCAATGGCTATGAGCACGCGTGGGAAGCCTCACCTTCAAGGCGCCGGAACGGCGCCCTGAAGGTTGCCTGCGGCCACACTAACCCGAAAGCGCCCGCTCTCGTCAGATCGCGGAAGCTAAGCAGCTTCAGGCCTGGTTAGTAGCTGCATGGGAGACCGGCTGTGAACCCCAGGTGCTGCAGGCGTTTTTTTTGGGTTTGAGGCCCAATGGCTATGAGCACGCGTGGGAAGCCTCACCTTCAAGGCGCCGGAACGGCGCCCTGGAGGGTGCCTGCGGCCACACTAACCCGAAAGCGCCCGCTCTCGTCAGATCGCGGAAGCTAAGCGGCTTCAGGCCTGGTTAGTGGCTGCATGGGAGACCGGCTGTGAACCCCAGGTGCTGCAGGCGTTTTTTTGGGTTAGAGGCCCAATGGCTATGAGCACGCGTGGGAAGCCTCACCTTCAAGGCGCCGGAACGGCGCCCTGAAGGTTGCCTGCGGCCACACTAACCCGAAAGCGCCCGCTCTCGTCAGATCGCGGAAGCTAAGCGGCTTCAGGCCTGGTTAGTAGCTGCATGGGAGACCGGCTGTGAACCCCAGGTGCTGCAGGTGTTTTTTTGGGTTTGAGGCCCAATGGCTATGAGCACGCGTGGGAAGCCTCACCTTCAAGGCGCCGGAACGGCGCCTTGGAGGTTGCCTGCGGCCACACTAAGCCGAAAGCGCCCGCTCTCGTCAGATCGCGGAAGCTAAGCGGCTTCAGGCCTGGTTAGTAGCTGCATGGGAGACCGGCTGTGAACCCCAGGTGCTGCAGGCGTTTTTTTGGGTTTGAGGCCCAATGGCTATGAGCACGCGTGGGAAGCCTCACCTTCAAGACGCCGGAACGGCGCCTTGGAGGTTTCCTGCGGCCACACTAAGCCAAAAGCGCCCGCTCTCGTCAGATCGCGGAAGCTAAGCGGCTTCAGGCCTGGTTAGTAGCTGCATGGGAGACTGGCTGTGAACCCCAGGTGCTGCAGGCATTTTTTTAGGTTTGAGGCCGAATGGCTATGAGCACGCGTGGGAAGCCTCACCTTCAAGGCACCGGAACGGCGCCTTGGAGGTTGCCTGTGGCCACACTAAGCAGAAAGCGCCCGCTCTCGTCAGATCGCGGAAGCTAAGCGGCTTCAGGCCTGATTAGTAGCTGCATGGGAGACCGGCTGTGAACCCCAGGTGCTGCAGGCGTTTTTTTGGGTTTGAGGCCCAATGGCTATGAGCACGCGTGGGAAGCCTCACCTTCAAGGCGCCGGAGCGGCGCTTTGGAGGTTGCCTGCGGCCACACTAAGCCGAAAGCGCCCGCTCTCGTCAGATCGTGGAAGCTAAGCGGCTTCAGGCCTGGTTAGTAGCTGCATGGGAGACTGGCTGTGAACCCCAGGTGCTGCAGGCGTTTTTTTGGGTTTGAGGCCCAATGGCTATGAGCACGCGTGGGAAGCCTCACCTTCAAGGCGCCGGAACGGCGCCTTGGAGGTTGCCTGCGGCCACACTAAGCTGAAAGCGCCCGCTCTCGTCAGATCGCGGAAGCTAAGCGGCTTCAGGCCTGGTTAGTAGCTGCATGGGAGACCGGCTGTGAACCCCAGGTGCTGCAGGCGTTTTTTTGGGTTTGAGGCCCAATGGCTATGAGCACGCGTGGGAAGCCTCACCTTCAAGGCGCCGGAACGGCGCCTTGGAGGTTGCCTGCGGCCACACTAAGCCGAAAGCGCTCGCTCTTGTCAGATCGCGGAAGCTAAGCGGCTTCAGGCCTGGTTAGTAGCTGCATGGGAGACCGGCTGTGAACCCCAGGTGCTGCAGGCGTTTTTTTGGGTTTGAGGCCCAATGGCTATGAGCACGCGTGGGAAGCCTCACCTCCAAGGCGCCGGAACGGCGCCTTGGAGGTTGTCTGCGGCCACACTAAGCCGAAAGCGCCCGCTCTCGTCAGATCGCGGAAGCTAAGCAGCTTCAGGCCTGGTTAGTAGCTGCATGGGAGACCGGCTGTGAACCCCAGGTGCTGCAGGCGTTTTTTTGGGTTTGAGGCCCAATGGCTATGAGCACGCGTGGGAAGCCTCACCTTCAAGGCGCCGGAACGGCGCCCTGAAGGTTGCCTGCGGCCACACTAACCCGAAAGCGCCCGCTCTCGTCAGATCGCGGAAGCTAAGCAGCTTCAGGCCTGGTTAGTAGCTGCATGGGAGACCGGCTGTGAACCCCAGGTGCTGCAGGCGTTTTTTTGGGTTTGAGGCCCAATGGCTATGAGCACGCGTGGGAAGCCTCACCTTCAAGGCGCCGGAACGGCGCCCTGGAGGGTGCCTGCGGCCACACTAACCCGAAAGCGCCCGCTCTCGTCAGATCGCGGAAGCTAAGCGGCTTCAGGCCTGGTTAGTGGCTGCATGGGAGACCGGCTGTGAACCCCAGGTGCTGCAGGCGTTTTTTTGGGTTAGAGGCCCAATGGCTATGAGCACGCGTGGGAAGCCTCACCTTCAAGGCGCCGGAACGGCGCCCTGAAGGTTGCCTGCGGCCACACTAACCCGAAAGCGCCCGCTCTCGTCAGATCGCGGAAGCTAAGCGGCTTCAGGCCTGGTTAGTAGCTGCATGGGAGACCGGCTGTGAACCCCAGGTGCTGCAGGTGTTTTTTTGGGTTTGAGGCCCAATGGCTATGAGCACGCGTGGGAAGCCTCACCTTCAAGGCGCCGGAACGGCGCCTTGGAGGTTGCCTGCGGCCACACTAAGCCGAAAGCGCCCGCTCTCGTCAGATCGCGGAAGCTAAGCGGCTTCAGGCCTGGTTAGTAGCTGCATGGGAGACCGGCTGTGAACCCCAGGTGCTGCAGGCGTTTTTTTGGGTTTGAGGCCCAATGGCTATGAGCACGCGTGGGAAGCCTCACCTTCAAGGCGCCGGAACGGCGCCTTGGAGGTTGCCTGCGGCCACACTAAGCCAAAAGCGCCCGCTCTCGTCAGATCGCGGAAGCTAAGCGGCTTCAGGCCTGGTTAGTAGCTGCATGGGATACTGGCTGTGAACCCCAGGTGCTGCAGGCATTTTTTTAGGTTTGAGGCCGAATGGCTATGAGCACGCGTGGGAAGCCTCACCTTCGAGGTTGCCTGTGGCCACACTAAGCAGAAAGCGCCCGCTCTCGTCAGATCGCGGAAGCTAAGCGGCTTCAGGCCTGGTTAATAGCTGCATGGGAGACCGGCTGTGAACCCCAGGTGCTGCAGGTGTTTTTTTGGGTTTGAGGCCCAATGGCTATGAGCACGCGTGGGAAGCCTCACCTTCAAGGCGCCGGAACGGCGCCCTGGAGGTTGCCTGCGGCCACACTAAGCCGAAAGCGGCCGCTCTCGTCAGATCGCGGAAGCTAAGCGGCTTCAGGCCTGATTAGTAGCTGCATGGGAGACCGGCTGTGAACCCCAGGTGCTGCAGGCGTTTTTTTGGGTTTGAGGCCCAATGGCTATGAGCACGCGTGGGAAGCCTCACCTTCAAGGCGCCGGAGCGGCGCTTTGGAGGTTGCCTGCGGCCACACTAAGCCGAAAGCGCCCGCTCTTGTCAGATCGTGGAAGCTAAGCGGCTTCAGGCCTGGTTAGTAGCTGCATGGGAGACTGGCTGTGAACCCCAGGTGCTGCAGGCGTTTTTTTGGGTTTGAGGCCCAATGGCTATGAGCACGCGTGGGAAGCCTCACCTTCAAGGCGCCGGAACGGCGCCTTGGAGGTTGCCTGCGGCCACACTAAGCCGAAAGCGCCCGCTCTCGTCAGATCGCGGAAGCTAAGCGGCTTCAGGCCTGGTTAGTAGCTGCATGGGAGACCGGCTGTGAACCCCAGGTGCTGCAGGCGTTTTTTTGGGTTTGAGGCCCAATGGCTATGAGCACGCGTGGGAAGCCTCACCTTCAAGGCGCCGGAACGGCGCCTTGGAGGTTGCCTGTGGCCACACTAAGCCGAAAGCGCTCGCTCTTGTCAGATCGCGGAAGCTAAGCGGCTTCAGGCCTGGTTAGTAGCTGCATGGGAGACCGGCTGTGAACCCCAGGTGCTGCAGGCGTTTTTTTGGGTTTGAGGCCCAATGGCTATGAGCACGCGTGGGAAGCCTCACCTCCAAGGCGCCGGAACGGCGCCTTGGAGGTTGTCTGCGGCCACACTAAGCCGAAAGCGCCCGCTCTCGTCAGATCGCGGAAGCTAAGCGGCTTCAGGCCTGATTAGTAGCTGCATGGGAGACCGGCTGTGAACCCCAGGTGCTGCAGGCGTTTTTTTGGGTTTGAGGCCCAATGGCTATGAGCACGCGTGGGAAGCCTCACCTTCAAGGCGCCGGAACGGCGCCCTGAAGGTTGCCTGCGGCCACACTAACCCGAAAGCGCCCGCTTTCGTCAGATCGCGGAAGCTAAGCAGCTTCAGGCCTGGTTAGTAGCTGCATGGGAGACCGGCTGTGAACCCCAGGTGCTGCAGGCGTTTTTTTGGGTTTGAGGCCCAATGGCTATGAGCACGCGTGGGAAGCCTCACCTTCAAGGTGCCGGAACGGCGCCCTGGAGGGTGCCTGCGGCCACACTAACCCGAAAGCGCCCGCTCTCGTCAGATCGCGGAAGCTAAGCGGCTTCAGGCCTGGTTAGTGGCTGCATGGGAGACCGGCTGTGAACCCCAGGTGCTGCAGGCGTTTTTTTGGGTTAGAGGCCCAATGGCTATGAGCACGCGTGGGAAGCCTCACCTTCAAGGCGCCGGAACGGCGCCCTGAAGGTTGCCTGCGGCCACACTAACCCGAAAGCGCCCGCTCTCGTCAGATCGCGGAAGCTAAGCGGCTTCAGGCCTGGTTAGTAGCTGCATGGGAGACCGGCTGTGAACCCCAGGTGCTGCAGGTGTTTTTTTGGGTTTGAGGCCCAATGGCTATGAGCACGCGTGGGAAGCCTCACCTTCAAGGCGCCGGAACGGCGCCTTGGAGGTTGCCTGCGGCCACACTAAGCCGAAAGCGCCCGCTCTCGTCAGATCGCGGAAGCTAAGCGGCTTCAGGCCTGGTTAGTAGCTGCATGGGAGACTGGCTGTGAACCCCAGGTGCTGCAGGCGTTTTTTTGGGTTTGAGGCCCAATGGCTATGAGCACGCGTGGGAAGCCTCACCTTCAAGGCGCCGGAACGGCGCCTTGGAGGTTGCCTGCGGCCACACTAAGCCAAAAGCGCCCGCTCTCGTCAGATCGCGGAAGCTAAGCGGCTTCAGGCCTGGTTAGTAGCTGCATGGGAGACTGGCTGTGAACCCCAGGTGCTGCAGGCATTTTTTTAGGTTTGAGGCCGAATGGCTATGAGCACGCGTGGGAAGCCTCACCTTCAAGGTGCCGGAACGGCGCCTTGGAGGTTGCCTGTGGCCACACTAAGCAGAAAGCGCCCGCTCTCGTCAGATCGCGGAAGCTAAGCGGCTTCAGGCCTGGTTAATAGCTGCATGGGAGACCGGCTGTGAACCCCAGGTGCTGCAGGTGTTTTTTTGGGTTTGAGGCCCAATGGCTATGAGTACGCGTGGGAAGCCTCACCTTCAAGGCGCCGGAACGGCGCCCTGGAGGTTGCCTGCGGCCACACTAAGCCGAAAGCGGCCGCTCTCGTCAGATCGCGGAAGCTAAGCGGCTTCAGGCCTGATTAGTAGCTGCATGGGAGACCGGCTGTGAACCCCAGGTGCTGCAGGCGTTTTTTTGGGTTTGAGGCCCAATGGCTATGAGCACGCGTGGGAAGCCTCACCTTCAAGGCGCCGGAGCGGCGCTTTGGAGGTTGCCTGCGGCCACACTAAGCCGAAAGCGCCCGCTCTCGTCAGATCGTGGAAGCTAAGCGGCTTCAGGCCTGGTTAGTAGCTGCATGGGAGACTGGCTGTGAACCCCAGGTGCTGCAGGCGTTTTTTTTGGGTTTGAGGCCCAATGGCTATGAGCACGCGTGGGAAGCCTCACCTTCAAGGCGCCGGAACGGCGCCTTGGAGGTTGCCTGCGGCCACACTAAGCCGAAAGCGCCCGCTCACGTCAGATCGCGGAAGCTAAGCGGCTTCAGGCCTGGTTAGTAGCTGCATGGGAGACTGGCTGTGAACCCCAGGTGCTGCAGGCGTTTTTTTGGGTTTGAGGCCCAATGGCTATGAGCACGCGTGGGAAGCCTCACCTTCAAGGCGCCGGAACGGCGCCTTGGAGGTTGCCTGCGGCCACACTAAGCCGAAAGCGCTCGCTCTTGTCAGATCGCGGAAGCTAAGCGGCTTCAGGCCTGGTTAGTAGCTGCATGGGAGACCGGCTGTGAACCCCAGGTGCTGCAGGCGTTTTTTTGGGTTTGAGGCCCAATGGCTATGAGCACGCGTGGGAAGCCTCACCTCCAAGGCGCCGGAACGGCGCCTTGGAGGTTGTCTGCGGCCACACTAAGCCGAAAGCGCCCGCTCTCGTCAGATCGCGGAAGCTAAGCGGCTTCAGGCCTGATTAGTAGCTGCATGGGAGACCGGCTGTGAACCCCAGGTGCTGCAGGCGTTTTTTTGGGTTTGAGGCCCAATGGCTATGAGCACGCGTGGGAAGCCTCACCTTCAAGGCGCCGGAACGGCACCATGGAGGTTGCCTGCGGCCACACTAAGCCGAAAGCGCCCGCTCTCGGCAGATCGCGGAAGCTAAGCGGCTTCAGGCCTGGTTAGTAGCTGCATGGGAGACTGGCTGTGAACCCCAGGTGCTGCAGGCGTTTTTTTGGGTTTGAGGCCCACTGGCTATGAGCACGCGTGGGAAGCCTCACCTTCAAGGCGCCGGAACGGCGCCTTGGAGGTTGCCTGCGGCCACACTAAGTTGAAAGCGCCCACTCTCGTCAGATCGCGGAAGCTAAGCGGCTTCAGGCCTGGTTAGTAGCTGCATGGGAGACCGGCTGTGAACCCCAGGTGCTGCAGGTGTTTTTTTGGGTTTGAGGCCCAATGGCTATGAGCACGCGTGGGAAGCCTCACCTTCAAGGCGCCGGAACGGCGCCTTGGAGGGTGCCTGCGGCCACACTAAGCAGAAAGCGCCCGCTCTCGTCAGATCGCGGAAGCTAAGCGGCTTCAGGCCTGGTTAATAGCTGCATGGGAGACCGGCTGTGAACCCCAGGTGCTGCAGGCGTTTTTTTGGGTTTGAGGCCCAATGGCTATGAGCACGCGTGGGAAGCCTCACCTTCAAGGCGCCGGAACGGCGCCCTGGAGGTTGCCTGCGGCCACACTAAGCCGAAAGCGCCCGCTCTCGTCAGATCGCGGAAGCTAAGCGGCTTTAGGCCTGGTTAGTAGCTGCATGGGAGACCGGCTGTGAACCCCAGGTGCTGCAGGCGTTTTTTTGGGTTTGAGGCCCAATGGCTATGAGCACGCGTGGGAAGCCTCACCTTGAAGGCGCCGGAACGGCGCCTTGGAGGTTGCCTGCGGCCACACTAAGCCGAAAGCGCCCGCTCTCGTCAGATCGCGGAAGCTAAGTGGCTTCAGGCCTGGTTAGTAGCTGCATGGGAGACCGGCTGTGAACCCCAGGTGCTGCAGGTGTTTTTTTGGGTTTGAGGCCCAATGGCTATGAGCACGCGTGGGAAGCCTCACCTTCAAGGCGCCGGAACGGCGCCCTGGAGGTTCCCTGCGGCCACACTAAGCCGAAAGCGCCCGCTCTCGTCAGATCGCGGAAGCTAAGCGGCTTCAGGCCTGGTTAGTAGCTGCATGGGAGACCGGCTGTGAACCCCAGGTGCTGCAGGCGTTTTTTTGGGTTTGAGGCCCAATGGCTATGAGCACGCGTGGGAATGCTCACCTTCAAGGCGCCGGAACGGCGCCTTGGAGGTTGCCTGCGGCCACACTAAGCCGAAAGCGCCCGCTCTCGTCAGATCGCGGAAGCTAAGTGGCTTCAGGCCTGGTTAGTAGCTGCATGGGAGACCGGCTGTGAACCCCAGGTGCTGCAGGCGTTTTTTTGGGTTTGAGGCCCAATGGCTATGAGCACGCGTGGGAAGCCTCACCTTCAAGGCGCCGGAACGGCACCCTGGAGGTTGCCTGCGGCCACACTAAGCCGAAAGCGCCCGCTCTCGTCAGATCGTGGAAGCTAAGCGGCTTCAGGCCTGGTTAGTAGCTGCATGGGAGACCGGCTGTGAACCCTAGGTGCTGCAGGCGTTTTTTGGGGTTTGAGGCCCAATGGCTATGAGCACGCGTGGGAAGCCTCACCTTCAAGGCGCCGGAACGGCGCCCTGGAGGTTGCCTGCGGCCACACTAAGCCGAAAGCGCCCGCTCTCGTCAGATCGCGGAAGCTAAGCGGCTTCAGGCCTGGTTAGTAGCTACATGGGAGACCGGCTGTGAACCCCAGGTGCTGCAGGCGTTTTTTTGGGTTTGAGGCCCAATAGCTATGAGCACGCGTGGGAAGCCTCACCTTCAAGGCGCCGGAACGGCGCTTTGGAGATTGCCTGCGGCCACACTAAGCCGAAAGCGCACGCTCTCGTCAGATCACGGAAGTTAAGCGGCTTCAGGCCTGGTTACTAGCTGCATGGGAGACCGGCTGTGAACCCCAGGTGCTGCAGGCGTTTTTTTGGGTTTGAGGCCCAATGGCTATGAGCACGCGTGGGAAGCCTCACCTTCAAGGCGCCTGAACGGCGCTTTGCAGATTGCCTGCGGCCACACTAAGCCAAAAGCGCCCGCTCTCGTCAGATCGCGGAAGCTAAGCAGCTTCAGGCCTGGTTAGTAGCTGCATGGGAGACTGGCTGTGAACCCCAGGTGCTGCAGGCATTTTTTTAGGTTTGAGGCCGAATGGCTATGAGCACGCGTGGGAAGCCTCACCTTCAAGGCGCCGGAACGGCGCCTTGGAGGTTGCCTGTGGCCACACTAAGCAGAAAGCGCCCGCTCTCGTCAGATCGCGGAAGCTAAGCGGCTTCAGGCCTGGTTAATAGCTGCATGGGAGACCGGCTGTGAACCCCAGGTGCTGCAGGTGTTTTTTTGGGTTTGAGGCCCAATGGCTATGAGCACGCGTGGGAAGCCTCACCTTCAAGGCGCCGGAACGGCGCCCTGGAGGTTGCCTGCGGCCACACTAAGCCGAAAGCGGCCGCTCTCGTCAGATCGCGGAAGCTAAGCGGCTTCAGGCCTGATTAGTAGCTGCATGGGAGACCGGCTGTGAACCCCAGGTGCTGCAGGCGTTTTTTTGGGTTTGAGGCCCAATGGCTATGAGCACGCGTGGGAAGCCTCACCTTCAAGGCGCCGGAGCGGCGCTTTGGAGGTTGCCTGCGGCCACACTAAGCCGAAAGCGCCCGCTCTCGTCAGATCGTGGAAGCTAAGCGGCTTCAGGCCTGGTTAGTAGCTGCATGGGAGACTGGCTGTGAACCCCAGGTGCTGCAGGCGTTTTTTTGGGTTTGAGGCCCAATGGCTATGAGCACGCGTGGGAAGCCTCACCTTCAAGGCGCCGGAACGGCGCCTTGGAGGTTGCCTGCGGCCACACTAAGCCGAAAGCGCCCGCTCTCGTCAGATCGCGGAAGCTAAGCGGCTTCAGGCCTGGTTAGTAGCTGCATGGGAGACCGGCTGTGAACCCCAGGTGCTGCAGGCGTTTTTTTGGGTTTGAGGCCCAATGGCTATGAGCACGCGTGGGAAGCCTCACCTTCAAGGCGCCGGAACGGCGCCTTGGAGGTTGCCTGCGGCCACACTAAGCCGAAAGCGCTCGCTCTTGTCAGATCGCGGAAGCTAAGCGGCTTCAGGCCTGGTTAGTAGCTGCATGGGAGACCGGCTGTGAACCCCAGGTGCTGCAGGCGTTTTTTTGGGTTTGAGGCCCAATGGCTATGAGCACGCGTGGGAAGCCTCACCTCCAAGGCGCCGGAACGGCGCCTTGGAGGTTGCCTGCGGCCACACTAAGTTGAAAGCGCCCACTCTCGTCAGATCGCGGAAGCTAAGCGGCTTCAGGCCTGGTTAGTAGCTGCATGGGAGACCGGCTGTGAACCCCAGGTGCTGCAGGTGTTTTTTTGGGTTTGAGGCCCAATGGCTATGAGCACGCGTGGGAAGCCTCACCTTCAAGGCGCCGGAACGGCGCCTTGGAAGGTGCCTGCGGCCACACTAAGCAGAAAGCGCCCGCTCTCGTCAGATCGTGGAAGCTAAGCGGCTTCAGGCCTGGTTAATAGCTGCATGGGAGACCGGCTGTGAACCCCAGGTGCTGCAGGCGTTTTTTTGGGTTTGAGGCCCAATGGCTATGAGCACGCGTGGGAAGCCTCACCTTCAAGGCGCCGGAACGGCGCCCTGGAGGTTGCCTGCGGCCACACTAAGCCGAAAGCGCCCGCTCTCGTCAGATCGCGGAAGCTAAGCGGCTTTAGGCCTGGTTAGTAGCTGCATGGGAGACCGGCTGTGAACCCCAGGTGCTGCAGGCGTTTTTTTGGGTTTGAGGCCCAATGGCTATGAGCACGCGTGGGAAGCCTCACCTTGAAGGCGCCGGAACGGCGCCTTGGAGGTTTCCTGCGGCCACACTAAGCCGAAAGCGCCCGCTCTCGTCAGATCGCGGAAGCTAAGTGGCTTCAGGCCTGGTTAGTAGCTGCATGGGAGACCGGCTGTGAACCCCAGGTGCTGCAGGTGTTTTTTTGGGTTTGAGGCCCAATGGCTATGAGCACGCGTGGGAAGCCTCACCTTCAAGGCGCCGGAACGGCGCCCTGGAGGTTCCCTGCGGCCACACTAAGCCGAAAGCGCCCGCTCTCGTCAGATCGCGGAAGCTAAGCGGCTTCAGGCCTGGTTAGTAGCTGCATGGGAGACCGGCTGTGAACCCCAGGTGCTGCAGGCGTTTTTTTGGGTTTGAGGCCCAATGGCTATGAGCACGCGTGGGAATGCTCACCTTCAAGGCGCCGGAACGGCGCCTTGGAGGTTGCCTGCGGCCACACTAAGCCGAAAGCGCCCGCTCTCGTCAGATCGCGGAAGCTAAGTGGCTTCAGGCCTGGTTAGTAGCTGCATGGGAGACCGGCTGTGAACCCCAGGTGCTGCAGGCGTTTTTTTGGGTTTGAGGCCCAATGGCTATGAGCACGCGTGGGAAGCCTCACCTTCAAGGCGCCGGAACGGCACCCTGGAGGTTGCCTGCGGCCACACTAAGCCGAAAGCGCCTGCTCTCGTCAGATCGTGGAAGCTAAGCGGCTTCAGGCCTGGTTAGTAGCTGCATGGGAGACCGGCTGTGAACCCTAGGTGCTGCAGGCGTTTTTTGGGGTTTGAGGCCCAATGGCTATGAGCACGCGTGGGAAGCCTCACCTTCAAGGCGCCGGAACGGCGCCCTGGAGGTTGCCTGCGGCCACACTAGGCCGAAAGCGCCCGCTCTCGTCAGATCGCGGAAGCTAAGCGGCTTCAGGCCTGGTTACTAGCTGCATGGGAGACCGGCTGTGAACCCCAGGTGCTGCAGGTGTTTTTTTGGGTTTGAGGCCCAATGGCTATGAGCACGCGTGGGAAGCCTCACCTTCAAGGCGCCGGAACGGCGCCTTGGAGGTTGCCTGCGGCTACACTAAGCCGAAAGCGCCCGCTCTCGTCAGATCGCGGAAGCTAAGCGGCTTCAGGCCTGGTAAGTAGCTGCATGGGAGACCGGCTGTGAACCCCAGGTGCTGCAGGCGTTTTTTTGGGTTTGAGGCCCAATGGCTATGAGCACGCGTGGGAAGCCTCACCTTCAAGGCGCCGGAACGGCGCCCTGGAGGTTACCTGCGGCCACACTAAGCCGAAAGCGCCCGCTCTCGTCAGATCGCGGAAGCTAAGCGGCTTCAGGCCTGGTTAGTAGCTGCATGGGAGACCGGCTGTGAACCCCAGGTGCTGCAGGCGTTTTTTTGGGTTTGAGGCCCAATGGCTATGAGCACGCGTGGGAAGCCTCACCTTCAAGGCGCCGGAACGGCGCCCTGGCGGTTGCCTGCGGCCACACTAAGCCGAAAGTGCCCGCTCTCGTCAGATCGCGGAAGCTAAGCGGCTTCAGGCCTGGTTAGTAGCTGCATGGGAGACCGGCTGTGAACCCCAGGTGCTGCAGGTGTTTTTTTGGGTTTGAGGCCCAATGGCTATGAGCACGCGTGGGAAGCCTCACCTTCAAGGCGCCGGAACGGCGCCTTGGAGGTTGCCTGCGGCCACACTAAGCCGAAAGCGCCCGCTCTCGTCAGATCGCGGAAGCTAAGCGGCTTCAGGCCTGGTAAGTAGCTGCATGGGAGACCGGCTGTGAACCCCAGGTGCTGCAGGCGGTTTTTTGGGTTTGAGGCCCAATGGCTATGAGCACGCGTGGGAAGCCTCACCTTCAAGGCGCCGGAACGGCGCCTTGGAGGTTGCCTGCGGCCACACTAAGCCGAAAGCGCCCGCTCTCGTCAGATCGTGGAAGCTAAGCGGCTTCAGGCCTGGTTAGTAGCTGCATGGGAGCCCGGCTGTGAACTCCAGGTGCTGCAGGTGTTTTTTTGGGTTTGAGGCCCAATGGCTATGAGAACGCGTGGGAAGCCTCACCTTCAAGGCGCCGGAACGGCGCCCTGGAGGTTACCTGCGGCCACACTAAGCCGAAAGCGCTCGCTCTCGTCAGATCGCGGAAGCTAAGCGGCTTCAGGCCTGGTTAGTAGCTGCGTGGGAGACCGGCTGTGAACCCCAGGTGCTGCAGGTGTTTTTTGGGGTTTGAGGCCCAATGGCTATGAGCACGCGTGGGAAGCCTCACCTTCAAGGCGCCGGAACGGCGCCCTGGCGGTTGCCTGCGGCCACACTAAGCCGAAAGCGCCCGCTCTCGTCAGATCGCGGAAGCTAAGCGGCTTCAGGCCTGGTTAGTAGCTGCATGGGAGACCGGCTGTGAACCCCAGGTGCTGCAGGTGTTTTTTTTGGTTTGAGGCCCAATGGCTATGAGCACGCGTGGGAAGCCTCACCTTCAAGGCGCCGGAACGGCGCCTTGGAGGTTGCCTGCGGCCACACTAAGCCGAAAGCGCCCGCTCTCGTCAGATCGTGGAAGCTAAGCGGCTTCAGGCCTGGTTAGTAGCTGCATGGGAGACCGGCTGTGAACCCCAGGTGCTGCAGGTGTTTTTTTGGGTTTGAGGCCCAATGGCTATGAGCACGCGTGGGAAGCCTCACCTTCAAGGCGCCGGAACGGCGCCCTGGAGGTTGCCTGCGGCCACACTAAGCCGAAAGCGCCCGCTCTCGTCAGATCGCGGAAGCTAAGCGGCTTCAGGCCTGGTTAGTAGCTGCATGGGAGACCGGCTGTGAACCCCTGGTGCTGCAGGCGTTTTTTTTGGGTTTGAGGCCCAATGGCTATGAGCACGCGTGGGAAGCCTCACCTTCAAGGCGCCGGAACGGCGCCCTGGCGGTTGCCTGCGGCCACACTAAGCCGAAAGCGCCCGCTCTCGTCAGATCGCGGAAGCTAAGCGGCTTCAGGCCTGGTTAGTAGCTGCATGGGAGACCGGCTGTGAACCCCAGGTGCTGCAGGTGTTTTTTTGGGTTTGAGGCCCAATGGCTATGAGCACGCGTGGGAAGCCTCACCTTCAAGGCGCCGGAACGGCGCCTTGGAGCTTACCTGCGGCCACACTAAGCCGAAAGCGCCCGCTCTCGTCATATCGCGGAAGCTAAGTGGCTTCAGGCCTGGTTAGCAGCTGCATGGGAGACCGGCTGTGAACCCCAGGTGCTGCAGGCGTTTTTTTTGGGTTTGAGGCCCAATGGCTATGAGCACGCGTGGGAAGCCTCACCTTCAAGGCGCCGGAACGGCGCCTTGGAGGTTTCCTGCGGCCACACTAAGCCGAAAGCGCCCGCTCTCGTCAGATCGCGGAAGCTAAGCGGCTTCAGGCCTGGTTAGTAGCTGCATGGGAGACCGGCTGTGAACCCCAGGTGCTGCAGGCGTTTTTTTGGGTTTGAGGCCCAATGGCTATGAGCACGCGTGGGAAGCCTCACCTTCAAGGCGCCGGAACGGCGCCTTGGAGGTTGCCTGCGGCCACACTAAGCCGAAAGCGCCCGCTCTCGTCAGATCACGGAAGCTAAGCGGCTTCAGGCCTGGTTAGTAGCTGCATGGGAGACTGGCTGTGAACCCCGGGTGCTGCAGGTGTTTTTTTGGGTTTGAGGCCCAATGGCTATGAGCACGCGTGGGAAGCCTCACCTTCAAGGCGCCGGAACGGCGCCTTGGAGGTTGCCTGCGGCCACACTAAGCCGAAAGCGCCCGCTCTCGTCAGATCGCGGAAGCTAAGCGGCTTCAGGCCTGGTAAGTAGCTGCATGGGAGACCGGCTGTGAACCCCAGGTGCTGCAGGCGTTTTTTTGGGTTTGAGGCCCAATGGCTATGAGCACGCGTGGGAAGCCTCACCTTCAAGGCGCCGGAACGGCGCCTTGAAGGTTGCCTGCGGCCACACTAAGCCGAAAGCGCCCGCTCTCGTCAGATCGTGGAAGCTAAGCGGCTTCAGGCCTGGTTAGTAGCTGCATGGGAGACCGGCTGTGAACCCCAGGTGCTGCAGGTGTTTTTTTGGGTTTGAGGCCCAATGGCTATGAGAACGCGTGGGAAGCCTCACCTTCAAGGCGCCGGAACGGCGCCCTGGAGGTTACCTGCGGCCACACTAAGCCGAAAGCGCCCGCTCTCATCAGATCGCGGAAGCTAAGCGGCTTCAGGCCTGGTTAGTAGCTGCATGGGAGACCGGCTGTGAACCCCAGGTGCTGCAGGCGTTTTTTTGGGTTTGAGGCCCAATGGCTATGAGCACGCGTGGGAAGCCTCACCTTCAAGGCGCCGGAACGGCGCCCTGGCGGTTGCCTGCGGCCACACTAAGCCGAAAGCGCCCGCTCTCGTCAGATCGTGGAAGCTAAGCGGCTTCAGGCCTGGTTAGTAGCTGCATGGGAGACCGGCTGTGAACCCCAGGTGCTGCAGGTGTTTTTTTGGGTTTGAGGCCCAATGGCTATGAGCACGCGTGGGAAGCCTCACCTTCAAGGCGCCGGAATGGCGCCTTGGAGGTTGCCTGCGGCCACACTAAGCCGAAAGCGCCCGCCCTCGTCAGATCGTGGAAGCTAAGCGGCTTCAGGCCTGGTTAGTAGCTGCATGGGAGACCGGCTGTGAACCCCAGGTGCTGCAGGCGTCTTTTTGGGTTTGAGGCCCAATGGCTATGAGCACGCGTGGGAAGCCTCACCTTCAAGGCGCCGGAACGGCGCCGTGGCGATTGCCTGCGGCCACACTAAGCCGAAAGCGCCCGCTCTCGTCAGATCGCGGAAGCTAAGCGGCTTCAGGCCTGGTTAGTAGCTGCATGGGAGACCGGCTGTGAACCCCAGGTGCTGCAGGCGTTTTTTTGGGTTTGAGGCCCAATGGCTATGAGCACGCGTGGGAAGCCTCACCTTCAAGGCGCCGGAACGGCGCCTTGGAGCTTGCCTGTGGCCACACTAAGCCGAAAGCGCCCGCTCTCGTCATATCGCGGAAGCTAAGTGGCTTCAGGCCTGGTTAGCAGCTGCATGGGAGACCGGCTGTGAACCCCAGGTGCTGCAGGCGTTTTTTTGGGTTTGAGGCCCAATGGCTATGAGCACGCGTGGGAAGCCTCACCTTCAAGGCGCTGGAACGGCGCCCTGGAGGTTGCCTGCGGCCACACTAAGCCGAAAGCGCCCGCTCTCGTCAGATCGCGGAAGCTAAGCGGCTTCAGGCCTGGTTAGTAGCTGCATGGGAGACCGGCTGTGAACCCCAGGTGCTGCAGGCGTTTTTTTTGGGTTTGAGGCCCAATGGCTATGAGAACGCGTGGGAAGCCTCACCTTCAAGGCGCCCTGGAGGTTACCTGCGGCCACACTAAGCCGAAAGCGCCCGCTCTAGTCAGATCGCGGAAGCTAAGCGGCTTCAGGCCTGGTTAGTAGCTGCATGGGAGACCGGCTGTGAACCCCAGGTGCTGCAGGTGTTTTTTTGGGTTTGAGGCCCAATGGCTATGAGCACGCGTGGGAAGCCTCACCTTCAAGGCGCCGGAACGGCGCCCTGGCGGTTGCCTGCTGCCACACTAAGCCGAAAGCGCACGCTCTCGTCAGATCGTGGAAGCTAAGCGGCTTCAGGCCTGGTTAGTAGCTGCATGGGAGACCGGCTGTGAACCCCAGGTGCTGCAGGTGTTTTTTTGGGTTTGAGGCCCAATGGCTATGAGCACGCGTGGGAAGCCTCACCTTCAAGGCGCCGGAACGGCGCCCTGGCGGTTGCCTGCGGCCACACTAAGCCGAAAGCGCCCGCTCTCGTCAGATCGCGGAAGCTAAGCGGCTTCAGGCCTGGTTAGTAGCTGCATGGGAGACCGGCTGTGAACCCCAGGTGCTGCAGGTGTTTTTTTGGGTTTGAGGCCCAATGGCTATGAGCACGCGTGGGAAGCCTCACCTTCAAGGCGCCGGAACGGCGCCTTGGAGGTTGCCTGCGGCCACACTAAGCCGAAAGCGCCCGCTCTCGTCAGATCGCGGAAGCTAAGCGGCTTCAGGCCTGGTAAGTAGCTGCATGCGAGACCGGCTGTGAACCCCAGGTGCTGCAGGCGTTTTTTTGGGTTTGAGGCCCAATGGCTATGAGCACGCGTGGGAAGCCTCACCTTCAAGGCGCCGGAACGGCGCCTTGGAGGTTGCCTGCGGCCACACTAAGCCGAAAGCGCCCGCTCTCGTCAGATCGTGGAAGCTAAGCGGCTTCAGGCCTGGTTAGTAGCTGCATGGGAGCCCGGCTGTGAACCCCAGGTGCTGCAGGTGTTTTTTTGGGTTTGAGGCCCAATGGCTATGAGAACGCGTGGGAAGCCTCACCTTCAAGGCGCCGGAACGGCGCCCTGGAGGTTACCTGCGGCCACACTAAGCCGAAAGCGCTCGCTCTCGTCAGATCGCGGAAGCTAAGCGGCTTCAGGCCTGGTTAGTAGCTGCGTGGGAGACCGGCTGTGAACCCCAGGTGCTGCAGGCGTTTTTTGGGGTTTGAGGCCCAATGGCTATGAGCACGCGTGGGAAGCCTCACCTTCAAGGCGCCGGAACGGCGCCCTGGCGGTTGCCTGCGGCCACACTAAGCCGAAAGCGCCCGCTCTCGTCAGATCGCGGAAGCTAAGCGGCTTCAGGCCTGGTTAGTAGCTGCATGGGAGACCGGCTGTGAACCCCAGGTGCTGCAGGTGTTTTTTTGGGTTTGAGGCCCAATGGCTATGAGCACGCGTGGGAAGCCTCACCTTCAAGGCGCCGGAACGGCGCCTTGGAGGTTCCCTGCGGCCACACTAAGCCGAAAGCGCCCGCTCTCGTCAGATCGCGGAAGCTAAGCGGCTTCAGGCCTGGTTAGTAGCTGCATGGGAGACCGGCTGTGAACCCCAGGTGCTGCAGGCGTTTTTTTGGGTTTGAGGCCCAATGGCTATGAGCACGCGTGGGAAGCCTCACCAAGGCGCCGGAACGGCGCCTTGGAGGTTGCCTGCGGCCACACTAAGCCGAAAGCGCCCGCTCTCGTCAGATCGTGGAAGCTAAGCGGCTTCAGGCCTGGTTAGTAGCTGCATGGGAGACCGGCTGTGAACCCCAGGTGCTGCAGGCGTTTTTTTTGGGTTTGAGGCCCAATGGCTATGAGCACGCGTGGGAAGCCTCACCTTCAAGGCGCCGGAACGGCGCCCTGGAGGTTGCCTGCGGCCACACTAAGCCGAAAGCGCCCGCTCTCGTCAGATCGCGGAAGCTAAGCGGCTTCAGGCCTGGTTAGTAGCTGCATGGGAGACCGGCTGTGAACCCCTGGTGCTGCAGGCGTTTTTTTGGGTTTGAGGCCCAATGGCTATGAGCACGCGTGGGAAGCCTCACCTTCAAGGCGCCGGAACGGCGCCCTGGCGGTTGCCTGCGGCCACACTAAGCCGAAAGCGCCCGCTCTCGTCAGATCGCGGAAGCTAAGCGGCTTCAGGCCTGGTTAGTAGCTGCATGGGAGACCGGCTGTGAACCCCAGGTGCTGCAGGTGTTTTTTTGGGTTTGAGGCCCAATGGCTATGAGCACGCGTGGGAAGCCTCACCTTCAAGGCGCCGGAACGGCGCCTTGGAGCTTACCTGCGGCCACACTAAGCCGAAAGCGCCCGCTCTCGTCATATCGCGGAAGCTAAGTGGCTTCAGGCCTGGTTAGCAGCTGCATGGGAGACCGGCTGTGAACCCCAGGTGCTGCAGGTGTTTTTTTTGGGTTTGAGGCCCAATGGCTATGAGCACGCGTGGGAAGCCTCACCTTCAAGGCGCCGGAATGGCGCCTTGGAGGTTTCCTGCGGCCACACTAAGCCGAAAGCGCCCGCTCTCGTCAGATCGCGGAAGCTAAGCGGCTTCAGGCCTGGTTAGTAGCTGCATGGGAGACCGGCTGTGAACCCCAGGTGCTGCAGGCGTTTTTTTGGGTTTGAGGCCCAATGGCTATGAGCACGCGTGGGAAGCCTCACCTTCAAGGCGCCGGAACGGCGCCTTGGAGGTTGCCTGCGGCCACACTAAGCCGAAAGCGCCCGCTCTCGTCAGATCACGGAAGCTAAGCGGCTTCAGGCCTGGTTAGTAGCTGCATGGGAGACTGGCTGTGAACCCCAGGTGCTGCAGGTGTTTTTTTGGGTTTGAGGCCCAATGGCTATGAGCACGCGTGGGAAGCCTCACCTTCAAGGCGCCGGAACGGCGCCTTGGAGGTTGCCTGCGGCCACACTAAGCCGAAAGCGCCCGCTCTCGTCAGATCGCGGAAGCTAAGCGGCTTCAGGCCTGGTAAGTAGCTGCATGGGAGACCGGCTGTGAACCCCAGGTGCTGCAGGCGTTTTTTTGGGTTTGAGGCCCAATGGCTATGAGCACGCGTGGGAAGCCTCACCTTCAAGGCGCCGGAACGGCGCCTTGGAGGTTGCCTGCGGCCACACTAAGCCGAAAGCGCCCGCTCTCGTCAGATCGTGGAAGCTAAGCGGCTTCAGGCCTGGTTAGTAGCTGCATGGGAGACCGGCTGTGAACCCCAGGTGCTGCAGGTGTTTTTTTGGGTTTGAGGCCCAATGGCTATGAGAACGCGTGGGAAGCCTCACCTTCAAGGCGCCGGAACGGCGCCCTGGAGGTTACCTGCGGCCACACTAAGCCGAAAGCGCCCGCTCTCATCAGATCGCGGAAGCTAAGCGGCTTCAGGCCTGGTTAGTAGCTGCATGGGAGACCGGCTGTGAACCCCAGGTGCTGCAGGCGTTTTTTTGGGTTTGAGGCCCAATGGCTATGAGCACGCGTGGGAAGCCTCACCTTCAAGGCGCCGGAACGGCGCCCTGGCGGTTGCCTGCGGCCACACTAAGCCGAAAGCGCCCGCTCTCGTCAGATCGTGGAAGCTAAGCGGCTTCAGGCCTGGTTAGTAGCCGCATGGGAGACCGGCTGTGAACCCCAGGTGCTGCAGGTGTTTTTTTGGGTTTGAGGCCCAATGGCTATGAGCACGCGTGGGAAGCCTCACCTTCAAGGCGCCGGAACGGCGCCCTGGCGGTTGCCTGCGGCCACACTAAGCCGAAAGCGCCCGCTCTCGTCAGATCGTGGAAGCTAAGCGGCTTCAGGCCTGGTTAGTAGCTGCATGGGAGACCGGCTGTGAACCCCAGGTGCTGCAGGTGTTTTTTTGGGTTTGAGGCCCAATGGCTATGAGCACGCGTGGGAAGCCTCACCTTCAAGGCGCCGGAACGGCGCCTTGGAGGTTGCCTGCGGCCACACTAAGCCGAAAGCGCCCGCTCTCGTCAGATCGTGGAAGCTAAGCGGCTTCAGGCCTGGTTAGTAGCTGCATGGGAGACCGGCTGTGAACCCCAGGTGCTGCAGGCGTCTTTTTGGGTTTGAGGCCCAATGGCTATGAGCACGCGTGGGAAGCCTCACCTTCAAGGCGCCGGAACGGCGCCTTGGAGCTTGCCTGCGGCCACACTAAGCCGAAAGCGCCCGCTCTCGTCATATCGCGGAAGCTAAGTGGCTTCAGGCCTGGTTAGCAGCTGCATGGGAGACCGGCTGTGAACCCCAGGTGCTGCAGGCGTTTTTTTGGGTTTGAGGCCCAATGGCTATGAGCACGCGTGGGAAGCCTCACCTTCAAGGCGCCGGAACGGCGCCGTGGCGATTGCCTGCGGCCACACTAAGCCGAAAGCGCCCGCTCTCGTCAGATCGCGGAAGCTAAGCGGCTTCAGGCCTGGTTAGTAGCTGCATGGGAGACCGGCTGTGAACCCCAGGTGCTGCAGGCGTTTTTTTGGGTTTGAGGCCCAATGGCTATGAGCACGCGTGGGAAGCCTCACCTTCAAGGCGCCGGAACGGCGCCTTGGAGCTTGCCTGCGGCCACACTAAGCCGAAAGCGCCCGCTCTCGTCATATCGCGGAAGCTAAGTGGCTTCAGGCCTGGTTAGCAGCTGCATGGGAGACCGGCTGTGAACCCCAGGTGCTGCAGGCGTTTTTTTGGGTTTGAGGCCCAATGGCTATGAGCACGCGTGGGAAGCCTCACCTTCAAGGCGCCGGAACGGCGCCCTGGAGGTTGCCTGCGGCCACACTAAGCCGAAAGCGCCCGCTCTCGTCAGATCGCGGAAGCTAAGCGGCTTCAGGCCTGGTTAGTAGCTGCATGGGAGACCGGCTGTGAACCCCAGGTGCTGCAGGCGTTTTTTTTGGGTTTGAGGCCCAATGGCTATGAGAACGCGTGGGAAGCCTCACCTTCAAGGCGCCCTGGAGGTTACCTGCGGCCACACTAAGCCGAAAGCGCCCGCTCTCGTCAGATCGCGGAAGCTAAGCGGCTTCAGGCCTGGTTAGTAGCTGCATGGGAGACCGGCTGTGAACCCCAGGTGCTGCAGGCGTTTTTTTGGGTTTGAGGCCCAATGGCTATGAGCACGCGTGGGAAGCCTCACCTTCAAGGCGCCGGAACGGCGCCCTGGCGGTTGCCTGCTGCCACACTAAGCCGAAAGCGCACGCTCTCGTCAGATCGTGGAAGCTAAGCGGCTTCAGGCCTGGTTAGTAGCTGCATGGGAGACCGGCTGTGAACCCCAGGTGCTGCAGGTGTTTTTTTGGGTTTGAGGCCCAATGGCTATGAGCACGCGTGGGAAGCCTCACCTTCAAGGCGCCGGAACGGCGCCCTGGCGGTTGCCTGCGGCCACACTAAGCCGAAAGCGCCCGCTCTCGTCAGATCGCGGAAGCTAAGCGGCTTCAGGCCTGGTTAGTAGCTGCATGGGAGACCGGCTGTGAACCCCAGGTGCTGCAGGTGTTTTTTTGGGTTTGAGGCCCAATGGCTATGAGCACGCGTGGGAAGCCTCACCTTCAAGGCGCCGGAACGGCGCCTTGGAGGTTGCCTGCGGCCACACTAAGCCGAAAGCGCCCGCTCTCGTCAGATCGCGGAAGCTAAGCGGCTTCAGGCCTGGTAAGTAGCTGCATGCGAGACCGGCTGTGAACCCCAGGTGCTGCAGGCGTTTTTTTGGGTTTGAGGCCCAATGGCTATGAGCACGCGTGGGAAGCCTCACCTTCAAGGCGCCGGAACGGCGCCTTGGAGGTTGCCTGCGGCCACACTAAGCCGAAAGCGCCCGCTCTCGTCAGATCGTGGAAGCTAAGCGGCTTCAGGCCTGGTTAGTAGCTGCATGGGAGCCCGGCTGTGAACCCCAGGTGCTGCAGGTGTTTTTTTGGGTTTGAGGCCCAATGGCTATGAGAACGCGTGGGAAGCCTCACCTTCAAGGCGCCGGAACGGCGCCCTGGAGGTTACCTGCGGCCACACTAAGCCGAAAGCGCTCGCTCTCGTCAGATCGCGGAAGCTAAGCGGCTTCAGGCCTGGTTAGTAGCTGCGTGGGAGACCGGCTGTGAACCCCAGGTGCTGCAGGCGTTTTTTGGGGTTTGAGGCCCAATGGCTATGAGCACGCGTGGGAAGCCTCACCTTCAAGGCGCCGGAACGGCGTCCTGGCGGTTGCCTGCGGCCACACTAAGCCGAAAGCGCCCGCTCTCGTCAGATCGCGGAAGCTAAGCGGCTTCAGGCCTGGTTAGTAGCTGCATGGGAGACCGGCTGTGAACCCCAGGTGCTGCAGGTGTTTTTTTGGGTTTGAGGCCCAATGGCTATGAGCACGCGTGGGAAGCCTCACCTTCAAGGCGCCGGAACGGCGCCTTGGAGGTTCCCTGCGGCCACACTAAGCCGAAAGCGCCCGCTCTCGTCAGATCGCGGAAGCTAAGCGGCTTCAGGCCTGGTTAGTAGCTGCATGGGAGACCGGCTGTGAACCCCAGGTGCTGCAGGCGTTTTTTTGGGTTTGAGGCCCAATGGCTATGAGCACGCGTGGGAAGCCTCACCAAGGCGCCGGAACGGCGCCTTGGAGGTTACCTGCGGCCACACTAAGCCGAAAGCGCCCGCTCTCGTCAGATCGTGGAAGCTAAGCGGCTTCAGGCCTGGTTAGTAGCTGCATGGGAGACCGGCTGTGAACCCCAGGTGCTGCAGGCGTTTTTTTGGGTTTGAGGCCCAATGGCTATGAGCACGCGTGGGAAGCCTCACCTTCAAGGCGCCGGAACGGCGCCCTGGAGGTTGCCTGCGGCCACACTAAGCCGAAAGCGCCCGCTCTCGTCAGATCGCGGAAGCTAAGCGGCTTCAGGCCTGGTTAGTAGCTGCATGGGAGACCGGCTGTGAACCCCTGGTGCTGCAGGCGTTTTTTTGGGTTTGAGGCCCAATGGCTATGAGCACGCGTGGGAAGCCTCACCTTCAAGGCGCCGGAACGGCGCCCTGGCGGTTGCCTGCGGCCACACTAAGCCGAAAGCGCCCGCTCTCGTCAGATCGCGGAAGCTAAGCGGCTTCAGGCCTGGTTAGTAGCTGCATGGGAGACCGGCTGTGAACCCCAGGTGCTGCAGGTGTTTTTTTGGGTTTGAGGCCCAATGGCTATGAGCACGCGTGGGAAGCCTCACCTTCAAGGCGCCGGAACGGCGCCTTGGAGCTTACCTGCGGCCACACTAAGCCGAAAGCGCCCGCTCTCGTCATATCGCGGAAGCTAAGTGGCTTCAGGCCTGGTTAGCAGCTGCATGGGAGACCGGCTGTGAACCCCAGGTGCTGCAGGTGGTTTTTTTGGGTTTGAGGCCCAATGGCTATGAGCACGCGTGGGAAGCCTCACCTTCAAGGCGCCGGAACGGCGCCTTGGAGGTTTCCTGCGGCCACACTAAGCCGAAAGCGCCCGCTCTCGTCAGATCGCGGAAGCTAAGCGGCTTCAGGCCTGGTTAGTAGCTGCATGGGAGACCGGCTGTGAACCCCAGGTGCTGCAGGCGTTTTTTTGGGTTTGAGGCCCAATGGCTATGAGCACGCGTGGGAAGCCTCACCTTCAAGGCGCCGGAACGGCGCCTTGGAGGTTGTCTGCGGCCACACTAAGCCGAAAGCGCCCGCTCTCGTCAGATCACGGAAGCTAAGCGGCTTCAGGCCTGGTTAGTAGCTGCATGGGAGACTGGCTGTGAACCCCAGGTGCTGCAGGTGTTTTTTTGGGTTTGAGGCCCAATGGCTATGAGCACGCGTGGGAAGCCTCACCTTCAAGGCGCCGGAACGGCGCCTTGGAGGTTGCCTGCGGCCACACTAAGCCGAAAGCGCCCGCTCTCGTCAGATCGCGGAAGCTAAGCGGCTTCAGGCCTGGTAAGTAGCTGCATGGGAGACCGGCTGTGAACCCCAGGTGCTGCAGGCGTTTTTTTGGGTTTGAGGCCCAATGGCTATGAGCACGCGTGGGAAGCCTCACCTTCAAGGCGCCGGAACGGCGCCTTGGAGGTTGCCTGCGGCCACACTAAGCCGAAAGCGCCCGCTCTCGTCAGATCGTGGAAGCTAAGCGGCTTCAGGCCTGGTTAGTAGCTGCATGGGAGACCGGCTGTGAACCCCAGGTGCTGCAGGTGTTTTTTTGGGTTTGAGGCCCAATGGCTATGAGAACGCGTGGGAAGCCTCACCTTCAAGGCGCCGGAACGGCGCCCTGGAGGTTACCTGCGGCCACACTTAGCCGAAAGCGCCCGCTCTTGTCAGATCGCGGAAGCTAAGCGGCTTCAGGCCTGGTTAGTAGCTGCATGGGAGACCGGCTGTGAACCCCAGGTGCTGCAGGCGTTTTTTTTGGGTTTGAGGCCCAATGGCTATGAGCACGCGTGGGAAGCCTCACCTTCAAGGCGCCGGAACGGCACCCTGGCGGTTGCCTGCGGCCACACTAAGCCGAAAGCGCCCGCTCTCGTCAGATCGTGGAAGCTAAGCGGCTTCAGGCCTGGTTAGTAGCTGCATGGGAGACCGGCTGTGAACCCCAGGTGCTGCAGGTGTTTTTTTGGGTTTGAGGCCCAATGGCTATGAGCACGCGTGGGAAGCCTCACCTTCAAGGCGCCCTGGAGGTTACCTGCGGCCACACTAAGCCGAAAGCGCCCGCTCTCGTCAGATCGCGGAAGCTAAGCGTCTTCAGGCCTGGTTAGTAGCTGCATGGGAGACCGGCTGTGAACCCCAGGTGCTGCAGGCGTTTTTTTGGGTTTGAGGCCCAATGGCTATGAGCACGCGTGGGAAGCCTCACCTTCAAGGCGCCGGAACGGCGCCTTGGAGCTTGCCTGCGGCCACACTAAGCCGAAAGCGCCCGCTCTCGTCATATCGCGGAAGCTAAGTGGCTTCAGGCCTGGTTAGCAGCTGCATGGGAGACCGGCTGTGAACCCCAGGTGCTGCAGGCGTTTTTTTGGGTTTGAGGCCCAATGGCTATGAGCACGCGTGGGAAGCCTCACCTTCAAGGCGCCGGAACGGCGCCCTGGCGATTGCCTGCGGCCACACTAAGCCGAAAGCGCCCGCTCTCGTCAGAACGCGGAAGCTAAGCGGCTTCAGGCCTGGTTAGTAGCTGCATGGGAGACCGGCTGTGAACCCCAGGTGCTGCAGGCGTTTTTTTGGGTTTGAGGCCCAATGGCTATGAGCACGCGTGGGAAGCCTCACCTTCAAGGCGCCGGAACGGCGCCTTGGAGCTTGCCTGCGGCCACACTAAGCCGAAAGCGCCCGCTCTCGTCATATCGCGGAAGCTAAGTGGCTTCAGGCCTGGTTAGCAGCTGCATGGGAGACCGGCTGTGAACCCCAGGTGCTGCAGGTGTTTTTTTGGGTTTGAGGCCCAATGGCTATGAGCACGCGTGGGAAGCCTCACCTTCAAGGCGCCGGAACGGCGCCCTGGAGGTTGCCTGCGGCCACACTAAGCCGAAAGCGCCCGCTCTCGTCAGATTGCGGAAGCTAAGCGGCTTTAGGCCTGGTTAGTAGCTGCATGGGAGACCGGCTGTGAACCCCAGGTGCTGCAGGCGTTTTTTTTGGGTTTGAGGCCCAATGGCTATGAGAACGCGTGGGAAGCCTCACCTTCAAGGCGCCCTGGAGGTTACCTGCGGCCACACTAAGCCGAAAGCGCCCGCTCTCGTCAGATCGCGGAAGCTAAGCGGCTTCAGGCCTGGTTAGTAGCTGCATGGGAGACCGGCTGTGAACCCCAGGTGCTGCAGGTGTTTTTTTGGGTTTGAGGCCCAATGGCTATGAGCACGCGTGGGAAGCCTCACCTTCAAGGCGCCGGAACGGCGCCCTGGCGGTTGCCTGCGGCCACACTAAGCCGAAAGCGCACGCTCTCGTCAGATCGTGGAAGCTAAGCGGCTTCAGGCCTGGTTAGTAGCTGCATGGGAGACCGGCTGTGAACCCCAGGTGCTGCAGGTGTTTTTTTGGGTTTGAGGCCCAATGGCTATGAGCACGCGTGGGAAGCCTCACCTTCAAGGCGCCGGAACGGCGCCCTGGCGGTTGCCTGCGGCCACACTAAGCCGAAAGCGCCCGCTCTCGTCAGATCGCGGAAGCTAAGCGGCTTCAGGCCTGGTTAGTAGCTGCATGGGAGACCGGCTGTGAACCCCAGGTGCTGCAGGTGTTTTTTTGGGTTTGAGGCCCAATGGCTATGAGCACGCGTGGGAAGCCTCACCTTCAAGGCGCCGGAACGGCGCCTTGGAGGTTGCCTGCGGCCACACTAAGCCGAAAGCGCCCGCTCTCGTCAGATCGTGGAAGCTAAGCGGCTTCAGGCCTGGTTAGTAGCTGCATGGGAGACCGGCTGTGAACCCCAGGTGCTGCAGGTGTTTTTTTGGGTTTGAGGCCCAATGGCTATGAGAACGCGTGGGAAGCCTCACCTTCAAGGCGCCCTGGAAGTTACCTGCGGCCACACTAAGCCGAAAGCGCCCGCTCTCGTCAGATCGCGGAAGCTAAGCGGCTTCAGGCCTGGTTAGTAGCTGCATGGGAGACCGGCTGTGAACCCCAGGTGCTGCAGGCGTTTTTTTGGGTTTGAGGCCCAATGGCTATGAGCACGCGTGGGAAGCCTCAGCTTCAAGGCGCCGGAACGGCGCCCTGGCGGTTGCCTGCGGCCACACTAAGCCGAAAGCGCCCGCTCTCGTCAGATCGCGGAAGCTAAGCGGCTTCAGGCCTGGTTAGTAGCTGCATGGGAGACCGGCTGTGAACCCCAGGTGCTGCAGGCGTTTTTTTGGGTTTGAGGCCCAATGGCTATGAGCACGCGTGGGAAGCCTCACCTTCAAGGCGCCGGAACGGCGCCTTGGAGCTTGCCTGCGGCCACACTAAGCCGAAAGCGCCCGCTCTCGTCATATTGCGGAAGCTAAGTGGCTTCAGGCCTGGTTAGCAGCTGCATGGGAGACCGGCTGTGAACCCCAGGTGCTGCAGGCGTTTTTTTGGGTTTGAGGCCCAATGGCTATGAGCACGCGTGGGAAGCCTCACCTTCAAGGCGCCGGAACGGCGCCCTGGCGGTTGCCTGTGGCCACACTAAGCCGAAAGCGCCCGCTCTCGTCAGATCGCGGAAGCTAAGCGGCTTCAGGCCTGGTTAGTAGCTGCATGGGAGACCGGCTGTGAACCCCAGGTGCTGCAGGCGTTTTTTTGGGTTTGAGGCCCAATGGCTATGAGCACGCGTGGGAAGCCTCACCTTCAAGGCGCCGGAACGGCGCCTTGGAGCTTGCCTGCGGCCACACTAAGCCGAAAGCGCCCGCTCTCGTCATATCGCGGAAGCTAAGTGGCTTCAGGCCTGGTTAGCAGCTGCATGGGAGACCGGCTGTGAACCCCAGGTGCTGCAGGTGTTTTTTTGGGTTTGAGGCCCAATGGCTATGAGCACGCGTGGGAAGCCTCACCTTCAAGGCGCCGGAACGGCGCCCTGGAGGTTGCCTGCGGCCACACTAAGCCGAAAGCGCCCGCTCTCGTCAGATCGCGGAAGCTAAGCGGCTTCAGGCCTGGTTAGTAGCTGCATGGGAGACCGGCTGTGAACCCCAGGTGCTGCAGGCGTTTTTTTTGGGTTTGAGGCCCAATGGCTATGAGAACGCGTGGGAAGCCTCACCTTCAAGGCGCCCTGGAGGTTACCTGCGGCCACACTAAGCCGAAAGCGCCCGCTCTCGTCAGATCGCGGAAGCTAAGCGGCTTCAGGCCTGGTTAGTAGCTGCATGGGAGACCGGCTGTGAACCCCAGGTGCTGCAGGCGTTTTTTTGGGTTTGAGGCCCAATGGCTATGAGCACGCGTGGGAAGCCTCACCTTCAAGGCGCCGGAACGGCGCCCTGGAGGTTTCCTGCGGCCACACTAAGCCGAAAGCGCCCGCTCTCGTCAGATCGCGGAAGCTAAGCGGCTTCAGGCCTGGTTAGTAGCTGCATGGGAGACCGGCTGTGAACCCCAGGTGCTGCAGGCGTTTTTTTGGGTTTGAGGCCCAATGGCTATGAGCACGCGTGGGAAGCCTCACCTTCAAGGCGCCGGAACGGCGCCTTGGAGGTTGTCTGCGGCCACACTAAGCCGAAAGCGCCCGCTCTCGTCAGATCACGGAAGCTAAGCGGCTTCAGGCCTGGTTAGTAGCTGCATGGGAGACTGGCTGTGAACCCCAGGTGCTGCAGGTGTTTTTTTGGGTTTGAGGCCCAATGGCTATGAGCACGCGTGGGAAGCCTCACCTTCAAGGCGCCGGAACGGCGCCTTGGAGGTTGCCTGCGGCCACACTAAGCCGAAAGCGCCCGCTCTCGTCAGATCGCGGAAGCTAAGCGGCTTCAGGCCTGGTAAGTAGCTGCATGGGAGACCGGCTGTGAACCCCAGGTGCTGCAGGCGTTTTTTTGGGTTTGAGGCCCAATGGCTATGAGCACGCGTGGGAAGCCTCACCTTCAAGGCGCCGGAACGGCGCCTTGGAGGTTGCCTGCGGCCACACTAAGCCGAAAGCGCCCGCTCTCGTCAGATCGTGGAAGCTAAGCGGCTTCAGGCCTGGTTAGTAGCTGCATGGGAGACCGGCTGTGAACCCCAGGTGCTGCAGGTGTTTTTTTGGGTTTGAGGCCCAATGGCTATGAGAACGCGTGGGAAGCCTCACCTTCAAGGCGCCGGAACGGCGCCCTGGAGGTTACCTGCGGCCACACTAAGCCGAAAGCGCCCGCTCTCGTCAGATCGCGGAAGCTAAGCGGCTTCAGGCCTGGTTAGTAGCTGCATGGGAGACCGGCTGTGAACCCCAGGTGCTGCAGGCGTTTTTTTGGGTTTGAGGCCCAATGGCTATGAGCACGCGTGGGAAGCCTCACCTTCAAGGCGCCGGAACGGCGCCCTGGCGGTTGCCTGTGGCCACACTAAGCCGAAAGCGCCTGCTCTCGTCAGATCGTGGAAGCTAAGCGGCTTCAGGCCTGGTTAGTAGCTGCATGGGAGACCGGCTGTGAACCCCAGGTGCTGCAGGTGTTTTTTTGGGTTTGAGGCCCAATGGCTATGAGCACGCGTGGGAAGCCTCACCTTCAAGGCGCCCTGGAGGTTACCTGCGGCCACACTAAGCCGAAAGCGCCCGCTCTCGTCAGATCGTGGAAGCTAAGCGGCTTCAGGCCTGGTTAGTAGCTGCATGGGAGACCGGCTGTGAACCCCAGGTGCTGCAGGCGTTTTTTTGGGTTTGAGGCCCAATGGCTATGAGCACGCGTGGGAAGCCTCACCTTCAAGGCGCCGGAACGGCGCCTTGGAGCTTGCCTGCGGCCACACTAAGCTGAAAGCGCCCGCTCTCGTCATATCGCGGAAGCTAAGTGGCTTCAGGCCTGGTTAGCAGCTGCATGGGAGACCGGCTGTGAACCCCAGGTGCTGCAGGCGTTTTTTTGGGTTTGAGGCCCAATGGCTATGAGCACGCGTGGGAAGCCTCACCTTCAAGGCGCCGGAACGGCGCCCTGGCGATTGCCTGCGGCCACACTAAGCCGAAAGCGCCCGCTCTCGTCAGATCGCGGAAGCTAAGCGGCTTCAGGCCTGGTTAGTAGCTGCATGGGAGACCGGCTGTGAACCCCAGGTGCTGCAGGCGTTTTTTTGGGTTTGAGGCCCAATGGCTATGAGCACGCGTGGGAAGCCTCACCTTCAAGGCGCCGGAACGGCGCCTTGGAGCTTGCCTGCGGCCACACTAAGCCGAAAGCGCCCGCTCTCGTCATATCGCGGAAGCTAAGTGGCTTCAGGCCTGGTTAGCAGCTGCATGGGAGACCGGCTGTGAACCCCAGGTGCAGCAGGCGTTTTTTTGGGTTTGAGGCCCAATGGCTATGAGCACGCGTGGGAAGCCTCACCTTCAAGGCGCCGGAACGGCGCCCTGGAGGTTGCCTGCGGCCACACTAAGCCGAAAGCGCCCGCTCTCGTCAGATTGCGGAAGCTAAGCGGCTTTAGGCCTGGTTAGTAGCTGCATGGGAGACCGGCTGTGAACCCCAGGTGCTGCAGGCGTTTTTTTTGGGTTTGAGGCCCAATGGCTATGAGAACGCGTGGGAAGCCTCACCTTCAAGGCGCCCTGGAGGTTACCTGCGGCCACACTAAGCCGAAAGCGCCCGCTCTCGTCAGATCGCGGAAGCTAAGCGGCTTCAGGCCTGGTTAGTAGCTGCATGGGAGACCGGCTGTGAACCCCAGGTGCTGCAGGCGTTTTTTTGGGTTTGAGGCCCAATGGCTATGAGCACGCGTGGGAAGCCTCACCTTCAAGGCGCCGGAACGGCGCCCTGGCGGTTGCCTGCTGCCACACTAAGCCGAAAGCGCACGCTCTCGTCAGATCGTGGAAGCTAAGCGGCTTCAGGCCTGGTTAGTAGCTGCATGGGAGACCGGCTGTGAACCCCAGGTGCTGCAGGTGTTTTTTTGGGTTTGAGGCCCAATGGCTATGAGCACGCGTGGGAAGCCTCACCTTCAAGGCGCCGGAACGGCGCCCTGGCGGTTGCCTGCGGCCACACTAAGCCGAAAGCGCCCGCTCTCGTCAGATCGTGGAAGCTAAGCGGCTTCAGGCCTGGTTAGTAGCTGCATGGGAGACCGGCTGTGAACCCCAGGTGCTGCAGGTGTTTTTTTGGGTTTGAGGCCCAATGGCTATGAGCACACGTGGGAAGCCTCACCTTCAAGGCGCCGGAACGGCGCCTTGGAGGTTGCCTGCGGCCACACTAAGCCGAAAGCGCCCGCTCTCGTCAGATCGTGGAAGCTAAGCGGCTTCAGGCCTGGTTAGTAGCTGTATGGGAGACCGGCTGTGAACCCCAGGTGCTGCAGGTGTTTTTTTGGGTTTGAGGCCCAATGGCTATGAGAACGCGTGGGAAGCCTCACCTTCAAGGCGCCCTGGAGGTTACCTGCGGCCACACTAAGCCGAAAGCGCCCGCTCTCGTCAGATCGCGGAAGCTAAGCGGCTTCAGGCCTGGTTAGTAGCTGCATGGGAGACCGGCTGTGAACCCCAGGTGCTGCAGGCGTTTTTTTGGGTTTGAGGCCCAATGGCTATGAGCACGCGTGGGAAGCCTCACCTTCAAGGCGCCGGAACGGCGCCCTGGCGGTTGCCTGCGGCCACACTAAGCCGAAAGCGCCCGCTCTCGTCAGATCGCGGAAGCTAAGCGGCTTCAGGCCTGGTTAGTAGCTGCATGGGAGACCGGCTGTGAACCCCAGGTGCTGCAGGCGTTTTTTTGGGTTTGAGGCCCAATGGCTATGAGCACGCGTGGGAAGCCTCACCTTCAAGGCGCCGGAACGGCGCCTTGGAGCTTGCCTGCGGCCACACTAAGCCGAAAGCGCCCGCTCTCGTCATATCGCGGAAGCTAAGTGGCTTCAGGCCTGGTTAGCAGCTGCATGGGAGACCGGCTGTGAACCCCAGGTGCTGCAGGTGTTTTTTTGGGTTTGAGGCCCAATGGCTATGAGCACGCGTGGGAAGCCTCACCTTCAAGGCGCCGGAACGGCGCCCTGGAGGTTGCCTGCGGCCACACTAAGCCGAAAGCGCCCGCTCTCGTCAGATCGCGGAAGCTAAGCGGCTTCAGGCCTGGTTAGTAGCTGCATGGGAGACCGGCTGTGAACCCCAGGTGCTGCAGGCGTTTTTTTTTGGGTTTGAGGCCCAATGGCTATGAGAACGCGTGGGAAGCCTCACCTTCAAGGCGCCCTGGAGGTTACCTGCGGCCACACTAAGCCGAAAGCGCCTGCTCTCGTCAGATCGCGGAAGCTAAGCGGCTTCAGGCCTGGTTAGTAGCTGCATGGGAGACCGGCTGTGAACCCCAGGTGCTGCAGGCGTTTTTTTGGGTTTGAGGCCCAATGGCTATGAGCACGCGTGGGAAGCCTCACCTTCAAGGCGCCGGAACGGCGCCCTGGAGGTTTCCTGCGGCCACACTAAGCCGAAAGCGCCCGCTCTCGTCAGATCGCGGAAGCTAAGCGGCTTCAGGCCTGGTTAGTAGCTGCATGGGAGACCGGCTGTGAACCCCAGGTGCTGCAGGCGTTTTTTTGGGTTTGAGGCCCAATGGCTATGAGCACGCGTGGGAAGCCTCACCTTCAAGGCGCCGGAACGGCGCCCTGGCGGTTGCCTGCGGCCACACTAAGCCGAAAGCGCCCGCTCTCGTCAGATCGCGGAAGCTAAGCGGCTTCAGGCCTGGTTAGTAGCTGCATGGGAGACCGGCTGTGAACCCCAGGTGCTGCAGGTGTTTTTTTGGGTTTGAGGCCCAATGGCTATGAGCACGCGTGGGAAGCCTCACCTTCAAGGCGCCGGAACGGCGCCTTGGAGGTTGCCTGCGGCCACACTAAGCCGAAAGCGCCCGCTCTCGTCAGATCGTGGAAGCTAAGCGGCTTCAGGCCTGGTTAGTAGCTGCATGGGAGACCGGCTGTGAACCCCAGGTGCTGCAGGTGTTTTTTTGGGTTTGAGGCCCAATGGCTATGAGCACGCGTGGGAAGCCTCACCTTCAAGGCGCCGGAACGGCGCCTTGGAGGTTGCCTGCGGCCACACTAAGCCGAAAGCGCCCGCTCTCGTCAGATCGCGGAAGCTAAGCGGCTTCAGGCCTGGTAAGTAGCTGCATGGGAGACCGGCTGTGAACCCCAGGTGCTGCAGGCGTTTTTTTGGGTTTGAGGCCCAATGGCTATGAGCACGCGTGGGAAGCCTCACCTTCAAGGCGCCGGAACGGCGCCTTGGAGGTTGCCTGCGGCCACACTAAGCCGAAAGCGCCCGCTCTCGTCAGATCGTGGAAGCTAAGCGGCTTCAGGCCTGGTTAGTAGCTGCATGGGAGACCGGCTGTGAACCCCAGGTGCTGCAGGTGTTTTTTTGGGTTTGAGGCCCAATGGCTATGAGAACGCGTGGGAAGCCTCACCTTCAAGGCGCCGTAACGGCGCCCTGGAGGTTACCTGCGGCCACACTAAGCCGAAAGCGCCCGCTCTCGTCAGATCGCGGAAGCTAAGCGGCTTCAGGCCTGGTTAGTAGCTGCATGGGAGACTGGCTGTGAACCCCAGGTGCTGCAGGTGTTTTTTTGGGTTTGAGGCCCAATGGCTATGAGCACGCGTGGGAAGCCTCACCTTCAAGGCGCCGGAACGGCGCCCTGGCGGTTGCCTGCGGCCACACTAAGCCGAAAGCGCCCGCTCTCGTCAGATCGCGGAAGCTAAGCGGCTTCAGGCCTGGTTAGTAGCTGCATGGGAGACCGGCTGTGAACCCCAGGTGCTGCAGGCGTTTTTTTGGGTTTGAGGCCCAATGGCTATGAGCACGCGTGGGAAGCCTCACCTTCAAGGTGCCGGAACGGCGCCTTGGAGCTTGCCTGCGGCCACACTAAGCCGAAAGCGCCCGCTCTCGTCATATCGCGGAAGCTAAGTGGCTTCAGGCCTGGTTAGTAGCTGCATGGGAGACCGGCTGTGAACCCCAGGTGCTGCAGGCGTTTTTTTGGGTTTGAGGCCCAATGGCTATGAGCACGCGTGGGAAGCCTCACCTTCAAGGCGCCGGAACGGCGCCCTGGAGGTTGCCTGCGGCCACACTAAGCCGAAAGCGCCCGCTCTCGTCAGATCGCGGAAGCTAAGCGGCTTCAGGCCTGGTTAGTAGCTGCATGGGAGACCGGCTGTGAACCCCAGGTGCTGCAAGCGTTTTTTTTGGGTTTGAGGCCCAATGGCTATGAGCACGCGTGGGAAGCCTCACCTTCAAGGCGCCGGAACGGCGCCTTGGAGGTTTCCTGCGGCCACACTAAGCCGAAAGCGCCCGCTCTCGTCAGATCGCGGAAGCTAAGCGGCTTCAGGCCTGGTTAGTAGCTGCATGGGAGACCGGCTGTGAACCCCAGGTGCTGCAGGCGTTTTTTTGGGTTTGAGGCCCAATGGCTATGAGCACGCGTGGGAAGCCTCACCTTCAAGGTGCCGGAACGGCGCCTTGGAGGTTGCCTGCGGCCACACTAAGCCGAAAGCGCCCGCTCTCGTCAGATCGCGGAAGCTAAGCGGCTTCAGGCCTGGTAAGTAGCTGCATGGGAGACCGGCTGTGAACCCCAGGTGCTGCAGGCGTTTTTTTTGGGTTTGAGGCCCAATGGCTATGAGCACGCGTGGGAAGCCTCACCTTCAAGGCGCCGGAACGGCGCCTTGGAGGTTTCCTGCGGCCACCCTAAGCCGAAAGCGCCCGCTCTCGTCAGATCGCGGAAGCTAAGCGGCTTCAGGCCTGGTTAGTAGCTGCATGGTAGACCGGCTGTGAACCCCAGGTGCTGCAGGCGTTTTTTTGGGTTTGAGGCCCAATGGCTATGAGCACGTGTGGGAAGCCTCACCTTCAAGGCGCCGGAACGGCGCCTTGGAGGTTGCCTGCGGCCACACTAAGCCGAAAGCGCCCGCTCTCGTCAGATCGCGGAAGCTAAGCGGCTTCAGGCCTGGTTAGTAGCTGCATGGGAGACCGGCTGTGAACCCCAGGTGCTGCAGGCGTTTTTTTTGGGTTTGAGGCCCAATGGCTATGAGCACGCGTGGAAAGCCTCACCTTCAAGGCGCCGTAACGGCGTCTTGGAGGTTGCCTGCGGCCACACTAAGCTGAAAGCGCCTGCTCTCATCAGATCGCAGAAGCTAAGCGGCTTCAGGCCTGGTTAGTAGCTGCATGGGAGACCGGCTGTGAACCCCAGGTGCTGCAGGCGTTTTTTTTGGGTTTGAGGCCCAATGGCTATGAGCACGCGTGGGAAGCCTCACCTTCAAGGCGCCGGAACGGCGCCTTGGAGGTTGCCTGCGGCCACACTAAGCCGAAAGCGCCCGCTCTCGTCAGATCGCGGAAGCTAAGCGGCTTCAGGCCTGGTTAGTAGCTGCATGGGAGACCGGCTGTGAACCCCAGGTGCTGCAGGCGTTTTTTTTGGGTTTGAGGCCCAATGGCTATGAGCACGCGTGGGAAGCCTCACCTTCAAGGCGCCGGAACGGCGCCTTGGAGGTTGCCTGCGGCCACACTAAGCCGAAAGCGCCCGCTCTCAACAGATCGCGGAAGCTAAGCGGCTTCAGGCCTGGTTAGTAGCTGCATGGGAGACCGACTGTGAACCCCAGGTGCTGCAGGCGTTTTTTTGGGTTTGAGGCCCAATGGCTATGAGCACGTGTGGGAAGCCTCACCTTCAAGGCGCCGGAACGGCGCCTTGGAGGTTGCCTGCGGCCACACTAAGCCGAAAGCGCCCGCTCTCGTCATATCGCGGAAGCTAAGCGGCTTCAGGCCTGGTTAGTAGCTGCATGGGAGACCGGCTGTGAACCCCAGGTGCTGCAGGCGTGTTTTTGGGTTTGAGGCCCAATGGCTATGAGCACGCGTGGGAAGCCTCACCTTCAAGGCGCCGGAACGGCGCCTTGGAGGTTGCCTGCGGCCACACTAAGCCGAAAGCGCCCGCTCTCGTCAGATCGCGGAAGCTAAGCGGCTTCAGGCCTGGTTAGTAGCTGCATGGGAGACCGGCTGTGAACCCCAGGTGCTGCAGGCGTTTTTTTTGGGTTTGAGGCCCAATGGCTATGAGCACGCGTGGGAAGCCTCACCTTCAAGGCGCCGGAACGGCACCTTGGAGGTTGCCTGCGGCCACACTAAGCCGAAAGCGCCCGCTCTCGTCAGATCGCGGAAGCTAAGCGGCTTCAGGCCTGGTTAGTAGCTGCATGGGAGACCGGCTGTGAACCCCAGGTGCTGCAGGCGTTTTTTTGGGTTTGAGGCCCAATGGCTATGAGCACGCGTGGGAAGCCTCACCTTCAAGGCGCCGGAACGGCGCCTTGGAGGTTGCCTGCGGCCACACTAAGCCGAAAGCGCCCGCTCTCGTCAGATCGCGGAAGCTAAGCGGCTTCAGGCCTGGTTAGTAGCTGCATGGGAGACCGGCTGTGAACCCCAGGTGCTGCAGGCGTTTTTTTGGGTTTGAGGCCCAATGGCTATGAGCACGCGTGGGAAGCCTCACCTTCAAGGCGCCGGAACGGCGCCTTGGAGGTTGCCTGTGGCCACACTAAGCCGAAAGCGCCCACTCTCAACAGATCGCGGAAACTAAGCGGCTTCAGGCCTGGTTAGTAGCTGCATGGGAGACCGACTGTGAACCCCAGGTGCTGCAGGCGTTTTTTTGGGTTTGAGGCCCAATGGCTATGATCACGCGTGGGAAGCCTCACCTTCAAGGCGCCGGAACGGCGCCTTGGAGGTTGCCTGCGGCCACACTAAGCCGAAAGCGCCCGCTCTCGTCATATCGCGGAAGCTAAGCGGCTTCAGGCCTGGTTAGTAGCTGCATGGGAGACCGGCTGTGAACCCCAGGTGCTGCAGGTGTGTTTTTGGGTTTGAGGCCCAATGGCTATGAGCACGCGTGGGAAGCCTCACCTTCAAGGCGCCGGAACGGCGCCTTGGAGGTTGCCTGCGGCCACACTAAGCCGAAAGCGCCCGCTCTCGTCAGATCGCGGAAGCTAAGCGGCTTCAGGCCTGGTTAGTAGCTGCATGGGAGACCGGCTGTGAACCCCAGGTGCTGCAGGCGTTTTTTTGGGTTTGAGGCCCAATGGCTATGAGCACGCGTGGGAAGCCTCACCTTCAAGGCGCCGGAACGGCGGCTTGGAGGTTGCCTGCGGCCACACTAAGCCGAAAGCGCCCGCTCTCGTCAGATCGTGGAAGCTAAGCGGCTTCAGGCCTGGTTAGTAGCTGCATGGGAGACCGGCTGTGAACCCCAGGTGCTGCAGGTGTTTTTTTGGGTTTGAGGCCCAATGGCTATGAGCACGCGTGGGAAGCCTCACCTTCAAGGCGCCAGAACGGCGCCCTGGAGGTTCCCTGCGGCCACACTAAGCCGAAAGCGCCCGCTCTCGTCAGATCGCGGAAGCTAAGCGGCTTCAGGCCTGGTTAGTAGCTGCATGGGAGACCGGCTGTGAACCCCAGGTGCTGCAGGCGTTTTTTTGGGTTTGAGGCCCAATGGCTATGAGCACGCGTGTGAAGCCTCACCTTCAAGGCGCCGGAACGGCGCCTTGGAGGTTGCCTGTGGCCACACTAAGCCATAAGCGCCTGCTCTCGTCAGATCACGGAAGCTAAGCGGCTTCAGGCCTGGTTAGTAGCTGCATGGGAGACTGGCTGTGAACCCCAGGTGCTGCAGGCGTTTTTTTGGGTTTGAGGCCCAATGGCTATGAGCACGCGTGGGAAGCCTCACCTTCAAGGCGCCGGAACGGCGCCTTGGAGGTTGCCTGCGGCCACACTAAGCCGAAAGCGCCCGCTCTCGTCAGATCGCGGAAGCTAAGCGGCTTCAGGCCTGGTTAGTAGCTGCATGGGAGACCGGCTGTGAACCCCAGGTGCTGCAGGCGTTTTTTTGGGTTTGAGGCCCAATGGCTATGAGCACGCGTGGGAAGCCTCACCTTCAAGGCGCCGGAACGGCGCCTTGGAGGTTTCCTGCGGCCACACTAAGCCGAAAGCGCCCGCTCTCGTCAGATCGCGGAAGCTAAGCGGCTTCAGGCCTGGTTAGTAGCTGCATGGGAGACTGGCTGTGAACCCCAGGTGCTGCAGGCGTTTTTTTGGGTTTGAGGCCCAATGGCTATGAGCACGCGTGGGAAGCCTCACCTTCAAGGCGCCGGAACGGCGCCTTGGAGGTTGCCTGCGGCCACACTAAGCCGAAAGCGCCTGCTCTCATCAGATCGCGGAAGCTAAGCGGCTTCAGGCCTGGTTAGTAGCTGCATGGGAGACCGGCTGTGAACCCCAGGTGCTGCAGGCGTTTTTTTGGGTTTGAGGCCCAATGGCTATGAGCACGCGTGGGAAGCTTCACCTTCAAGGCGCCGGAACGGCGCCTTGGAGGTTTCCTGCGGCCACACTAAGCCGAAAGCGCCCGCTCTCGTCAGATCACGGAAGCTAAGCGGCTTCAGGCCTGGTTAGTAGCTGCATGGGAGCCCGGCTGTGAACCCCAGGTGCTGCAGGCGTTTTTTTGGGTTTGAGGCCCAATGGCTATGAGCACGCGTGGGAAGCCTCACCTTCAAGGCGCCGGAACGGCGCCTTGGAGGATACCTGCGGCCACACTAAGCCGAAAGCGCCCGCTCTCGTCAGATCGCGGAAGCTAAGCGGCTTCAGGCCTGGTTAGTAGCTGCATGGGAGACCGGCTGTGAACCCCAGGTGCTGCAGGCGTTTTTTTTGGGTTTGAGGCCCAATGGCTATGAGCACGCGTGGGAAGCCTCACCTTCAAGGCGCCGGAACGGCGCCTTGGAGGTTGCCTGCGGCCACACTAAGCCGAAAGCGCCCGCTCTCGTCAGATCGCGGAAGCTAAGCGGCTTCAGGCCTGGTTAGTAGCTGCATGGGAGACCGGCTGTGAACCCCAGGTGCTGCAGGCGTTTTTTTGGGTTTGAGGCCCAATGGCTATGAGCACGCGTGGGAAGCCTCACCTTCAAGGCGCCGGAACGGCGCCTTGGAGGTTGCCTGCGGCCACACTAAGCCGAAAGCGCCCGCTCTCAACAGATCGCGGAAGCTAAGCGGCTTCAGGCCTGGTTAGTAGCTGCATGGGAGACCGACTGTGAACCCCAGGTGCTGCAGGCGTTTTTTTGGGTTTGAGGCCCAATGGCTATGAGCACGCGTGGGAAGCGTCACCTTCAAGGCGCCGGAACGGCGCCTTGGAGGTTGCCTGCGGCCACACTAAGCCGAAAGCGCCCGCTCTCGTCATATCGCGGAAGCTAAGCGGCTTCAGGCCTGGTTAGTAGCTGCATGGGAGACCGGCTGTGAACCCCAGGTGCTGCAGGCGTGTTTTTGGGTTTGAGGCCCAATGGCTATGAGCACGCGTGGGAAGCCTCACCTTCAAGGCGCCGGAACGGCGCCTTGGAGGTTGCCTGCGGCCACACTAAGCCGAAAGCGCCCGCTCTCGTCAGATCGCGGAAGCTAAGCGGCTTCAGGCCTGGTTAGTAGCTGCATGGGAGACCGGCTGTGAACCCCAGGTGCTGCAGGCGTTTTTTTGGGTTTGAGGCCCAATGGCTATGAGCACGCGTGGGAAGCCTCACCTTCAAGGCGCCGGAACGGCACCTTGGAGGTTGCCTGCGGCCACACTAAGCCGAAAGCGCCCGCTCTCGTCAGATCGCGGAAGCTAAGCGGCTTCAGGCCTGGTTAGTAGCTGCATGGGAGACCGGCTGTGAACCCCAGGTGCTGCAGGCGTTTTTTTGGGTTTGAGGCCCAATGGCTATGAGCACGCGTGGGAAGCCTCACCTTCAAGGCGCCGGAACGGCGCCTTGGAGGTTGCCTGCGGCCACACTAAGCCGAAAGCGCCCGCTCTCGTCAGATCGCGGAAGCTAAGCGGCTTCAGGCCTGGTTAGTAGCTGCATGGGAGACCGGCTGTGAACCCCAGGTGCTGCAGGCGTTTTTTTGGGTTTGAGGCCCAATGGCTATGAGCACGCGTGGGAAGCCTCACCTTCAAGGCGCCGGAACGGCGCCTTGGAGGTTGCCTGTGGCCACACTAAGCCGAAAGCGCCCACTCTCAACAGATCGCGGAAGCTAAGCGGCTTCAGGCCTGGTTAGTAGCTGCATGGGAGACCGACTGTGAACCCCAGGTGCTGCAGGCGTTTTTTTGGGTTTGAGGCCCAATGGCTATGAGCACGCGTGGGAAGCCTCACCTTCAAGGCGCCGGAACGGCGCCTTGGAGGTTGCCTGCGGCCACACTAAGCCGAAAGCGCCCGCTCTCGTCATATCGCGGAAGCTAAGCGGCTTCAGGCCTGGTTAGTAGCTGCATGGGAGACCGGCTGTGAACCCCAGGTGCTGCAGGCGTGTTTTTGGGTTTGAGGCCCAATGGCTATGAGCACGCGTGGGAAGCCTCACCTTCAAGGCGCCGGAACGGCGCCTTGGAGGTTGCCTGCGGCCACACTAAGCCGAAAGCGCCCGCTCTCGTCAGATCGCGGAAGCTAAGCGGCTTCAGGCCTGGTTAGTAGCTGCATGGGAGACCGGCTGTGAACCCCAGGTGCTGCAGGCGTTTTTTTGGGTTTGAGGCCCAATGGCTATGAGCACGCGTGGGAAGCCTCACCTTCAAGGCGCCGGAACGGCGGCTTGGAGGTTGCCTGCGGCCACACTAAGCCGAAAGCGCCCGCTCTCGTCAGATCGTGGAAGCTAAGCGGCTTCAGGCCTGGTTAGTAGCTGCATGGGAGACCGGCTGTGAACCCCAGGTGCTGCAGGTGTTTTTTTGGGTTTGAGGCCCAATGGCTATGAGCACGCGTGGGAAGCCTCACCTTCAAGGCGCCAGAACGGCGCCCTGGAGGTTCTCTGCGGCCACACTAAGCCGAAAGCGCCCGCTCTCGTCAGATCGCGGAAGCTAAGCGGCTTCAGGCCTGGTTAGTAGCTGCATGGGAGACCGGCTGTGAACCCCAGGTGCTGCAGGCGTTTTTTTGGGTTTGAGGCCCAATGGCTATGAGCACGCGTGTGAAGCCTCACCTTCAAGGCGCCGGAACGGCGCCTTGGAGGTTGCCTGCGGCCACACTAAGCCATAAGCGCCTGCTCTCGTCAGATCACGGAAGCTAAGCGGCTTCAGGCCTGGTTAGTAGCTGCATGGGAGACTGGCTGTGAACCCCAGGTGCTGCAGGCGTTTTTTTGGGTTTGAGGCCCAATGGCTATGAGCACGCGTGGGAAGCCTCACCTTCAAGGCGCCGGAACGGCGCCTTGGAGGTTGCCTGCGGCCACACTAAGCCGAAAGCGCCCGCTCTCGTCAGATCGCGGAAGCTAAGCGGCTTCAGGCCTGGTTAGTAGCTGCATGGGAGACCGGCTGTGAACCCCAGGTGCTGCAGGCGTTTTTTTGGGTTTGAGGCCCAATGGCTATGAGCACGCGTGGGAAGCCTCACCTTCAAGGCGCCGGAACGGCGCCTTGGAGGTTTCCTGCGGCCACACTAAGCCGAAAGCGCCCGCTCTCGTCAGATCGCGGAAGCTAAGCGGCTTCAGGCCTGGTTAGTAGCTGCATGGGAGACTGGCTGTGAACCCCAGGTGCTGCAGGCGTTTTTTTGGGTTTGAGGCCCAATGGCTATGAGCACGCGTGGGAAGCCTCACCTTCAAGGCGCCGGAACGGCGCCTTGGAGGTTGCCTGCGGCCACACTAAGCCGAAAGCGCCTGCTCTCATCAGATCGCGGAAGCTAAGCGGCTTCAGGCCTGGTTAGTAGCTGCATGGGAGACCGGCTGTGAACCCCAGGTGCTGCAGGCGTTTTTTTGGGTTTGAGGCCCAATGGCTATGAGCACGCGTGGGAAGCTTCACCTTCAAGGCGCCGGAACGGCGCCTTGGAGGTTTCCTGCGGCCACACTAAGCCGAAAGCGCCCGCTCTCGTCAGATCACGGAAGCTAAGCGGCTTCAGGCCTGGTTAGTAGCTGCATGGGAGCCCGGCTGTGAACCCCAGGTGCTGCAGGCGTTTTTTTGGGTTTGAGGCCCAATGGCTATGAGCACGCGTGGGAAGCCTCACCTTCAAGGCGCCGGAACGGCGCCTTGGAGGATACCTGCGGCCACACTAAGCCGAAAGCGCCTGCTCTCGTCAGATCGCGGAAGCTAAGCGGCTTCAGGCCTGGTTAGTAGCTCCATGGGAGACCGGCTGTGAACCCAGGTGCTGCAGGCGTTTTTTTGGGTTTGAGGCCCAATGGCTATGAGCACGCGTGGGAAGCCTCACCTTCAAGGTGCCGGAACGGCGCCTTGGAGGTTGCCTGCGGCCACACTAAGCCGAAAGCGCCCGCTCTCGTCAGATCGCGGAAGCTAAGCGGCTTCAGGCTTGGTTAGTAGCTGCATGGGAGACTGGCTGTGAACCCCAGGTGCTGCAGGCGTTTTTTTGGGTTTGAGGCCCAATGGCTATGAGCACGCGTGGGAAGCCTCACCTTCAAGGCGCCGGAACGGCGCCTTGGAGGTTGCCTGCGGCCACACTAAGCCGAAAGCGCCCGCTCTCGTCAGATCTCGGAAGCTGAGTGGCTTCAGGCCTGGTTAGTAGCTGCATGGGAGACCGGCTGTGAACCCCAGGTGCTGCAGGTGTTTTTTTGGGTTTGAGGCCCAATGGCTATGAGCACGCGTGGGAAGCCTCACCTTCAAGGCGCCGTAACGGCGCCGTGGAGGTTGCCTGCGGCCACACTAAGCCGAAAGCGCCCGCTCTCATCAGATCGCGGAAGCTAAGCGGCTTCAGGCCTGGTTAGTAGCTGCATGGGAGACCGGCTGTGAACCCCAGGTGCTGCAGGCGTTTTTTTGGGTTTGAGGCCCAATGGCTATGAGCACGCGTGGGAAGCCTCACCTTCAAGGCGCCGGAACGGCGCCTTGGATGTTGCCTGCGGCCACACTAAGCCGAAAGCGCCCGCTCTCGTCAGATCGCAGAAGCTAAGCGGCTTCAGGCCTGGTTAGTAGCTGCATGGGAGACCGGCTGTGAACCCCAGGTGGTGCAGGCGTTTTTTTGGGTTTGAGGCCCAATGGCTATGAGCACGCGTGGGAAACCTCACCTTCAAGGCGCCGGAACGGCGCCTTGGAGGTTGCCTGCGGCCACACTAAGCCGAAAGCGCCCGCTCTCGTCAGATTGCGGAAGCTAAGCAGCTTCAGGCCTGGTTAGTAGCTGCATGGCAGACCGGCTGTGAACCCCAGGTGCTGCAGGCGTTTTTTTGGGTTTGAGGCCCAATGGCTATGAGCACGCGTGGGAAGCCTCACCTTCAAGGCGCCGGAACGGCGCCTTGGAGGTTGCCTGCGGCCACACTAAGCCGAAAGCGCCCGCTCTCGTCAGATCGCGGAAGCTAAGCGGCTTCAGGCCTGGTTAGTAGCTGCATGGGAGACCGGCTGTGAACCCCAGGTGCTGCAGGCGTTTTTTTGGGTTTGAGGCCCAATGGCTATGAGCACGCGTGAGAAGCCTCACCTTCAAGGCGCCGGAACGGCGCCTTGGAGGTTGCCTGCGGCCACACTACGCCGAAAGCGCCCGCTCTCGTCAGATCGCGGAAGCTAAGCGGCTTCAGGCCTGATTAGTAGCTGCATGGGAGACCGGCTGTGAACCCCAGGTGCTGCAGGCGTTTTTTTGGGTTTGAGGCCCAATGGCTATGAGCACGCGTGGGAAGCCTCACCTTCAAGGCGCCGGAACGGCGCCCTGGAGGTTGACTGCGGCCACAGTAAGCCGAAAGCGCCCGCTCTCGTCAGATCGCGGAAGCTAAGCGGCTTCAGGCCTGGTTAGTAGCTGCATGGGAGACTGGCTGTGAACCCCAGGTGCTGCAGGCGTTTTTTGGGGTTTGAGGCCCAATGGCTATGAGCACGCGTGGGAAGCCTCACCTTCAAGGCGCCGGAACGGCGCCTTGGAGGATGCCTGCGGCCACACTAAGCCGAAAGCGCCCGCTCTCATCAGATCGCGGAAGCTAAGCGGCTTCAGGCCTGTTTAGTAGCTGCATGGGAGACCGGCTGTGAACCCCAGGTGCTGCAGGCATTTTTTTGGGTTTGAGGCCCAATGGCTATGAGCACGCGTGGGAAGCCTCACCTTCAAGGCGCCGGAACGGCGCCTTGGAGGTTGCCTGCGGCCACACTAAGCCGAAAGCGCCCGCTCTCGTCAAATCGCGGAAGCTAAGCGGCTTCAGGCCTGGTTAGTAGCTGCATGGGAGACCAGCTGTGAACCCCAGGTGCTGCAGGCGTTTTTTTGGGTTTGAGGCCCAATGGCTATGAGCACGCGTGGGAAGCCTCACCTTCAAGGCGCCGGAACGGCGCCTTGGAGGTTTCCTGCGGCCACATTAAGCCGAAAGCGCCCGCTCTCGTCAGATCGCGGAAGCTAAGCGGCTTCAGGCCTGGTTAGTAGCTGCATGGGAGACCGGCTGTGAACCCCAGGTGCTGCAGGTGTTTTTTTGGGTTTGAGGCCCAATGGCTATGAGCACGCGTGGGAAGCCTCACTTGGATGTGGCCTGCGGCCACATTAAGCCGAAAGCGCCCGCTCTCGTCAGATCGCGGAAGCTAAGCGGCTTCAGGCTGGGTTAGTAGCTGCATGGGAGACCGGCTGTGAACCCCAGGTGCTGCAGGCGTTTTTTTGGGTTTGAGGCCCAATGGCTATGAGCACGCGTGGGAAGCCTCACCTTCAAGGCGCCGTAACGGCGCCTTGGAGGTTGCCTGCAGCCACACTAAGCCGAAAGCGCCCGCTTTCGTCAGATCGCGGAAGCTAAGCGGCTTCAGGCCTGGTTAGTAGCTGCATGGCAGACCGGCTGTGAACCCCAGGTGCTGCAGGCGTTTTTTTGGGTTTGAGGCCCAATGGCTATGAGCACGCGTGGGAAGCCTCACCTTCAAGGCGCCGGAACGGCGCTTTGGAGTTTGCCTGCGGCCACACTAAGCCGAAAGCGCCCACTTTCGTCAGATCGGGGAAGCTAAGCGGCTTCAGGCCTGGTTAGTAGCTGCATGGGAGACTGGCTGTGAACCCCAGGTGCTGCAGGCGTTTTTTTGGGTTTGAGGCCCAATGGCTATGAGCACGCGTGGGAAGCCTCACCTTCAAGGCGCCGGAACGGCGCCCTGGAGGTTTGCCTGCGGCCACACTAAGTCGAAAGCGCCCGCTCTCGTCAGATCGTGGAAGCTAAGCGGCTTCAGGCCTGGTTAGTAGCTGCATGGGAGACCGGCTGTGAACCCCAGGTGCTGCAGGCGTTTTTTTGGGTTTGAGGCCCAATAGCTATGAGCACGCGTGAGAAGCCTCACCTTCAAGGCGCCGGAACGGCGCCTTGGATGTTGCCTGCGGCCACACTAAGCCGAAAGCGCCCGCTCTCGTCAGATCGTGGAAGCTAAGCGGCTTCAGGCCTGGTTAGTAGCTGCATGGGAGACCGGCGGTGAACTCCAGGTGCTGCAGGTGTTTTTTTGGGTTTGAGGCCCAATGGCTATGAGCACGCATGGGAAGCCTCACCTTTAAGGCGCCGGAACGGTGCCTTGGAGGTTGCCTGCGGCCACACTAAGCTGAAAGCGCCTGCTCTCGTCAGATCGCGGAAGCTAAGCGGCTTCAGGCCTGGTTAGTAGCTGCATGGGAGACCGGCTGTGAACCCCAGGTGCTGCAGGCGTTTTTTTGGGTTTGAGGCCCAATGGCTATGAGCACGAGTGGGAAGCCTCACCTTCAAGGCGCCGGAACGGCGCCTTTGAGGTTGCCAGCGGCCACACTAAGCCGAAAGCGCCCGCTCTCGTCAGATTGCGGAAGCTAAGCGGCTTCAGGCCTGGTTAGTAGCTGCATGGGAGACCAGCTGTGAACCCCAGGTGCTGCAGGTGTTTTTTTGGGTTTGAGGCCCAATGGCTATGAGCACGCGTGGGAAGCCTCACCTTCAAGGCGCCGGAACGGCGCCTTGGAGGTTTCCTCCGGCCACACTAAGCCGAAAGCGCCCGCTCTCGTCAGATCGCGGAAGCTAAGCGGCTTCAGGCCTGGTTAGTAGCTGCATGGGAGACCGGCTGTGAACCCCAGGTGCTGCAGGTGTTTTTTTGGGTTTGAGGCCCAATGGCTATGAGCACGCGTGGGAAGCCTCACTTGGATGTGGCCTGCGGCCACATTAAGCCGAAAGCGCCCGCTCTCGTCAGATCGCGGAAGCTAAGCGGCTTCAGGCTGGGTTAGTAGCTGCATGGGAGACCGGCTGTGAACCCCAGGTGCTGCAGGCGTTTTTTTGGGTTTGAGGCCCAATGGCTATGAGCACGCGTGGGAAGCCTCACCTTCAAGGCGCCGTAACGGCGCCTTGGAGGTTGCCTGCAGCCACACTAAGCCGAAAGCGCCCGCTTTCGTCAGATCGCGGAAGCTAAGCGGCTTCAGGCCTGGTTAGTAGCTGCATGGCAGACCGGCTGTGAACCCCAGGTGCTGCAGGCGTTTTTTTGGGTTTGAGGCCCAATGGCTATGAGCACGCGTGGGAAGCCTCACCTTCAAGGCGCCGGAACGGCGCTTTGGAGTTTGCCTGCGGCCACACTAAGCCGAAAGCGCCCACTTTCGTCAGATCGGGGAAGCTAAGCGGCTTCAGGCCTGGTTAGTAGCTGCATGGGAGACTGGCTGTGAACCCCAGGTGCTGCAGGCGTTTTTTTGGGTTTGAGGCCCAATGGCTATGAGCACGCGTGGGAAGCCTCACCTTCAAGGCGCCGGAACGGCGCCCTGGAGGTTGCCTGCGGCCACACTAAGTCGAAAGCGCCCGCTCTCGTCAGATCGTGGAAGCTAAGCGGCTTCAGGCCTGGTTAGTAGCTGCATGGGAGACCGGCTGTGAACCCCAGGTGCTGCAGGCGTTTTTTTGGGTTTGAGGCCCAATAGCTATGAGCACGCGTGAGAAGCCTCACCTTCAAGGCGCCGGAACGGCGCCTTGGATGTTGCCTGCGGCCACACTAAGCCGAAAGCGCCCGCTCTCGTCAGATCGTGGAAGCTAAGCGGCTTCAGGCCTGGTTAGTAGCTGCATGGGAGACCGGCGGTGAACTCCAGGTGCTGCAGGTGTTTTTTTGGGTTTGAGGCCCAATGGCTATGAGCACGCATGGGAAGCCTCACCTTTAAGGCGCCGGAACGGTGCCTTGGAGGTTGCCTGCGGCCACACTAAGCTGAAAGCGCCTGCTCTCGTCAGATCGCGGAAGCTAAGCGGCTTCAGGCCTGGTTAGTAGCTGCATGGGAGACCGGCTGTGAACCCCAGGTGCTGCAGGTGTTTTTTTGGGTTTGAGGCCCAATGGCTATGAGCACGAGTGGGAAGCCTCACCTTCAAGGCGCCGGAACGGCGCCTTTGAGGTTGCCAGCGGCCACACTAAGCCGAAAGCGCCCGCTCTCGTCAGATTGCGGAAGCTAAGCGGCTTCAGGCCTGGTTAGTAGCTGCATGGGAGACCAGCTGTGAACCCCAGGTGCTGCAGGTGTTTTTTTCGGTTTGAGTCCCAATGGCTATGAGCACGCGTGGGAAGCCTCACCTTCAAGGCGCCGGAACGGCGCCTTGGAGGTTTCCTCCGGCCACACTAAGCCGAAAGCGCCCGCTCTCGTCAGATCGCGGAAGCTAAGCGGCTTCAGGCCTGGTTAGTAGCTGCATGGGAGACCGGCTGTGAACCCCAGGTGCTGTAGGCGTTTTTTTGGGTTTGAGGCCCAATGGCTATGAGCACGCGTGAGAAGCCTCACCTTCAAGGCGCCGGAACGGCGCCTTGGATGTTGCCTGCGGCCACACTAAGCCGAAAGCGCCCGCTCTCGTCAGATCGCGGAAGCTAAGCGGCTTCCGGCCTGGTTAGTAGCTGCATGGGAGACCGGCTGTGAACCCCAGGTGCTGCAGGCGTTTTTTTTGGGTTTGAGGCCCAATGGCTATGAGCACGCGTGGTGAAGCCTCACCTTCAAGGCGCCGGAACGGCGCCTTGGAGGTTGCCTGCGGCCACACTAAGCCGAAAGCGCCCGCTCTCGTCAGATCGCGGAAACTAAGCGGCTTCAGGCCTGGTTAGTAGCTGCATGGGAGACCGGCTGTGAACCCCAAGTGCTGCAGGCGTTTTTTTGGGTTTGAGGCCCAATGGCTAGTAGCACGCGTGGGAAGCCTCACCTTCAAGGCGCCGGAACGGCACCTTGGAGGTTTCCTGCGGCCACACTAAGCCGATAGCGCCCGCTCTCGTCAGATTGCGGAAGCTAAGCGGCTTCAGGCCTGGTTAGTAGCTGCATGGGAGACCGGCTGTGAACCGCAGGTGCTGCAGGCATTTTTTTGGGTTTGAGGCCCAATGGCTATAAGCACGCGTGGGAAGCCTCACCTTCAAGGCGCCGGAACGGCGCCTTGGAGGTTGCCTGCGGCCACACTAAGCTGAAAGCGCCCGCTCTCGTCAGATCGCGGAAGCTAAGTGGCTTCAGGCCTGGTTAGTAGCTGCATGGGAGACCGGCTGTGAACCCCAGGAGCTGCAGGCGTTTTTTTTGGGTTTGAGGCCCAATGGCTATGAGCACGCGTGGGAAGCCTCACCTTCAAGGCGCCGGAACGGCGCCCTGGAGGTAGCCTGCGGCCACACTAAGCCGAAAGCGCCCGCTCTCGTCAGATCGCGGAAGCTAAGCGGCTTCAGGCCTGGTTAGTAGCTGCATGGGAGACTGGCTGTAAACCCCAGGTGCTGCAGGCGGTTTTTTGGGTTTGAGGCCCAATGGCTATGAGCACGCGTGGGAAGCCTCACCTTCAAGGCGCCGTAACGGCGCCTTGGAGGTTGCCTGCGGCCACACTAAGCCGAAAGCGCCCGCTCTCGTCAGATCGCGGAAGCTAAGCGGCTTCAGGCCTGGTTAGTAGCTGCATGGGAGACCGGCTGTGAACCCCAGGTGCTGCAGGCGTTTTTTTGGGTTTGAGGCCCAATGGCTATGAGCACGCGTGGGAAACCTCACCTTCAAGGCGCCGGAACGGCGCCTTGGAGGTTGCCTGCGGCCACACTAAGCCTAAAGCGCCCGCTCTCGTCAGATCGCGGAAGCTAAGCGGCTTCAGGCCTGGTTAGTAGCTGCATGGGAGATCGGCTGTGAACCCCAGGTGCAGCAGGCGTTTTTTTGGGTTTGAGGCCCAATGGCTATGAGCACGCGTGGGAAGCCTCACCTTCAAGGCGCCGGAACGGCGCCTTGGAGGTTGCCTGTGGCCACACTAAGCCGAAAGCGCCCGCTCTCGTCAGATCGCAGAAGCTAAGCGGCTTCAGGCCTGGTTAGTAGCTGCATGGGAGACCGGCGGTGAACTCCAGGTGCTGCAGGTGTTTTTTTGGGTTTGAGGCCCAATGGCTATGAGCACGCATGGGAAGCCTCACCTTCAAGGCGCCGGAACGGCGCCTTGGAGGTTGCCTGCGGCCACACTAAGCTGAAAGCGCCTGCTCTCGTCAGATCGTGGAAGCTAAGCGGCTTCAGGCCTGGTTAGTAGCTGCATTGGAGACCGGCTGTGAACCCCAGGTGCTGCAGGTGTTTTTTTGGGTTTGAGGCCCAATGGCTATGAGCACGAGTGGGAAGCCTCACCTTCAAGGCGCCGGAACGGCGCCTTTGAGGTTGCCTGCGGCCACACTAAGCCGAAAGCGCCCGCTCTCGTCAGATTGCGGAAGCTAAGCAGCTTCAGGCCTGGTTAGTAGCTGCATGGGAGACCGGCTGTGAACCCCAGGTGCTGCAGGCGTTTTTTGGGTTTGAGGCCCAATGGCTATGAGCACGCGTGGGAAGCCTCACCTTCAAGGCGCCGGAACGGCGCTTTGGAGGTTGCCTGCGGCCACACTAAGCCGAAAGCGCCCGCTCTCGTCAGATCGCGGAAACTAAGCGGCTTCAGGCCTGGTTAGTAGCTGCATGGGAGACCGGCTGTGAACCCCAGGTGCTGCAGGTGTTTTTTTGGGTTTGAGGCCCAATGGCTATGAGCACGCGTGGGAAGCCTCACCTTCAAGGCGCCGGAACGGCGCCTTGGAGGTTGCCTGCGGCCACACTAAGCCGAAAGAGCCCGCTCTCGTCAGATCGCGGAAGCTAAGCGGCTTCAGGCCTGGTTAGTAGCTGCATGGGAGACCGGCTGTGAACCCCAGGTGCTGCAGGTGTTTTTTTGGGTTTGAGGCCCAATGGCTATGAGCACGCGTGGGAAGCCTCACCTTCAAGGCGCCGGAACGGCGTCTTGGAAGTTGCCTGCGGCCACACTAAGCCGAAAGCGCCCGCTCTCGTCAGATCGCGGAAGCTAAGCGGCTTCAGGCCTGGTTAGTAGCTGCATGGGAGACCGGCTGTGAACCCCAGGTGCTGCAGGCGTTTTTTTTGGGTTTGAGGCCCAATGGCTATGAGCACGCGTGGGAAGCCTCACCTTCAAGGCGCCGGAACGGCGCCTTGGAGGTTGCCTGCGGCCACACTAAGCCGAAAGCGCCCGCTCTCGTAAGATCGCGGAAGCTAAGCGGCTTCAGGCCTGGTTAGTAGCTGCATGGGAGACCGGCTGTGAACCCCAGGTGCTGCAGGCGTTTTTTTGGGTTTGAGGCCCAATGGCTATGAGCACGCGTGGGAAGCCTCACCTTCAAGGCGCCGGAACGGCGCCTTGGAGGTTTTCCTGCGGCCACACTAAGCCGAAAGCGCCCGCTCTCGTCAGATCGCGGAAGCTAAGCGGCTTCAGGCCTGATTAGTAGCTGCATGGGAGACCGGCTGTGAACCCCAGGTGCTGCAGGCGTTTTTTTGGGTTTGAGGCCCGATGGCTATGAGCACGCGTGGGAAGCCTCACCTTCAAGGCGCCGGAACGGCGCCTTGGAGGTTGCCTGCGGCCACACTAAGCCGAAAGCGCCCGCTCTCGTCAGATCGCGGAAGCTAAGCGGCTTCAGGCCTGGTTAGTAGCTGCATGGGAGACCGGCGGTGAACTCCAGGTGCTGCAGGTGTTTTTTTGGGTTTGAGGCCCAATGGCTATGAGCACGCATGGGAAGCCTCACCTTCAAGGCGCCGCAACGGCGCCTTGGAGGTTGCCTGCGGCCACACTAAGCCGAAAGCGCCCGCTCTCGTCAGATTGCGGAAGCTAAGCGGCTTCAGGCCTGGTTAGTAGCTGCATGGGAGACCGGGTGTGAACCCCAGGTGCTGCAGGCGTTTTTTTGGGTTTGAGGCCCAATGGCTATGAGCACGCGTGGGAAGCCTCACCTTCAAGGCGCCGGAACGATGCCCTGGAGGTTGCCTGTGGCCACACTAAGCCGAAAGCGCCCGCTCTCGTCAGATCACGGAAGCTAAGCGGCTTCAGGCCTGGTTAGTAACTGCATGGGAGACCGGCTGTGAACCCCAGGTGCTGCAGGTGTTTTTTGGGTTTGAGGCCCAATGGCTATGAGCACGCGTGGGAAGCCTCACCTTCAAGGCGCCGGAACGGCGCCCTGGAGGTTTCCTGTGGCCACACTAAGCCGAAAGCGCCCGTTCTCGTCAGATCACGGAAGCTAAGCGGCTTCAGGCCTGGTTAGTAGCTGCATGGGAGACCGGCTGTGAACCCCAGGTGCTGCAGGCGTTTTTTTGGGTTTGAGGCCCAATGGCTATGAGCACGCGTGGGAAGCCTCACCTTCAAGGCGCCGGAACGGCGCCTTGGAGGTTGCCTGCGGCCACACTAAGCCGAAAGCGCCCGCTCTTGTCAGATCGCGGAAGCTAAGCGGCTTCAGGCCTGGTTAGTAGCTGCATGGGAGACCGGCTGTGAACCCCAGGTGCTGCAGGTGTTTTTTTGGGTATGAGGCCCAATGGCTATGAGCACGCGTGGGAAGCCTCACCTTCAAGGCGCCGGAACGGCGCATTGGAGGTTGCCTGCGGCCACACTAAGCCGAAAGCGCCCGCTCTCGTCAGATCGCGGAAGCTAAGCGGCTTCAGGCCTGGTTAGTAGCTGCATGGGAGACCGGCTGTGAACCCCAGGTGCTGCAGGCGTTTTTTTGGGTTTGAGGCCCAATGGCTATGAGCACGCGTGGGAAGCCTCACCTTCAAGGCGCCGGAACGGCGCCTTGGAGGTTGCCTGCGGCCACACTAAGCCGAAAGCGCCCGCTCTCGTCAGATCGCGGAAGCTAAGCGGCTTCAGGCCTGGTTAGTAGCTGCATGGGAGACTGGCTGTGAACCCCAGGTGCTGCAGGCGTTTTTTGGGGTTTGAGGCCCAATGGCTATGAGCACGCGTGGGAAGCCTCACCTTCAAGGCGCCGGAACGGCGCCTTGGAGGTTGCCTGCGGCCACACTAAGCCGAAAGCGCCCGCTCTCGTCAGATCGTGGAAGCTAAGCGGCTTCAGGCCTGGTTAGTAGCTGCATGGGAGACCGGCTGTGAACCCCAGGTGCTGCAGGCGTTTTTTTGGGTTTGAGGCCCAATGGCTATGAGCACGCGTGGGAAGCCTCACCTTCAAGGCGCCGGAACGGCGCCTTGGAGGTTGCCTGCGGCCACACTAAGCCGAAAGCGCCCGCTCTCGTCAGATCACGGAAGCTAAGCGGCTTCAGGCCTGGTTAGTAGCTGCATGGGAGACCGGCTGTGAACCCCAGGTGCTGCAGGCGTTTTTTTGGGTTTGAGGCCCAATGGCTATGAGCACGCGTGGGAAGCCTCACCTTCAAGGCGCCGGAACGGCGCCTTGGAGGTTGCCTGCGGCCACACTAAGCCGAAAGCGCCCGCTCTCGTCAGATCGCGGAAGTTAAGCGGCTTCAGGCCTGGTTAGTAGCTGCATGGGAGACCGGCTGTGAACCCCAGGTGCTGCAGGTGTTTTTTTGGGTTTGAGGCCCAATGGCTATGAGCACGCGTGGGAAGCCTCACCTTCAAGGCGCCGGAACGGCGCCTTGGAGGTTGCCTGCGGCCACACTAAGACGAAAGCGCCCGCTCTCGTCAGATCGCGGAAGTTAAGCGGCTTCAGGCCTGGTTAGTAGCTGCATGGGAGACTGGCTGTGAACCCCAGGTGCTGCAGGCGTTTTTTTAGGTTTGAGGCCCAATGGCTATGAGCACGCGTGGGAAGCCTCACCTTCAAGGTGCCGGAACGGCGCCTTGGCGGTTGCCTGCGGCCACACTAAGCCGAAAGCGCCCGCTCTTGACAGATCGCGGAAGCTAAGCGGCTTCAGGCCTGGTTAGTAGCTGCATGGGAGACCGGCTGTGAACCCCAGGTGCTGCAGGTGTTTTTTTGGGTTTGAGGCCCAATGGCTATGAGCACGCGTGGGAAGCCTCACCTTCAAGGCGCCGGAACGGCGCCTTGGAGGTTGCCTGCGGCCACACTAAGCCGAAAGCGCCTGCTCTCGTCAGATCGCAGAAGCTAAGCGGCTTCAGGCCTGGTTAGTAGCTGCATGGGAGACCGGCTGTGAACCCCAGGTGCTGCAGGTGTTTTTTTGGGTTTGAGGCCCAATGGCTATGAGCACGCGTGGGAAGCCTCACCTTCAAGGCGCCGGAACGGCGCCTTGGAGGTTGCCTGCGGCCACACTAAGCCGAAAGCGCCCGCTCTCGTCAGATTGCGGAAGCTAAGCGGCTTCAGGCCTGGTTAGTAGCTGCATGGGAGACCGGCTGTGAACCCCAGGTGCTGCAGGCGTTTTTTTGGGTTTGAGGCCCAATGGCTATGAGCACGCGTGGGAAGCCTCACCTTCAAGGCGCCGGAACGGCGCATTGGAGGTTGCTTGCGGCCACACTAAGCCGAAAGCGCCCGCTCTCGTCAGATCGCGGAAGCTAAGCGGCTTCAGGCCTGGTTAGTAGCTTCATGGGAGACCGGCTGTGAACCCCAGGTGCTGCAGGCGTTTTTTGGGTTTGAGGCCCAATGGCTATGAGCACGCGTGGGAAGCCTCACCTTCAAGGCGCCGGAACGGCGCCCTGGAGGTTGCCTGCGGCCACACTAAGCCGAAAGCGCCCGCTCTCGTCAGATCGCGGAAGCTAAGCGGCTTCAGGCCTGGTTAGTAGCTGCATGGGAGACCGGCTGTGAACCCCAGGTGCTGCAGGCGTTTTTTGGGTTTGAGGCCCAATGGCTATGAGCACGCGTGGGAAGCCTCACCTTCAAGGCGCCGGAACGGCGCCCTGGAGGTTGCCTGCGGCCACACTAAGCCGAAAGCGCCCGCTCTCGTCAGATCGCGGAAGCTAAGCGGCTTCAGGCCTGGTTAGTAGCTGCATGGGACACCGACTGTGAACCCCAGGTGCTGCAGGCGTTTTTTTGGGTTTGAGGCCCAATCGCTATGAGCATGCGTGGGAAGCCTCACCTTCAAGACGCCGGACCGGCGCCTTGGAGGTTGCCTGCGGCCACACTAAGCCGAAAGCGCCCGCTCTCGTCAGATCGCGGAAGCTAAGCGGCTTCAGGCCTGGTTAGTAGCTGCATGGGAGACCGGCTGTGAACCCCAGGTGCTGCTGGCGTTTTTTTGGGTTTGAGGCCCAATGGCTATGAGCACGCGTGGGAAGCCTCACCTTCAAGGCGCCGGAGCTGCGCCTTGGAGGTTGCCTGCGGCCACACTAAGCCGAAAGCGCCCGCTCTCGTCAGATCGCGGAAGCTAAGCGGCTTCAGGCCTGGTTAGTAGCTGCATGGGAGACCGGCTGTGAACCCCAGGTGCTGCAGGCGTTTTTTTGGGTTTGAGGCCCAATGGCTATGAGCACGCGTGTGAAGCTTCACCTTCAAGGCGCCGAAACGGCGCCTTGGAGGTTGCCTGCGGCCACACTAAGCCGAAAGCGCCCGCTCTTGTCAGAGCGCGGAAGCTAAGCGGCTTCAGGCCTGGTTAGTAGCTGCATGGGAGACTGGCTGTGAACCCCAGGTGCTGCAGGCGTTTTTTTGGGTTTGAGGCCCAATGGCTATGAGCACGCGTGGGAAGCCTCACCTTCAAGGGGCCGGAACGGCGACTTGGAGGTTGCCTGCGGCCACACTAAGCCGAAAGCGCCCGCTCTCGTCAGATCGCGGAAGCTAAGCGGCTTCAGGCCTGGTTAGTAGCTGCATGGGAGACCGGCTGTGAACCCCAGGTGCTGCAGGCGTTTTTTTGGGTTTGAGGCCCAATGGCTATGAGCACGCGTGGGAAGCCTCACCTTCAAGGCCCCGGAACGGCGCCTTGGAGGTTGCCTGTGGCCACACTAAGCCGAAAGCGCCCGCTCTCGTCAGATCGTGGAAGCTAAGCGGCTTCAGGCCTGTTTAGTAGCTGCATGGGAGACCGGCTGTGAACCCCAGGTGATGCAGGTGTTTTTTTGGGTTTGAGGCCCAATGGCTATGAGCATGCATGGGAAGCCTCACCTTCAAGGCGCCGGAACGGCACCTTGGAGGTTGCCTGCAGCCACACTAAGCCGAAAGCGCCCGCTCTCGTCAGATCGCGGAAGCTAAGCGGCTTCAGGCCTGGTTAGTAGTTGCATGGGAGACCGGCTGTGAACCCCAGGTGCTGCAGGCTTTTTTTTGGGTTTGAGGCCCAATGGCAATGAGCACGCGTGGGAAGCCTCACCTTCAAGGCGCCGGAACGGCGCCCTGGAGGTTGCCTGCGGCCACACTAAGCCGAAAGCGCCCGCTTTCGTCAGATCGCGGAAGCTAAGCAGCTTCAGGCCTGGTTAGTAGCTGCATGGGAGACCGGCTATGAACCCCGGGTGCTGCAGGCGTTTTTTTGGGTTTGAGGCCCAATGGCTATGAGCACGCGTGGGAAGCCTCTCCTTCAAGGCGCCGGAACGGCGCCCTGGAGGTTGCCTGCGGCCACACTAAGCCGAAAGTGCCCGCTCTTGTCAGATCGCGGAAGCTAAGTGGCTTCAGGCCTGGTTAGTAGCTGCATGGGAGACCGGCTGAGAACCCCAGGTGCTGCAGGCGTTGTTTTGGGTTTGAGGCCCAATGGCTATGAGCACGCGTGGGAAGCCCTCACCTTCAAGGCGCCGGAACGGCGCCTTGGAGGTTGCCTGCGGCAACACTAAGCCGAAAGCGCCCGCTCTCGTCAGATCGCGGAAGCTAAGCGGCTTCAGGCCTGGTTAGTAGCTGCATGGGAGACCGGCTGTGAACCCCAGGTGCTGCAGGCGTTTTTTTGGGTTTGAGGCCCAATGGCTATGAGCACGCGTGGGAAGCCTCACCTTCAAGGCGCCGGAACGGCGCCCTGGAGGTTGACTGCGGCCACACTAAGCCGAAAGCGCCCGCTCTCGTCAGATTGCGGATGCTAAGCGGCTTCAGGCCTGGTTAGTAGCTGCGTGGGAGACCGGCTGTGAACCCCAGGTGCTGCAGGCGTTTTTTTGGGTTTGAGACCCAATGGCTATGAGCACGCGTGGGAAGCCTCACCTTCAAGGCGCCGGAACGGCGCCCTAGAGGTTGCCTGCGGCCACACTAAGCCGAAAGCGCCCGCTCTCGTCAGGTCGCGGAAGCTAAGCGGCTTCAGGCCTGGTTAGTAGCTGCATGGGAGACCGGCTGTGAACCCCAGGTGCTGCAGGCGTTTTTTTGGGTTTGAGGCCCAATGGCTATGAGCACGCGTGGGAAGCCTCACCTTCAAGGCGCCGAAACGGCGCCTTGGAGATTGCCTGTGGCCACACTAAGCCGAAAGCGCCTGCTCTCGTCAGATCGCGGAAGCTAAGCGGCTTCAGGCCTGGTTACTAGTAGCTGCATGGGAGACCGACTGTGAACCCCAGGTGCTGCAGGCGTTTTTTTGGGTTTGAGGCCCAATGGCTATGAGCACGCGTGTGAAGCCTCACCTTCAAGGCACCGGAACGGCGCCTTGGAAGTTCCCTGCGGCCACACTAAGCCGAAAGCGCCCGCTCTCGTCAGATCGCGGAAGCTAAGCGGCTTCAGGCCTGGTTAGTAGCTGCATGGGAGACCGGCTGTGAACCCCAGGTGCTGCAGGTGTTTTTTTGGGTTTGAGGCCCAATGGCTATGAGCACGCGTGGGAAGCCTCACCTTCAAGGCGCCGGAACGGCGCCTTGGAGGTTGCCTGCGGCCACACTAAGCTGAAAGCGCCCGCTCTCGTCAGATCGCGCAAGCTAAGCGGCTTCAGGCCTGGTTAGTAGCTGCATGGGAGACCGGCTGTGAACCCCAGGTGCTGCAGGCGTTTTTTTGGGTTTGAGACCCAATGGCTATGAGCACGCGTGGGAAGCCTCACCTTCAAGGCGCCGGAACGGCGCCCTGCAGGTTGCCTGCGGCCACACTAAGCCGAAAGCGCCCGCTCTCGTCAGATCGCGGAAGCTAAGCGGCTTCAGGCCTGGTTAGTAGCTGCATGGGAGACCGGCTGTGAACCCCAGTTGCTGCAGGTGTTTTTTGGGGTTTGAGGCCCAATGGCTATGAGCACGCGTGGGAAGCCTCACCTTCAAGGCGCCGGAACGGCGCCTTGTAGGTTACCTGCGGCCACACTAAGCCGAAAGCGCCTGCTCTCGTCAGATCGCGGAAGCTAAGCGGCTTCAGGCCTGGTTAGTAGCTGCATGGGAGACCGGCTGTGAACCCCAGGTGCTGCAGGTGTTTTTTTGGGTTTGAGGCCCAATGGCTATGAGCACGCGTGGGAAGCCTCACCTTCAAGGCGCCGGAACGGCGCCCTGGAAGTTGCCTGCGGCCACACTAAGCCGAAAGCGCCCGCTCTCGTCAGATCGCGGAAGCTAAGCGACTTCAGGCCTGGTTAGTAGCTGCATGGGAGACCGGCTGTGAACCCCAGGTGCTGCAGGCGTTTTTTTGGGTTTGAGGCCCAATGGCTATGAGCACGCGTGGGAAGCCTCACCTTCAAGGCGCCGGAACGGCGCCCTGGAGGTTGGCTGCGGCCACACTAAGCCGAAAGCGCCCGCTCTCGTCAGATCGAGGAAGCTAAGCGGCTTCAGGCCTGGTTAGTAGCTGCATGGGAGACCGGCTGTGAACCCCAGGTGCTGCAGGCGTTTTTTTGGGTTTGAGACCCAATGGCTATGAGCACGCGTGGAAAGCCTCACCTTCAAGGCGCCGGAACGGCGCCTTGGAGGTTGCCTGCGGCCACACTAAGCCGAAAGCGCCCGCTCTCATCAGATTGCGGAAGCTAAGCGGCTTCAGGCCTGGTTAGTAGCTGCATGGGAGACCGGCTGTGAACCCCAGGTGCTGCAGGCGTTTTTTTGGGTTTGAGGCCCAAAGGCTATGAGCACGCGTGGAGGCCACCTTCAAGGCGCCGGAACGGCGCCCTGAAGGTTGCCTGCGGCCACACTAAGCCGAAAGCGCCCGCTCTCGTCAGATCGTGGAAGCTAAGTGGCTTCAGGCCTGGTTAGTAGCTGCATGGGAGACCGGCTGTGAACCCCAGGTGCTGCAGGCGTTTTTTTGGGTTTGAGACCCAATGGCTATGAGCACGCGTGGGAAGCCTCACCTTCAAGGCGCCGGAACGGCGCCCTGGAGGTTGCCTGCGGCCACACTAAGCCGAAAGCGCCCGCTCTCGTCAGATCGCGGAAGCTAAGCGGCTTCAGGCCTGGTTAGTAGCTGCATGGGAGACCGGCTGTGAACCCCAGGTGCTGCAGGTGTTTTTTTGGGTTTGAGGCCCAATGGCTATGAGCACGCGTGGGAAGCCTCACCTTCAAGGCGCCGGAACGGCGCCTTGGAGGTTGCCTGCGGCCACACTAAGCCGAAAGCGCCCGCTCTCGTCAGATCGCGGAAGCTAAGCGGCTTCAGGCCTGCTTAGTAGCTGCATGGAAGACCGGCTGTGAACCCCAGGTGCTGCAGGCGTTTTTTTTGGGTTTGAGGCTCAATGGCTATGAGCACGCGTGGGAATCCTCACCTTCAAGGCGCCGTAGCGGCGCCCTGGAGGTTGCCTGCGGCCACACTAAGCCGAAAGCGCCCGCTCTCGTCAGATCGTGGAAGCTAAGCGGCTTCAGGCCTGGTTAGTAGCTGCATGGGAGACCGGCTGTGAACCCCAGGTGCTGTAGGCTTTTTTTTGGGTTTGAGGCCCAATGGCTATGAGCACGCGTGGGAAGCCTCACCTTCAAGGCGCCGGAACGGCGCCCTGGAGGTTGCCTGCGGCCGCACTAAGCCGAAAGCGCCCGCTCTCGTCAGATCGCGAAAGCTAAGCGGCTTCAGGCCTGGTTAGTAGCTGCATGGGAGACCGGCTGTGAACCCCAGGTGCTGCAGGCGTTTTTTTGGGTTTGAGGCCCAATGGCTATGAGCACGCGTGGGAAGCCTCACCTTCAAGGCGCCGGAACGGCGCCTTGGAGGTTGCCTGCGGCCACACTAAGCCGAAAACGCCCGCTCTCGTCAGATCGCGGAAGCTGAGCGGCTTCAGGCCTGGTTAGTAGCTGCATGGGAGACCGGCTGTGAACCCCAGGTGCTGCAGGTGTTTTTTTGGGTTTGAGGCCCAATGGCTATGAGCACGCGTGGGAAGCCTCAGCTTCAAGGCGCCGGAACGGCGCCTTGGAGGTTGCCTGCGGCCACACTAAGCCGAAAGCGCCCGCTCTCGTCAGATCGCGGAAGCTAAGCGGCTTCAGGCCTGGTTAGTAGCTGCATGGGAGACCGGCTGTGAACCCCAGGTGCTGCAGGCGTTTTTTTGGGTTTGAGACCCAATGGCTATGAGCACGCGTGGGAAGCCTCAGCTTCAAGGCGCCGGAACGGCGCCCTGGAGGTTGCCTGCGGCCACACTAAGCCGAAAGCGCCCGCTCTCGTCAGATTGCGGAAGCTAAGCGGCTTCAGGCCTGGTTAGTAGCTGCATGGGAGACCGGCTGTGAACCCCAGGTGCTGCAGTCGTTTTTTTGGGTTTGAGGCCCAATGGCTATGAGAACGCGTGGGAAGCCTCACCTTCAAGGCGCCAGAACGGCGCCTTGGAGGTTGCCTGCGGCCACACTAAGCCGAAAGCGCCCGCTCTCGTCAGATCGCGGAAGCTAAGCGGCTTCAGGCCTGGTTAGTAGCTGCATGGGAGACCGGCTGTGAACCCCAGGTGCTGCAGGTGTTTTTTTGGGTTTGAGGCCCAATGGCTGTGAGCACGCGTGGGAAGCCTCACCTTCAAGGCGCCGGAACGGCGCCCTGGAGGTTGCCTGCGGCCACACTAAGCCGAAAGCGCCTACTCTCGTCAGATCGCGGAAGCTAAGCGGCTTCAGGCCTGGTTAGTAGCTGCATGGGAGACCGGCTGTGAACCCCAGGTTCTGCAGGCGTTTTTTTGGGTTTGAGGCCCAATGGCTATGAGCACGCGTGGGAAGCCTCACCTTCAAGGCGCCGGAACGGCGCCCTGGAGGTTGCCTGCGGCCACACTAAGCCGAAAGCGCCTGCTCTCGTCAGATTGCGGAAGCTAAGCGGCTTCAGGCCTGGTTAGTAGCTGCATGGGAGACCGGCTGTGAACCCCAGGTGCTGCAGGCGTTTTTTTGGGTTTGAGACCCAATGGCTATGAGCACGCGTGGGAAGCCTCACCTTCAAGGCGCCGGAACGGCGCCCTGGAGGTTGCCTGCGGCCACACTAAGCCGAAAGCACCCGCTCTCGTCAGATTGCGGAAGCTAAGCGGCTTCAGGCCTGGTTAGTAGCTGCATGGGAGACCGGCTGTGAACCCCAGGTGCTGCAGGTGTTTTTTTGGGTTTGAGGCCCAATGGCTATGAGCACGCGTGGGAAGCCTCACCTTCAAGGCGCCGGAACGGCGCCTTGGAGGTTGCCTGCGGCCACACTAAGCCAAAAGCGCCCGCTCTCGTCAGATCGCGGAAGCTAAGCGGCTTCAGGCCTGGTTAGTAGCTGCATGGGAGACCGGCTGTGAACCCCAGGTGCTGCAGGCGTTTTTTGGGTTTGAGACCCAATGGCTATGAGCACGCGTGGGAAGCCTCACCTTCAAGGCGCCGGAACGGCGCCCTGGAGGTTCCCTGCGGCCACACTAAGCCGAAAGCGCCCGCTCTCGTCAGATCGCGGAAGCTAAGCGGCTTTAGGCCTGGTTAGTAGCTGCATGGGAGACCGGCTGTGAACCCCAGGTGCTGCAGGTGTTTTTTTGGGTTTGAGGCCCAATGGCTATGAGCACGCGTGGGAAGCCTCACCTTCAAGACGCCGGAACGGCGACTTGGAGGTTCCCTGCGGCCACACTAAGCCGAAAGCGCCCGCTCTCGTCAGATCGCGGAAGCTAAGCGGCTTCAGGCCTGGTTAGTAACTGCATGGGAGACCGGCTGTGAACCCCAGGTGCTGCAGGCGTTTTTTTGGGTTTGAGGCCCAATGGCTATGAGCACGCGTGGGAAGCCTCACCTTCAAGGCGCCGGAACGGCGCCCTGGAAGTTGCCTGCGGCCACACTAAGCCGAAAGCGCCTGCTCTCATCAGATCGCGGAAGCTAAGCGGCTTCAGGCCTGGTTAGTAGCTGCATGGGAGACCGGCTGTGAACCCCAGGTGCTGCAGGCGTTTTTTTGGGTTTGAGACCCAATGGCTATGAGCACGCGTGGGAAGCCTCACCTTCAAGGCGCCGGAACGGCGCCCTGGAGGTTGCCTGCGGCCACACTAAGCCGAAAGCGCCCGCTCTCGTCAGATCATGGAAGCTAAGCGGCTTCAGGCCTGGTTAGTAGCTGCATGGGAGACCGGCTGTGAACCCCAGGTGCTGCTGGCGTTTTTTTGGGTTTGAGGCCCAATGGCTATGAGCACGCGTGGGAAGCCTCACCTTCAAGGCGCCGGAACGGCGCCTTGAAGGTTGCCTGCGGCCACACTAAGCCGAAAGCGCCCGCTCTCGTCAGATCGTGGAAGCTAAGCGGCTTCAGGCCTGGTTAGTAGCTGCATGGGAGACCGGCTGTGAACCCCAGGTGCTGCAGGCGTTTTTTTGGGTTTGAGGCCCAATGGCTATGAGCACGCGTGGGAAGCCTCACCTTCAAGGCACCGGAACGGCGCCCTGGAGGTTGCCTGCGGCCACACTAAGCCGAAAGCGCCCGCTCTCGGCAGATCGCGGAAGCTAGGCGGCTTCAGGCCTGGTTAGTAGCTGCATGGGAGACCGGCTGTGAACCCCAGGTGCTGCAGGCGTTTTTTTGGGTTTGAGGCCCAATGGCTATGAGCACGCGTGGGAAGCCTCACCTTCAAGGCGCCGGAACGGCGCCTTAGAGGTTGCCTGCGGCCACACTAAGCCGAAAGCGCCCGCTCTCGTCAGATCGCGGAAGCTAAGCGGCTTCAGGCCTGGTTAGTAGCTGCATGGGAGACCGGCTGTGATCCCCAGGTGCTGCAGGCGTTTTTTTGGGTTTGAGGCCCAATGGCTATGAGCACGCGTGGGAAGCCTCACCTTCAAGGCGCCGGAACGGCGCCCTGGAGGTTGCCTGCGGCCACACTAAGCCGAAAGCGCCCGCTCTCGTCAGATCGCGGAAGCTAAGCGGCTACAGGCCTGTTTAGTAGCTGCATGGGAGACCGGCTGTGAACCCCAGGTGCTGCAGGCGTTTTTTGGGGTTTGAGGCCCAATGGCTATGAGCACGCGTGGGAAGCCTCACCTTCAAGGCGCCGGAACGGCGCCTTGGAGGTTGCCTGCGGCCACACTAAGCCGAAAGCGCCTGCTCTCGTCAGATCGCGGAAGCTAAGCGGCTTCAGGCCTGGTTAGTAGCTGCATGGGAGACCGGCTGTGAACCCCAGGTGCTGCAGGCGTTTTTTTGGGTTTGAGGCCCAATGGCTATGAGCACGCGTGGGAAGCCTCACCTTCAAGGCGCCGGAACGGCGCTCTGGAGGTTTCCTGCGGCCACACTAAGCCGAAAGCGCCTGCTCTCGTCAGATTGCGGAAGCTAAGCGGCTTCAGGCCTGGTTAGTAGCTGCATGGGAGACCGGCTGTGAACCCCAGGTGCTGCAGGCGTTTTTTTGGGTTTGAGACCCAATGGCTATGAGCACGCGTGGGAAGCCTCACCTTCAAGGCGCCGGAACGGCGCCCTGGAGGTTGCCTGCGGCCACACTAAGCCGAAAGCACCCGCTCTCGTCAGATTGCGGAAGCTAAGCGGCTTCAGGCCTGGTTAGTAGCTGCATGGGAGACCGGCTGTGAACCCCAGGTGCTGCAGGTGTTTTTTTGGGTTTGAGGCCCAATGGCTATGAGCACGCGTGGGAAGCCTCACCTTCAAGGCGCCGGAACGGCGCCTTGGAGGTTGCCTGCGGCCACACTAAGCCAAAAGCGCCCGCTCTCGTCAGATCGCGGAAGCTAAGCGGCTTCAGGCCTGGTTAGTAGCTGCATGGGAGACCGGCTGTGAACCCCAGGTGCTGCAGGCGTTTTTTGGGTTTGAGACCCAATGGCTATGAGCACGCGTGGGAAGCCTCACCTTCAAGGCGCCGGAACGGCGCCCTGGAGGTTCCCTGCGGCCACACTAAGCCGAAAGCGCCCGCTCTCGTCAGATCGCGGAAGCTAAGCGGCTTTAGGCCTGGTTAGTAGCTGCATGGGAGACCGGCTGTGAACCCCAGGTGCTGCAGGTGTTTTTTTGGGTTTGAGGCCCAATGGCTATGAGCACGCGTGGGAAGCCTCACCTTCAAGACGCCGGAACGGCGACTTGGAGGTTCCCTGCGGCCACACTAAGCCGAAAGCGCCCGCTCTCGTCAGATCGCGGAAGCTAAGCGGCTTCAGGCCTGGTTAGTAACTGCATGGGAGACCGGCTGTGAACCCCAGGTGCTGCAGGCGTTTTTTTGGGTTTGAGGCCCAATGGCTATGAGCACGCGTGGGAAGCCTCACCTTCAAGGCGCCGGAACGGCGCCCTGGAAGTTGCCTGCGGCCACACTAAGCCGAAAGCGCCTGCTCTCATCAGATCGCGGAAGCTAAGCGGCTTCAGGCCTGGTTAGTAGCTGCATGGGAGACCGGCTGTGAACCCCAGGTGCTGCAGGCGTTTTTTTGGGTTTGAGACCCAATGGCTATGAGCACGCGTGGGAAGCCTCACCTTCAAGGCGCCGGAACGGCGCCCTGGAGGTTGCCTGCGGCCACACTAAGCCGAAAGCGCCCGCTCTCGTCAGATCATGGAAGCTAAGCGGCTTCAGGCCTGGTTAGTAGCTGCATGGGAGACCGGCTGTGAACCCCAGGTGCTGCTGGCGTTTTTTTGGGTTTGAGGCCCAATGGCTATGAGCACGCGTGGGAAGCCTCACCTTCAAGGCGCCGGAACGGCGCCTTGGAGGTTGCCTGCGGCCACACTAAGCCGAAAGCGCCCGCTCTCGTCAGATCGTGGAAGCTAAGCGGCTTCAGGCCTGGTTAGTAGCTGCATGGGAGACCGGCTGTGAACCCCAGGTGCTGCAGGCGTTTTTTTGGGTTTGAGGCCCAATGGCTATGAGCACGCGTGGGAAGCCTCACCTTCAAGGCACCGGAACGGCGCCCTGGAGGTTGCCTGCGGCCACACTAAGCCGAAAGCGCCCGCTCTCGGCAGATCGCGGAAGCTAGGCGGCTTCAGGCCTGGTTAGTAGCTGCATGGGAGACCGGCTGTGAACCCCAGGTGCTGCAGGCGTTTTTTTGGGTTTGAGGCCCAATGGCTATGAGCACGCGTGGGAAGCCTCACCTTCAAGGCGCCGGAACGGCGCCTTAGAGGTTGCCTGCGGCCACACTAAGCCGAAAGCGCCCGCTCTCGTCAGATCGCGGAAGCTAAGCGGCTTCAGGCCTGGTTAGTAGCTGCATGGGAGACCGGCTGTGATCCCCAGGTGCTGCAGGCGTTTTTTTGGGTTTGAGGCCCAATGGCTATGAGCACGCGTGGGAAGCCTCACCTTCAAGGCGCCGGAACGGCGCCCTGGAGGTTGCCTGCGGCCACACTAAGCCGAAAGCGCCCGCTCTCGTCAGATCGCGGAAGCTAAGCGGCTACAGGCCTGTTTAGTAGCTGCATGGGAGACCGGCTGTGAACCCCAGGTGCTGCAGGCGTTTTTTGGGGTTTGAGGCCCAATGGCTATGAGCACGCGTGGGAAGCCTCACCTTCAAGGCGCCGGAACGGCGCCTTGGAGGTTGCCTGCGGCCACACTAAGCCGAAAGCGCCTGCTCTCGTCAGATCGCGGAAGCTAAGCGGCTTCAGGCCTGGTTAGTAGCTGCATGGGAGACCGGCTGTGAACCCCAGGTGCTGCAGGCGTTTTTTTGGGTTTGAGGCCCAATGGCTATGAGCACGCGTGGGAAGCCTCACCTTCAAGGCGCCGGAACGGCGCTCTGGAGGTTTCCTGCGGCCACACTAAGCCGAAAGCGCCCGCTTTCGTCAGATCGCGGAAGCTAAGCGGCTTCAGGCCTGGTTAGTAGCTGCATGGGAGACCGGCTGTGAACCCCAGGTGCTGCAGGCGTTTTTTTGGGTTTGAGGCCCAATGGCTATGAGCACGCGTGGGAAGCCTCACCTTCAAGGCGCCGGAACGGCGCTCTGGAGGTTGCCTGCGGCCACACTAAGCCGAAAGCGTCAGATCGCGGAAGCTAAGCGGCTTCAGGCCTGGTGAGTAGCTGCGTGGGAGACCGGCTGTGAACCCCAGGTGCTGCAGGCGTTTTTTTTGGGTTTGAGACCCAATGGCTATGAGCACGCGTGGGAAGCCTCACCTTCAAGGCGCCGGAACGGCGCTCTGGAGGTTTCCTGCGGCCACACTAAGCCGAAAGCGCCCGCTCTCGTCAGATCGCGGAAGCTAAGCGGCTTCAGGCCTGGTTAGTAGCTGCATGGGAGACCGGCTGTGAACCCCAGGTGCTGCAGGCGTTTTTTTGGGTTTGAGGCCCAATGGCTATGAGCACGCGTGGGAAGCCTCACCTTCAAGGCGCCGGAACGGCGCCCTGGAGGTTGCCTGCGGCCACACTAAGCCAAAAGCGCCCGCTCTCGTCAGATCGCGGAAGCTAAGCGGTTTCAGGCCTGGTTAGTAGCTGCATGGGAGACTGGCTGTGAACCCCAGGTGCTGCTGGCGTTTTTTTGGGTTTGAGGCCCAATGGCTATGAGCACGCGTGGGAAGCCTCACCTTCAAGGCGCCGGAACGGCGCCTTGGAGGTTGCCTGCGGCCACACTAAGCCGAAAGCGCCCGCTCTCGTCAGATCGTGGAAGCTAAGCGGCTTCAGGCCTGGTTAGTAGCTGCATGGGAGACCGGCTGTGAACCCTAGGTGCTGCAGGCGTTTTTTTGGGTTTGAGGCCCAATGGCTATGAGCACGCGTGGGAAGCCTCACCTTCAAGGCGCCGGAACGGCGCCCTGGAGGTTGCCTGCGGCCACACTAAGCCGAAAGCGCCCGCTCTCGGCAGATCGCGGAAGCTAGGCGGCTTCAGGCCTGGTTAGTAGCTGCATGGGAGACCGGCTGTGAACCCCAGGTGCTGCAGGCGTTTTTTTGGGTTTGAGGCCCAATGGCTATGAGCACGCGTGGGAAGCCTCACCTTCAAGGCGCCGGAACGGCGCCTTAGAGGTTACCTGCGGCCACACTAAGCCGAAAGCGCCCGCTGTCGTCAGATCGCGGAAGCTAAGCGGCTTCAGGCCTGGTTAGTAGCTGCATGGTAGACCGGCTGTGAACCCCAGGTGCTGCAGGTGTTTTTTTGGGTTTGAGGCCCAATGGCTATGAGCACGCGTGGGAAGCCTCACCTTCAAGGCGCCGGAACGGCGCCCTGGAGGTTGCCTGCGGCCACACTAAGCCGAAAGCGCCCGCTCTCGTCAGATCGCGGAAGCTAAGCGGCTACAGGCCTGTTTAGTAGCTGCATGGGAGACCGGCTGTGAACCCCAGGTGCTGCAGGCGTTTTTTTGGGTTTGAGGCCCAATGGCTATGAGCACGCGTGGGAAGCCTCACCTTCAAGGCGCCGGAACGGCGCCTTGGAGGTTGCCTGCGGCCACACTAAGCCGAAAGCGCCTGCTCTCGTCAGATCGCGGAAGCTAAGCGGCTTCAGGCCTGGTTAGTAGCTGCATGGGAGACCGGCTGTGAACCCCAGGTGCTGCAGGCGTTTTTTTGGGTTTGAGGCCCAATGGCTATGAGCACGCGTGGGAAGCCTCACCTTCAAGGCGCCGGAACGGCGCCTTGGAGGTTGCCTGCGGCCACACTAAGCCGAAAGCGCCTGCTCTCGTCAGATCGCGGAAGCTAAGCGGCTTCAGGCCTGGTTAGTAGCTGCATGGGAGACCGGCTGTGAACCCCAGGTGCTGCAGGCGTTTTTTTGGGTTTGAGGCCCAATGGCTATGAGCACGCGTGGGAAGCCTCACCTTCAAGGCGCCGGAACGGCGCTCTGGAGGTTTCCTGCGGCCACACTAAGCCGAAAGCGCCCGCTCTCGTCAGATCGCGGAAGCTAAGCGGCTTCAGGCCTGGTTAGTAGCTGCATGGGAGACCGGCTGTGAACCCCAGGTGCTGCAGGCGTTTTTTTGGGTTTGAGGCCCAATGGCTATGAGCACGCGTGGGAAGCCTCACCTTCAAGGCGCCGGAACGGCGCTCTGGAGGTTGCCTGCGGCCACACTAAGCCGAAAGCGTCAGATCGCGGAAGCTAAGCGGCTTCAGGCCTGGTGAGTAGCTGCGTGGGAGACCGGCTGTGAACCCCAGGTGCTGCAGGCGTTTTTTTTGGGTTTGAGACCCAATGGCTATGAGCACGCGTGGGAAGCCTCACCTTCAAGGCGCCGGAACGGCGCTCTGGAGGTTTCCTGCGGCCACACTAAGCCGAAAGCGCCCGCTCTCGTCAGATCGCGGAAGCTAAGCGGCTTCAGGCCTGGTTAGTAGCTGCATGGGAGACCGGCTGTGAACCCCAGGTGCTGCAGGCGTTTTTTGGGGTTTGAGGCCCAATGGCTATGAGCACGCGTGGGAAGCCTCACCTTCAAGGCGCCGGAACGGTGCCCTGGAGGTTGCCTGCGGCCACACTAAGCCAAAAGCGCCCGCTCTCGTCAGATCGCGGAAGCTAAGCGGTTTCAGGCCTGGTTAGTAGCTGCATGGGAGACTGGCTGTGAACCCCAGGTGCTGCTGGCGTTTTTTTGGGTTTGAGGCCCAATGGCTATGAGCACGCGTGGGAAGCCTCACCTTCAAGGCGCCGGAACGGCGCCTTGGAGGTTGCCTGCGGCCACACTAAGCCGAAAGCGCCCGCTCTCGTCAGATCGTGGAAGCTAAGCGGCTTCAGGCCTGGTTAGTAGCTGCATGGGAGACCGGCTGTGAACCCTAGGTGCTGCAGGCGTTTTTTTGGGTTTGAGGCCCAATGGCTATGAGCACGCGTGGGAAGCCTCACCTTCAAGGCGCCGGAACGGCGCCCTGGAGGTTGCCTGCGGCCACACTAAGCCGAAAGCGCCCGCTCTCGGCAGATCGCGGAAGCTAGGCGGCTTCAGGCCTGGTTAGTAGCTGCATGGGAGACCGGCTGTGAACCCCAGGTGCTGCAGGCGTTTTTTTGGGTTTGAGGCCCAATGGCTATGAGCACGCGTGGGAAGCCTCACCTTCAAGGCGCCGGAACGGCGCCTTAGAGGTTACCTGCGGCCACACTAAGCCGAAAGCGCCCGCTGTCGTCAGATCGCGGAAGCTAAGCGGCTTCAGGCCTGGTTAGTAGCTGCATGGTAGACCGGCTGTGAACCCCAGGTGCTGCAGGCGTTTTTTTGGGTTTGAGGCCCAATGGCTATGAGCACGCGTGGGAAGCCTCACCTTCAAGGCGCCGGAACGGCGCCCTGGAGGTTGCCTGCGGCCACACTAAGCCGAAAGCGCCCGCTCTCGTCAGATCGCGGAAGCTAAGCGGCTACAGGCCTGTTTAGTAGCTGCATGGGAGACCGGCTGTGAACCCCAGGTGCTGCAGGCGTTTTTTTGGGTTTGAGGCCCAATGGCTATGAGCACGCGTGGGAAGCCTCACCTTCAAGGCGCCGGAACGGCGCCTTGGAGGTTGCCTGCGGCCACACTAAGCCGAAAGCGCCTGCTCTCGTCAGATCGCGGAAGCTAAGCGGCTTCAGGCCTGGTTAGTAGCTGCATGGGAGACCGGCTGTGAACCCCAGGTGCTGCAGGCGTTTTTTTGGGTTTGAGGCCCAATGGCTATGAGCACGCGTGGGAAGCCTCACCTTCAAGGCGCCGGAACGGCGCTCTGGAGGTTTCCTGCGGCCACACTAAGCCGAAAGCGCCCGCTCTCGTCAGATCGCGGAAGCTAAGCGGCTTCAGGCCTGGTTAGTAGCTGCATGGGAGACCGGCTGTGAACCCCAGGTGCTGCAGGCGTTTTTTTGGGTTTGAGGCCCAATGGCTATGAGCACGCGTGGGAAGCCTCACCTTCAAGGCGCCGGAACGGCGCCTTGGAGGTTGCCTGCGGCCACACTAAGCCGAAAGCGCCTGCTCTCGTCAGATCGCGGAAGCTAAGTGGCTTCAGGCCTGGTTAGTAGCTGCATGGGAGACCGGCTGTGAACCCCAGGTGCTGCAGGCGTTTTTTTGGGTTTGAGGCCCAATGGCTATGAGCACGCGTGGGAAGCCTCACCTTCAAGGCGCCGGAACGGCGTTCTGGAGGTTGCCTGCGGCCACACTAAGCCGAAAGCGTCAGATCGCGGAAGCTAAGCGGCTTCAGGCCTGGTGAGTAGCTGCATGGGAGACCGGCTGTGAACCCCAGGTGCTGCAGGCGTTTTTTTGGGTTTGAGACCCAATGGCTATGAGCACGCGTGGGAAGCCTCACCTTCAAGGCGCCGGAACGGCGCTCTGGAGGTTTCCTGCGGCCACACTAAGCCGAAAGCGCCCGCTCTCGTCAGATCGCGGAAGCTAAGCGGCTTCAGGCCTGGTTAGTAGCTGCATGGGAGACCGGCTGTGAACCCCAGGTGCTGCAGGCGTTTTTTTGGGTTTGAGGCCCAATGGCTATGAGCACGCGTGGGAAGCCTCACCTTCAAGGCGCCGGAACGGCGCCTTGGAGGTTGCCTGCGGCCACACTAAGCCGAAAGCGCCCGCTCTCGTCAGATCGCGGAAGCTAAGCGGCTTCAGGCCTGGTTAGTAGCTGCATGGGAGACCGGCTGTGAACCCCAGGTGCTGCAGGCATTTTTTTGGGTTTGAGGCCCAATGGCTATGAGCACGCGTGGGAAGCCTCACCTTCAAGGTTGCCTGCGGCCACACTAAGCCAAAAGCGCCCGCTCTCGTCAGATTGCGGAAGCTAAGCGGCTTCAGGCCTGGTTAGTAGCTACATGGGAGACCGGCTGTGAACCCCAGGTGCTGCAGGCGTTTTTTTGGGTTTGAGGCCCAATGGCTATGAGCACACGTGGGAAGCCTCACCTTCAAGGCGCCGGAACGGCGCCTTGGAGGTTGCCTGCGGCCACACTAAGCCGAAAGCGTCAGATTGCGGAAGCTAAGCGGCTTCAGGCCTGGTTAGTAGCTGCATGGGAGACCGGCTGTGAACCCCAGGTGCTGCAGGCGTTTTTTTGGGTTTGAGGCCCAATGGCTATGAGCACGTGTGGGAAGCCTCACCTTCAAGGCGCCGGAACGGCGCCCTGGAGGTTGCCTGCGGCCACACTAAGCCTAAAAGCGCCCGCTCTCGTCAGATCGCGGAAGCTAAGCGCCTTCAGGCCTGGTTAGTAGCTGCATGGGAGACCGGCTGTGAACCCCAGGTGCTGCAGGCGTTTTTTTGGGTTTGAGACCCAATGGCTATGAGCACGCGTGGGAAGCCTCACCTTCAAGGCGCCGGAACGGCACCCTGGAGGTTGCCTGCGGCCACACTATGCCGAAAGCGCCCGCTCTCGTCAGATCGCGGAAGCTAAGCGGCTTCAGGCCTGGTTAGTAGCTGCATGGGAGACCGGCTGTGAACCCCAGGTGCTGCAGGCGTTTTTTTGGGTTTGAGGCCCAATGGCTATGAGCACGCGTGGGAAGCCTCACCTTCAAGGCGCCGGAACGGCGCCTTGGAGGTTGCCTGCGGCCACACTAAGCCGAAAGCGCCCGCTCTCGTCAGATCGCGGAAGCTAAGCGGCTTCAGGCCTGGTTAGTAGCTGCATGGGAGACCGGCTGTGAACCCCAGGTGCTGCAGGCGTTTTTTTGGGTTTGAGGCCCAATGGCTATGAGCACGCGTGGGAAGCCTCACCTTCAAGGCGCCGGAACGGCGCCCTGGAGGTTGCCTGCGGCCACACTAAGCCGAAAGCGCCTGCTCTCGTCAGATCGCGGAAGCTAAGCGGCTTCAGGCCTGGTTAGTAGCTGCATGGGAGACCGCCTGTGAACCCCAGGTGCTGCAGGCATTTTTTTGGGTTTGAGGCCCAATGGCTATGAGCACGCGTGGGAAGCCTCACCTTCAAGGCGCCGGAACGGCGCCTTGGAGGTTGCCTGCGGCCACACTAAGCCGAAAGCGCCCGCTCTCGTCAGATCGCGGAAGCTAAGCGGCTTCAGGCCTGGTTAGTAGCTGCATGGGAGACCGGCTGTGAACCCCAGGTGCCGCAGGCGTTTTTTTGGGTTTGAGGCCCAATGGCTATGAGCACGCGTGGGAAGCCTCACCTTCAAGGCGCCGGAACGGCGCCCTGGAGGTTGCCTGCGGCCACACTAAGTCGAAAGCGCCCGCTCTCGTCAGATCGCGGAAGCTAAGCGGCTTCAGGCCTGGTTAGTAGCTGCATGGGAGACCGGCTGTGAACCCCAGGTGCTGCAGGCGTTTTTTTGGGTTTGAGACCCAATGGCTATGAGCACGCGTGGGAAGCCTCACCTTCAAGGCGCCGGAACGGCGCCCTGGAGGTTGCCTGCGGCCACACTAAGCCGAAAGCGCCCGCTCTCATCAGATCGCGGAAGCTAAGCGGCTTCAGGCCTGGTTAGTAGCTGCATGGGAGACCGGCTGTGAACCCCAGGTGCTGCAGGTGTTTTTTTGGGTTTGAGGCCCAATGGCTATGAGCACGCGTGTGAAGCCTCACCTTCAAGGCGCCGGAACGGCGCCTTGGAGGTTGCCTGCGGCCACACTAAGCCAAAAGCGCCTGCTCTCGTCAGATCGCGGAAGCTAAGCGGCTTCAGGCCTGGTTAGTAGCTGCATGGGAGACTGGCTGTGAACCCCAGGTGCTGCAGGTGTTTTTTTGGGTTTGAGGCCCAATGGCTATGAGCATGCGTGGGAAGCCTCACCTTCAAGGCGCCGGAACGGCGCCTTGGAGGTTGCCTGCGGCCACACTAAGCCGAAAGCGCCCGCTCTCGTCAGATCGCGGAAGCTAAGCGGCTTCAGGCCTGGTTAGTAGCTGCATGGGAGACCGGCTGTGAACTCCAGATGCTGCAGGCGTTTTTTTGGGTTTGAGGCCCAATGGCTATGAGCACGCGTGGGAAGCCTCACCTTCAAGGCGCCGGAACGGCGCCCTGGAGGTTGCCTGTGGCCACACTAAGCCGAAAGCGCCCGCTCTCGTCAGATCGTGGAAGCTAAGCGGCTTCAGGCCCGGTTAGTAGCTGCATGGGAGACTGGGTGTGAACCCCAGGTGCTGCAGGTGTTTTTTTGGGTTTGAGGCCCAATGGCTATGAGCACGCGTGTGAAGCCTCACCTTCAAGGCGCCGGAACGGCGCCCTGGAGGTTGCCTGCGGCCACACTAAGCCGAAAGCGCCCGCTCTCGTCAGATCGCAGAAGCTAAGCGGCTTTAGGCCTGGTTAGTAGCTGCATGGGAGACCGGCTGTGAACCCCAGGTGCTGCAGGCGTTTTTTTGGGTTTGAGGCCCAATGGCTATGAGCATGCGTGGGAAGCCTCACCTTCAAGGCGCCGGAACGGCGCCCTGGAGGTTGCCTGCGGCCACACTAAGCCGAAAGCGCCCGCTTTCGTCAGATCGTGGAAGCTAAGCGGCTTCAGGCCTGGTTAGTAGCTGCATGGGGGACCGGCTGTGAACCCCAGGTGCTGCAGGCGTTTTTTTGGGTTTGAGGCCCAATGGCTATGAGCACGCGTGGGAAGCCTCACCTTCAAGGCGCCGGAACGGCGCCCTGGAGGTTGCCTGCGGCCACACTAAGCCGAAAGCGCCCGCTCTCGTCAGATTGCGGAAGCTAAGCGGCTTCAGGCCTGGTTAGTAGCTGCATGGGAGATCGGCTGTGAACCCCAGGTGCTGCAGGCGTTTTTTTGGGTTTGAGGCCCAATGGCTATGAGCACGCGTGGGAAGCCTCACCTTTAAGGCGCCGGAACGGCGCCTTGGAGGTTTCCTGCGGCCACACTAAGCCGAAAGCGCCCGCTCTCGTCAGATCGCGGAAGCTAAGCGGCTTTAGGCCTGGTTAGTAGCTGCATGGGAGACTGGCTGTGAACCCCAGGTGCTGCAGGCGTTTTTTTGGGTTTGAGGCCCAATGGCTATGAGCACGCGTGGGAAGCCTCACCTTCAAGGCGCCGGAACGGCGCCCTGGAGGTTGCCTGCGGCCACACTAAGCCGAAAGCGCCCGCTCTCGTCAGATCGTGGAAGCTAAGCGGCTTCAGGCCTGGTTAGTAGCTGCATGGGAGACTGGCTGTGAACCCCAGGTGCTGCAGGCGTTTTTTTGGGTTTGAGGCCCAATGGCTATGAGCACGAGTGGAAAGCCTCACCTTCAAGGCGCCGGAACGGCGCCCTGGAGGTTACCTGCGGCCACACTAAGCCGAAAGCGCCCGCTCTCGTCAGATCGCGGAAGCTAAGCGGCTTCAGGCCTGATTAGTAGCTGCATGGGAGACCGGCTGTGAACCCCAGGTGCTGCAGGTGTTTTTTTGGGTTTGAGGCCCAATGGCTATGAGCACGCGTGGGAAGCCTCACCTTTAAGGCGCCGGAACGGCGCCTTGGAGGTTGCCTGCGGACACACTAAGCCGAAAGCGCCCGCTCTCGTCAGATCGCGGAAGCTAAGCGGCTTCAGGCCTGGTTAGTAGCTGCATGGGAGACTGGCAGTGAACCCCCGGTGCTGCAGGTGTTTTTTTGGGTATGAGGCCCAATGGCTATGAGCATGCGTGGGAAGCCTCACCTTCAAGGCGCCGGAACGGCGCTTTGGCGGTTGCTTGCGGCCACACTAAGCCGAAAGCGCCCGCTCTCGACAGATTGCGGAAGCTAAGCGGCTTCAGGCCTGGTTAGTAGCTGCATGGGAGACCGGCTGTGAACCCCAGGTGCTGCAGGCGTTTTTTTGGGTTTGAGGCCCAATGGCTATGAGCACGCGTGGGAAGCCTCACCTTCAAGGCGCCGGAACGGCGCCTTGGAGGTTGCCTGCGGCCACACTAAGCCGAAAGCGCCTGCTCTCGTCATATCGTGGAAGTTAAGCGGCTTCAGGCCTGGTTAGCAGCTGCATGGGAGACCGGCTGTGAACCCCAGGTGCTGCAGGCGTTTTTTTGGGTTTGAGGCCCAATGGCTATGAGCATGCGTGGGAAGCCTCACCTTCAAGGCGCCGGAACGGCGCCTTGGAGGTTGCCTGCGGCCACACTAAGCCGAAAGCGCCTGCTTTCGTCAGATTACGGAAGCTAAGCGGCTTCAGGCCTGGTTAGTAGCTGCATGGGAGACCGGCTGTGAACCCCAGGTGCTGCAGGCGTTTTTTTTGGGTTTGAGGCCCAATGGCTATGAGCACGCGTGGGAAGCCTCACCTTCAAGGCGCCGGAACGGCGCCTTGGAGGTTGCCTGCGGCCACACTAAGCCGAAAGCGCCTGCTCTCGTCAGATTGCGGAAGCTAAGCGGCTTCAGGCCTGGTTAGTAGCTGCTTGGGAGACCGGTTGTGAACCCCAGGTGCTGCAGGCGTTTTTTTGGGTTTGAGGCCCAATGGCTATGAGCACGCGTGGGAAGCCTCACCTTCAAGGCGCCGGAACGGCGCCCTGGAGGTTGCCTGAGGCCACACTAAGCCGAAAGCGCCCGCTCTCGTCAGATCGCGGAAGCTAAGCGGCTTCAGGCCTGGTTAGTAGCTGCATGGGAGACTGGCTGTAAACCCCAGGTGCTGCAGGCGTTTTTTTGGGTTTGAGGCCCAATGGCTATGAGCACGCGTGGGAAGCCTCACCTTCAAGGCGCCGGAACGGCGCCCTGGAGGTTGCCTGCGGCCACACTAAGCCGAAAGCGCCCGCTCTCGTCAGATCGCGGAAGGTAAGCGGCTTCAGGCCTGGTTAGTAGCTGCATGGGAGACCGGCTGTGAACCCCAGGTGCTGCAGGCGTTTTTTTGGGTTTGAGGCCCAATGGCTATGAGCACGCGTGGGAAGCCTCACCTTCAAGGCGCTGGAACGGCGCCTTGGAGGTTGCCTGCGGCCACACTAAGGCGAAAGCGCCCGCTCTCGTCAGATCGCGGAAGCTAAGTGGCTTCAGGCCTGGTTAGTAGCTGCATGGGAGACCGGCTGTGAACCCCAGGTGCTGCAGGCGTTTTTTTGGGTTTGAGGCCCAATGGCTATGAGCACGCGTGGGAAGCCTCACCTTCAAGGCGCCGGAACGGCGCACTGGAAGTTGCCTGCGGCCACACTAAGCCGAAAGCGCCCGCTCTCGTCAGATCGCGGAAGCTAAGCGGCTTCAGGGCTGGTTAGTAGCTGCATGGGAGACCGGCTGTGAACCCCAGGTGCTGCAGGTGTTTTTTTGGGTTTGAGACCCAATGGCTATGAGCACGCGTGGGAAGCCTCACCTTCAAGGCGCCGGAACGGCGCCCTGGAGGTTGCCTGCGGCCACACTAAGCCGAAAGCGCCCGCTCTCGTCAGATCGCGGAAGCTAAGCGGCTTCAGGCCTGGTTAGTAGCTGCATGGGAGACCGGCTGTGAACCCCAGGTGCTGCAGGTGTTTTTTTGGGTTTGAGACCCAATGGCTATGAGCACGCGTGGGAAGCCTCACCTTCAAGGCGCCGGAACGGCGCCCTGGAGGTTGCCTGCGGCCACACTAAGCCGAAAGCGCCCGCTCTCGTCAGATCGTGGAAGCTAAGCGGCTTCAGGCCTGGTTAGTAGCTGCATGGGAGACCGGCTGTGAACCCCAGGTGCTGCAGGCGTTTTTTTGGGTTTGAGGCCCAATGGCTATGAGCACGCGTGGGAAGCCTCACCTTCAAGGCGCTGGAACGGCGCCTTGGAGGTTGCCTGCGGCCACACTAAGGCGAAAGCGCCCGCTCTCGTCAGATCGCGGAAGCTAAGCGGCTTCAGGCCTGGTTAGTAGCTGCATGGGAGACCGGCTGTGAACCCCAGGTGCTGCAGGCGTTTTTTTGGGTTTGAGGCCCAATGGCTATGAGCACGCGTGGGAAGCCTCACCTTCAAGGCGCCGGAACGGCGCCCTGAAGGTTGCCTGCGGCCACACTAAGCCGAAAGCGCTCGCTCTCATCAGATCGCGGAAGCTAAGCGGCTTCAGGCCTGGTTAGTAGCTGCATGGGAGACTGGCTGTGAACCCCAGGTGCTGCAGGTGTTTTTTTGGGTTTGAGACCCAATGGCTATGAGCACGCGTGGGAAGCCTCACCTTCAAGGCGCCGGAACGGCGCCCTGGAGGTTGCCTGCGGCCACACTAAGCCGAAAGCGCCCGCTCTCGTCAGATCGCGGAAGCTAAGCGGCTTCAGGCCTGGTTAGTAGCTGCATGGGAGACTGGCTGTGAACCCCAGGTGCTGCAGGCGTTTTTTTGGGTTTGAGGCCCAATGGCTATGAGCACGCGTGGAAAGCCTCACCTTCAAGGCGCCGGAACGGCGCCTTGGAGGTTGCCTCCGGCCACACTAAGCCGAAAGCACCCGCTCTCGTCAGATCGCGGAAGCTAAGCGGCTTCAGGCCTGGTTAGTAGCTGTGTGGGAGACCGGCTGTGAACCTCAGGTGCTGCAGGAGTTTTTTTGGGTTTGAGGCACAATGGCTATGAGCATGCGTGGGAAGCCTCACCTTCAAGGCGCCGGAACGGCGCCTTGGAGGTTGCCTGTGGCCACACTAAGCCGAAAGCGCCCGCTCTCGTCAGATCGCGGCAGCTAAGCGGCTTCAGGCCTGGTTAGTAGCTGCATTGGAGACCGGCTGTGAACCCCAGGTGCTGCAGGTGTTTTTTTGGGTTTGAGGCCCAATGGCTATGAGCACGCGTGAGAAGCCTCACCTTCAAGGCGCCAGAACGGCGCCCTGCAGGTTGCCTGCGGCCACACTAAGCCGAAAGCGCCCGCTCTCGTCAGATCGCGGAAGCTAAGCGGCTTCAGGCCTGGTTAGTAGCTGCATGGGAGACCGGCTGTGAACCCCAGGTGCTGCAGGCGTTTTTTTGGGTTTGAGGCCCAATGGCTATGAGCACGCGTGGGAAGCCTCACCTTCAAGGCGCCGGAACGGCGCCTTGGAGGTTGCCTGCGGCCACACTAAGCCGAAAGCGCCCGCTCTCGTCAGATCGCGGAAGCTAAGCGGCTTCAGGCCTGGTTAGTAGCTGCATGGGAGACCGGCTGTGAACCCCAGGTGCTGCAGGCGTTTTTTTGGGTTTGAGGCCTAATGGCTATGAGCACGCGTGGGAAGCCTCACCTTCAAGGCGCCGGAACGGCGCCCTGGAGGGTGCCTGCGGCCACACTAAGCCGAAATCGCCCGCTCTCGTCAGATTGTGGAAGCTAAGCGGCTTCAGGCCTGGTTAGTAGCTGCATGGGAGACCGGCTGTGAACTCCAGGTGCTGCAGGCGTTTTTTTGGGTTTGAGGCCCAATGGCTATGAGCACGCGTGGAAAGCCTCACCTTCAAGGCGCCGGAACGGCGCGTTGGGGGTTGCCTGCGGCCACACTAAGCCGAAAGCGCCCGCTCTCGTCAGATCGCGGAAGCTAAGCGGCTTCAGGCCTGGTTAGTAGCTGCATGGGAGACCGGCTGTGAACCCCAGGTGCTGCAGGCGTTTTTTTGGGTTTGAGGCCCAATGGCTATGAGCACGCCTGGGAAGCCTCACCTTCAAGGCGCCGGAACGGCGCCTTGGAGGTTGCCTGCGGCCACACTAAGCCGAAAGCGTCAGATCGCGGAAGGTAAGCGGCTTCAAGCCTGGTTAGTAGCTGCATGGGAGACCGGCTGTGAACCCCAGGCGCTGCAGGCGTGTTTTTGGGTTTGTGGCCCAATGGCTATGAGCACGCGTGGGAAGCCTCACCTTCAAGGCGCCGGAACGGCGCCTTGGAGGTTGCCTGCGGCCACACTAAGCCGAAAGCGCCCGCTCTCGTCAGATCGCGGAAGCTAAGCTGCTTCAGGCCTGGTTAGTAGCTGCATGGGAGACCGGCTGTGAACCCCAGGTGCTGCAGGCGTTTTATTGGGTTTGAGGCCCAATGGCTATGAGCACGCGTGGGAAGCCTCACCTTCAAGGCGCCGGAACGGCGCTTTGGCGGTTGCCTGCGGCCACACTAAGCCGAAAGCGCCCGCTCTCGTCAGATCGCGGAAGCTAAGCTGCTTCAGGCCTGGTTAGTAGCTGCATGGGAGACTGGCTGTGAACCCCAGGTGCTGCAGGCGTTTTTTTGGGTTTGAGGCCCAATGGCTATGAGCACGAGTGGGAAGCCTCACCTTCAAGGCGCCGGAACGGCGCCCTGGAAGTTACCTGCGGCCACACTAAGCCGAAAGCGCCCGCTCTCGTCAGATCGCGGAAGCTAAGCGGCTTCAGGCCTGGTTAGTAGCTGCATGGGAGACCGGCTGTGAACCCCAGGTGCTGCAGGTGTTTTTTTGGGTTTGAGGCCCAATGGCTATGAGCACGCGTGGGAAGCCTCACCTTTAAGGCGCCGGAACGGCGCCTTGGAGGTTGCCTGCGGCCACACTAAGCCGAAAGCGCCCGCTCTCGTCAGATCGCGGAAGCTAAGCGGCTTCAGGCCTGGTTAGTAGCTGCATGGGAGACTGGCAGTGAACCCCCGGTGCTGCAGGTGTTTTTTTGGGTTTGAGGCCCAATGGCTATGAGCATGCGTGGGAAGCCTCACCTTCAAGGCGCCGGAACGGCGCCTTGGAGGTTGCCTGCGGCCACACTAAGCCGAAAGTGCCCGCTCTCGTCAGATTGCGGAAGCTAAGCGGCTTCAGGCCTGGTTAGTAGCTGCATGGGAGACTGGCTGTGAACCCCAGGTGCTGCAGGCGTTTTTTTGTGTTTGAGGCCCAATGGCTATGAGCACGCGTGGGAAGCCTCACCTTCAAGGCGCCGGAACGGCACCTTCAAGGCGCCGGAACGGCGCCTTGGAGGTTGCCTGCGGCCACACTAAGCCGAAAGCGCCCGCTCTCGTCAGATCGCGGAAGCTAAGCGGCTTCAGGCCTGGTTAGTAGCTGCATGGGAGACCGGCTGTGAACCCCAGGTGCTGCAGGCGTTTTTTTGGGTTTGAGGCCCAATGGCTATGAGCACGCGTGGGAAGCCTCCCCTTCAAGGCGCCGGAACGGCGCCCTGGAGGGTGCCTGCGGCCACACTAAGCCGAAAGCGCCCGCTCTCGTCAGAACGCGGAAGCTAAGCGGCTTCAGGCCTGGTTAGTAGCTGCATGGGAGACCGGCTGTGAACCCCAGGTGCTGCAGGCGTTTTTTTGGGTTTGAGGCCCAATGGCTATGAGCACGCGTGGGAAGCCTCACCTTCAAGGCGCCGGAACGGCGCCTTGGAGGTTGCCTGCGGCCACACTAAGCCGAAAGCGCCCGCTCTCGTCAGATCGCGGAAGTTAAGCGGCTTCAGGCCTGGTTAGTAGCTGCATGGGAGACCGGCTGTGAACCCCAGGTGCTGCAGGCGTTTTTTTGGGTTTGAGGCCCAATGGCTATGAGCATGCGTGGGAAGCCTCACCTTCAAGGCGCCGGAACGGCGCCTTGGAGGTTGCCTGCGGCCACACTAAGCCGAAAGCGCCCGCTTTTGTCAGATTACGGAAGCTAAGCGGCTTCAGGCCTGGTTAGTAGCTGCATGGGAGACCGGCTGTGAACCCCAGGTGCTGCAGGCGTTTTTTTTGGGTTTGAGGCCCAATGGCTATGAGCACGCGTGGGAAGCCTCACCTTCAAGGCGCCGGAACGGCGCCTTGGAGGTTGCCTGCGGCCACACTAAGCCGAAAGCGCCCGCTCTCGTCAGATCGCGGAAGCTAAGCGGCTTCAGGCCTGGTTAGTTGCTGCATGGGAGACCGGCTGTGAACCCCAGGTGCTGCAGGTGTTTTTTTGGGTTTGAGACCCAATGGCTATGAGCACGCGTGGAAAGCCTCACCTTCAAGGCGCCGGAACGGCGCCCTGGAGGTTGCCTGCGGCCACACTAAGCCGAAAGCGCCCGCTCTCGTCAGATCGCGGAAGGTAAGCGGCTTCAGGCCTGGTTAGTAGCTGCATGGGAGACCGGCTGTGAACCCCAGGTGCTGCAGGCGTTTTTTTGGGTTTGAGGCCCAATGGCTATGAGCACGCGTGGGAAGCCTCACCTTCAAGGCGCTGGAACGGCGCCTTGGAGGTTGCCTGCGGCCACACTAATGCGAAAGCGCCCGCTCTCGTCAGATCGCGGAAGCTAAGTGGCTTCAGGCCTGGTTAGTAGCTGCATGGGAGACCGGCTGTGAACCCCAGGTGCTGCAGGTGTTTTTTTGGGTTTGAGGCCCAATGGCTATGAGCACGCGTGGGAAGCCTCACCTTCAAGGCGCCGGAACGGCGCCCTGGAGGTTGCCTGCGGCCACACTAAGCCGAAAGCGCCCGCTCTCGTCAGATCGCGGAAGCTAAGCGGCTTCAGGCCTGGTTAGTAGCTGCATGGGAGACCGGCTGTGAACCCCAGGTGCTGCAGGTGTTTTTTTGGGTTTGAGACCCAATGGCTATGAGCACGCGTGGGAAGCCTCACCTTCAAGGCGCCGGAACGGCGCCCTGGAGGTTGCCTGCGGCCACACTAAGCCGAAAGCGCCCGCTCTCGTCAGATCGCGGAAGCTAAGCGGCTTCAGGCCTGGTTAGTAGCTGCATGGGAGACTGGCTGTGAACCCCAGGTGCTGCAGGCGTTTTTTTGGGTTTGAGGCCCAATGGCTATGAGCACGCGTGGGAAGCCTCACCTTCAAGGCGCCGGAACGGCGCCCTGGAGGTTGCCTGCGGCCACACTAAGCCGAAAGCGCCCGCTCTCGTCAGATCGCGGAAGCTAAGCGGCTTCAGGCCTGGTTAGTAGCTGCATGGGAGACCGGCTGTGAACCCCAGGTGCTGCAGGTGTTTTTTTGGGTTTGAGACCCAATGGCTATGAGCACGCGTGGGAAGCCTCACCTTCAAGGCGCCGGAACGGCGCCCTGGAGGTTGCCTGCGGCCACACTAAGCCGAAAGCGCCCGCTCTCGTCAGATCGCGGAAGCTAAGCGGCTTCAGGCCTGGTTAGTAGCTGCATGGGAGACCGGCTATGAACCCCAGGTGCTGCAGGCGTTTTTTTGGGTTTGAGGCCCAATGGCTATGAGCACGCGTGGGAAGCCTCACCTTCAAGGCGCTGGAACGGCGCCTTGGAGGTTGCCTGCGGCCACACTAAGGCGAAAGCGCCCGCTCTCGTCAGATCGCGGAAGCTAAGCGGCTTCAGGCCTGGTTAGTAGCTGCATGGGAGACCGGCTGTGAACCCCAGGTGCTGCAGGCGTTTTTTTGGGTTTGAGGCCCAATGGCTATGAGCACGCGTGGGAAGCCTCACCTTCAAGGCGCCGGAACGGCGCCCTGGAGGTTGCCTACGGCCACACTAAGCCGAAAGCGCCCGCTCTCGTCAGATCGCGGAAGCTAAGCGGCTTCAGGCCTGGTTAGTAGCTGCATTGGAGACCGGCTGTGAACCCCAGGTGCTGCAGGTGTTTTTTTGGGTTTGAGACCCAATGGCTATGAGCACGCGTGGGAAGCCTCACCTTCAAGGCGCCGGAACGGCGCCTTAGAGGTTGCCTCCGGCCACACTAAGCCGAAAGCACCCGCTCTCGTCAGATCGCGGAAGCTAAGCGGCTTCAGGCCTGGTTAGTAGCTGCTTGGGAGACCGGCTGTGAACCTCAGGTGCTGCAGGAGTTTTTTTGGGTTTGAGGCACAATGGCTATGAGCATGCGTGGGAAGCCTCACCTTCAAGGCGCCGGAACGGCGCCTTGGAGGTTGCCTGTGGCCACACTAAGCCGAAAGCGCCCGCTCTCGTCAGATCGCGGAAGCTAAGCGGCTTCAGGCCTGGTTAGTAGCTGCATGGGAGACCGGCTGTGAACCCCAGGTGCTGCAGGCGTTTTTTTGGGTTTGAGGCCCAATGGCTATGAGCACGCGTGGGAAGCCTCACCTTCAAGGCGCCGGAACGGCGCCTTGGAGGTTGCCTGCGGCCACACTAAGCCGAAAGCGCCCGCTCTCGTCAGATCGCGGAAGCTAAGCGGCTTCAGGCCTGGTTAGTAGCTGCATGGGAGACCGGCTGTGAACCCCAGGTGCTGCAGGCGTTTTTTTGGGTTTGAGGCCTAATGGCTATGAGCACGCGTGGGAAGCCTCACCTTCAAGGCGCCGGAACGGCGCCCTGGAGGGTGCCTGCGGCCACACTAAGCCGAAATCGCCCGCTCTCGTCAGATCGTGGAAGCTAAGCGGCTTCAGGCCTGGTTAGTAGCTGCATGGGAGACCGGCTGTGAACTCCAGGTGCTGCAGGCGTTTTTTTGGGTTTGAGGCCCAATGGCTATGAGCACGCGTGGAAAGCCTCACCTTCAAGGCGCCGGAACGGCGCGTTGGGGGTTGCCTGCGGCCACACTAAGCCGAAAGAGCCCGCTCTCGTCAGATCGCGGAAGCTAAGCGGCTTCAGGCCTGGTTAGTAGCTGCATGGGAGACCGGCTGTGAACCCCAGGTGCTGCAGGCGTTTTTTTGGGTTTGAGGCCCAATGGCTATGAGCACGCGTGGGAAGCCTCACCTTCAAGGCGCCGGAACGGCGCCTTGGAGGTTGCCTGCGGCCACACTAAGCCGAAAGCGTCAGATCGCGGAAGGTAAGCGGCTTCAGGCCTGGTTAGTAGCTGCATGGGAGACTGGCTGTGAACCCCAGGTGCTGCAGGCGTTTTTTTGGGTTTGAGGCCCAATGGCTATGAGCACGCGTGGGAAGCCTCACCTTCAAGGCGCCGGAACGGCGCCTTGGAGGTTGCCTGCGGCCACACTAAGCCGAAAGCGCCCGCTCTCGTCAGATCGCGGAAGCTAAGCGGCTTCAGGCCTGGTTAGTAGCTGCATTGGAGACCGGCTGTGAACCCCAGGTGCTGCAGGTGTTTTTTTGGGTTTGAGACCCAATGGCTATGAGCACGCGTGGGAAGCCTCACCTTCAAGGCGCCGGAACGGCGCCTTAGAGGTTGCCTCCGGCCACACTAAGCCGAAAGCACCCGCTCTCGTCAGATCGCGGAAGCTAAGCGGCTTCAGGCCTGGTTAGTAGCTGCTTGGGAGACCGGCTGTGAACCTCAGGTGCTGCAGGAGTTTTTTTGGGTTTGAGGCACAATGGCTATGAGCATGCGTGGGAAGCCTCACCTTCAAGGCGCCGGAACGGCGCCTTGGAGGTTGCCTGTGGCCACACTAAGCCGAAAGCGCCCGCTCTCGTCAGATCGCGGAAGCTAAGCGGCTTCAGGCCTGGTTAGTAGCTGCATGGGAGACCGGCTGTGAACCCCAGGTGCTGCAGGCGTTTTTTTGGGTTTGAGGCCCAATGGCTATGAGCACGCGTGGGAAGCCTCACCTTCAAGGCGCCGGAACGGCGCCTTGGAGGTTGCCTGCGGCCACACTAAGCCGAAAGCGCCCGCTCTCGTCAGATCGCGGAAGCTAAGCGGCTTCAGGCCTGGTTAGTAGCTGCATGGGAGACCGGCTGTGAACCCCAGGTGCTGCAGGCGTTTTTTTGGGTTTGAGGCCTAATGGCTATGAGCACGCGTGGGAAGCCTCACCTTCAAGGCGCCGGAACGGCGCCCTGGAGGGTGCCTGCGGCCACACTAAGCCGAAATCGCCCGCTCTCGTCAGATCGTGGAAGCTAAGCGGCTTCAGGCCTGGTTAGTAGCTGCATGGGAGACCGGCTGTGAACTCCAGGTGCTGCAGGCGTTTTTTTGGGTTTGAGGCCCAATGGCTATGAGCACGCGTGGAAAGCCTCACCTTCAAGGCGCCGGAACGGCGCGTTGGGGGTTGCCTGCGGCCACACTAAGCCGAAAGAGCCCGCTCTCGTCAGATCGCGGAAGCTAAGCGGCTTCAGGCCTGGTTAGTAGCTGCATGGGAGACCGGCTGTGAACCCCAGGTGCTGCAGGCGTTTTTTTGGGTTTGAGGCCCAATGGCTATGAGCACGCGTGGGAAGCCTCACCTTCAAGGCGCCGGAACGGCGCCTTGGAGGTTGCCTGCGGCCACACTAAGCCGAAAGCGTCAGATCGCGGAAGGTAAGCGGCTTCAGGCCTGGTTAGTAGCTGCATGGGAGACTGGCTGTGAACCCCAGGTGCTGCAGGCGTTTTTTTGGGTTTGAGGCCCAATGGCTATGAGCACGCGTGGGAAGCCTCACCTTCAAGGCGCCGGAACGGCGCCTTGGAGGTTGCCTGCGGCCACACTAAGCCGAAAGCGCCCGCTCTCGTCAGATCGCGGAAGCTAAGCGGCTTCAGGCCTGGTTAGTAGCTGCATGGGAGACCGGCTGTGAACCCCAGGTGCTGCAGGTGTTTTTTTGGGTTTGAGGCCCAATGGCTATGAGCACGCGTGGGAAGCCTCACCTTCAAGGCGCCGGAACGGCGCCTTGGAGGTTGCCTGCGGCCACACTAAGCCGAAAGCGTCCGCTCTCGTCAGATCGCGGAAGCTAAGCGGCTTCAGGCCTGGTTAGTAGCTGCATGGGAGACCGGCTGTGAACCCCAGGTGCTGCAGGCGTTTTTTTGGGTTTGAGGCCCAATGGCTATGAGCACGCATGGAAAGCCTCACCTTCAAGGCGCCGGAACGGCACCTTGGAGGTTGCCTGCGGCCACACTAAGCCGAAAGCGCCTGCTTTCGTCAGATCGCGGAAGCTAAGCGGCTTCAGGCCTGGTTAGTAGCTGCATGGGAGACCGGCTGTGAACCCCAGGTGCTGCAGGTGTTTTTTTGGGTTTGAGGCCCAATGGCTATGAGCACGCGTGGGAAGCCTCACCTTCAAGGCGCCGGAACGGCGCCCTAGAAGTTGCCTGTGGCCACACTAAGCCGAAAGCGCCCGCTCTCGTCAGATCGCGGAAGCTAAGCGGCTTCAGGCCTGGTTAGTAGCTGCATGGGAGACCGGCTGTGAACCCCAGGTGCTGCAGGCATTTTTTTGGGTTTGAGGCCCAATGGCTATGAGCACGCGTGGGAAGCCTCACCTTCAAGGCGCCGGAACGGCGCCCTGGAAGTTGCCTGCGGCCACACTAAGCCGAAGGCGCCCGCTCTCGTCAGATCGTGGAAGCTAAGCGGCTTCAGGCCTGGTTAGTAGCTGCATGGGAGACCGGCTGTGAACCCCAGGTGCTGCAGGTGTTTTTTTGGGTTTGAGGCCCAATGGCTATGAGCACGCGTGGGAAGCCTCACCTTCAAGCCTTGAAGGTTGCCTGCGGCCACACTAAGCCGAAAGCGCCCGCTCTCGTCAGATCGCGGAAGCTAAGCGGCTTCAGGCCTGGTTAGTAGCTGCATGGGAGACCGGCTGTGAACCCCAGGTGCTGCAGGCGTTTTTTTTGGGTTTGAGGCCCAATGGCTATGAGCACGCGTGGGAAGCCTCACCTTCAAGGCGCCGGAACGGCGCCCTGGAGGTTACCTGCAGCCACACTAAGCCGAAAGCGCCCGCTCTCGTCAGATCGCGGAAGCTAAGCGGCTTCAGGCCTGGTTAGTAGCTGCATGGGAGACCGGCTGTGAACCCCAGGTGCTGCAGGCGTTTTTTTGGGTTTGAGGCCCAATGGCTATGAGCACGCGTGGGAAGCCTCACCTTCAAGGCGCCGGAACAGCGCCCTGGAGGTTGCCTGCGGCCACACTAAGCCGAAAGCGCCCGCTCTCGTCAGATTGCGGAAGCTAAGCGGCTTCAGGCCTGGTTAGTAGCTGCATGGGAGACTGGCTGTGAACCCCAGGTGCTGCAGGCGTTTTTTTTGGGTTTGAGGCCCAATGGCTATGAGCACGCGAGGGAAGCCTCACCTTCAAGGCGCCGAAACGGCGCCCTGGAGGTTGCCTGCGGCCACACTAAGCCGAAAGCGCCCGCTCTCGTCAGATCGCGGAAGCTAAGCGGCTTCAGGCCTGTTTAGTAGCTACATGGGAGACCGGCTGTGAACCCCAGGTGCTGCAGGCGTTTTTTTGGGTTTGAGGCCCAATGGCTATGAGCACGCGTGGGAAGCCTCACCTTCAAGGCGCCGGAACGGCGCCCTGGAGGTTGCCTGCGGCTACACTAAGCCGAAAGCGCCCGCTCTCGTCAGATCGCTGAAGCTAAGCGGCTTCAGGCCTGGTTAGTAGCTGCATGGGAGACCGGCTGTGAACCCCAGGTGCTACAGGCGTTTTTTTGGGTTTGAGGCCCAATGGCTATGAGCACGCGTGGGAAGCCTCACCTTCAAGGCGCCGGAGCGGCGCTTTGGAGGTTGCCTGCGGCCACACTAAGCCGAAAGCGCCCGCTCTCGTCAGATCGCGGAAGCTAAGCGGCTTCAGGCCTGGTTAGTAGCTGCATGGGAGACCGGCTGTGAACCCCAGGAGCTGCAGGCGTTTTTTTGGGTTTGAGGCCCAATGGCTATGAGCACGCGTGGGAAGCCTCACCTTCAAGGCGCCGGAACGGCGCCCTGGAGGTTGCCTGCGGCCACACTAAGCCGAAAGCGCCCGCTCTCGTCAGATCGCGGAAGCTAAGCGGCTTCAGGCCTGGTTAGTAGCTGCATGGGAGACCGGCTGTGAACCCCAGGTGCTGCAGGCGTTTTTTTGGGTTTGAGGCCCAATGGCTATGAGCACGCGTGAGAAGCCTCACCTTCTAGGCGCCGGAACGGCGCCTTGGAGGTTGCCTGCGGCCACACTAAGCCGAAAGTGCCCGCTCTCGTCAGATCGCGGAAGCTAAGCGGCTTCAGGCCTGGTTAGTAGCTGCATGGGAGACCGGCTGTGAACCCCAGGTGCTGCAGGCGTTTTTTTGGGTTTGAGGCCCAATGGCTATGAGCACGCTTGGGAAGCCTCACCTTCAAGGCGCCGGAAAGGCGCCTTGGAGGTTGCCTGCGGCCACACTAAGCCAAAAGCGCCCACTCTCGTCAGATTGTGGAAGCTAAGCGGCTTCAGGCCTGGTTAGTAGCTGCATGGGAGACCGGCTGTGAACCCCAGGTGCTGCAGGCGTATTTTTGGATTTGAGGCCCAATGGCTATGAGCACGCGTGGGAAGCCTCACCTTCAAGGCGCCGGAACGGCGCCTTGGAGGTTGCCTGCGGCCACACTAAGCCGAAAGCGCCCACTCTCGTCAGATCGCGGAAGCTAAGCGGCTTCAGGCCTGGTTAGTAGCTGCATGGGAGACCGGCTGTGAACCCCAGGTGCTGCAGGCGTTTTTTTGGGGTTTGAGGCCCAATGGCTATGAGCACGCGTGGGAAGCCTCACCTTCAAGGCGCCGGAACGGCGCCTTGGAGGTTGCCTGCGGCCACACTAAGCCGAAAGCGCCCGCTTTTGTCAGATCGCGGAAGCTAAGCGGCTTCAGGCCTGGTTAGTAGCTGCATGGGAGACCGGCTGTGAACCCCAGGTGCTGCAGGCGTTTTTTGGGGTTTGAGGCCCAATGGCTATGAGCAGGCCTGAAGCCGCTTAGCTTCCGCGATCTGACGAGAGCGGGCGCTTTCGGCTTAGTGTGGCCGCAGGCAACCTCCAAGGCGCCGTTCCGGCGCCTTGAAGGTGAGGCTTCCCACGCGTGCTCATAGCCATTGGGCCTCAAACCCAAAAAAACGCCTGCAGCACCTGGGGTTCACAGCCGGTCTCCCATGCAGCTACTAACCAGGCCTGAAGCCGCTTAGCTTCCGCGATCTGACGAGAGCGGGCGCTTTCGGCTTAGTGTGGCCGCAGGCAACCTCCAAGACGCCGCTCCGGCGCCTTGAAGGTGAGGCTTCCTACGCGTGCTCATAGCCATTGAGCCTCAAACCCAAAAAAACGCCTGCAGCACCTGGGGTTCACAGCCGGTCTCCCATACAGCTACTAACCAGGCCTGAAGCCGCTTAGCTTCCGCGATTTGACAAGAGCGGGCGCTTTCGGCTTAGTGTGGCCGCATGCAACCTCCAAGACGCCGCTCCGGCGCCTTGAAGGTGAGGCTTCCCACGCGTGCTCATAACCATTGGGCCTCAAACCCAAAAAAAACACCTGCAGCACCTGGGGTTCACAGCCAGTCTCCCATGCAGCTACTAACCAGGCCTGAAGCCGCTTAGCTTCCGCGATCTGACGAGAGCGGGCGCTTTCGGCTTAGTGTGGCCGCAGGCAACCTCCAAGGCGCCGTTCCGGCGCCTTGAAGGTGAGGCTTCCCACGCGTGCTCATAGCCATTGGGCCTCAAACCCAAAAAAACGCCTGCAGCACCAGGGGTTCACAGCCGGTCTCCCATGCAGCTACTAACCAGGCCTGAAACCGCTTAGCTTCCGCGATATGACGAGAGCGGGCGCTTTCGGCTTAATGTGGCCGCAGGCAACCTCCAAGGCGCCGTTCCGGCGCCTTGAAGGTGAGGCTTCCCACGCGTGCTCATAGCCATTGGGCCTCAAACCCAAAAAAACACCTGCAGCACCTGGGGTTCACAGCCGGTCTCCCATGCAGCTACTAACCAGGCCTGAAGCCGCTTAGCTTCCGCGATCTGACGAGAGCGGACGCTTTCGGCTTAGTGTGGCCGCAGGCAAACTCCAAGGCGCCGTTCCGGCGCCTTGAAGGTGAGGCTTCCCACGCGTGCTCATAGCCATTGGGCCTCAAACCCAAAAAAACGCCTGCAGCACCTGGGGTTCACAGCCGGTCTCCCATGCAGCTACTAACCAGGCCTGAAGCAGCTTAGCTTCCGCGATCTGACGAGAGCGGGCGCTTTCGGCTTAGTGTGGCCGCAGGCAACCTCCACGGCGCCGTTCCGGCGCCTTGAAGGTGAGGCTTCCCACGCGTGCTCATAGCCATTGGGCCTCAAACCCAAAAATAAGCCTGCAGCACCTGGGGTTCACAGCCGGTCTCCCATGCAGCTACTAACCAGGCCTGAAGCCGCTTAGCTTCCGCGATCTGTCAAGAGCGGACGCTTTCGGCTTAGTGTGGCCGCAGGCAACCTCCAAGGCGCCGTTCCGGCGCCTTGAAGGTGAGGCTTCCCACGCGTGCTCATAGCCATTGAGCCTCAAACCCAAAAAAACGCCTGCAGCACCTGGGGTTCACAGCCGGTCTCCCATGCAGCTACTAACCAGGCCTGAAGCCGCTTAGCTTCCGCGATCTGACGAGAGCGGGCGCTTTCGGCTTAGTGTGGCCACAGGCAACCTCCAACGCGCCGTTCCGGCGCCTTGAAGGTGAGGCTTCCCACGCGTGCTCATAGCCATTGAGCCTCAAACCCAAAAAAACGCCTGCAGCACCTGGGGTTCACAGCCGGTCTCCCATGCAGCTACTAACCAGGCCTGAAGCCGCTTAGCTTCCGCGATCTGACGAGAGCGGGCGCTTTCGGCTTAGTGTGGCCGCAGGCAACCTCCAAGGTGCCGTTCCGGCGCCTTGAAGGTGAGGCTTCCCACGCGTGCTCATAGCCATTGGGCCTCAAACCCAAAAAAACACCTGCAGCACCTGGGGTTCCCAGCCGGTCTCCCATGCAGCTACTAACCAGGCCTGAAGCCGCTTAGCTTCCGCGATCTGACGAGAGCGGGCGCTTTCGGCTTAGTGTGGCCGCAGGCAACCTCCACTGCGCCGTTCCGGCGCCTTGAAGGTGAGGCTTCCCACGCGTGCTCATAGCCATTGGGCTTCAAACCCAAAAAAAAGCCTGCAGCACCTGGGGTTCACAGCCGGTCTCCCATGCAGCTACTAACCAGGCCTGAAGCCGCTTAGCTTCCGCGATTTGACGAGAGCGGGCGCTTTCGGCTTAGTGTGGCCGCAGGGAACCTCCAAGACGCCGTTCCGGCGCCTTGAAGGTGAGGCTTCCCACGCGTGCTCATAGCCATTGGGCCTCAAACCCAAAAAAATGCCTGCAGCACCTGGGGTTCACAGCCGGTCTCCCATGCAGCTACTAACCAGGCCTGAAGCCGCTTAGCTTCCGCGATCTGACGAGAGCGGGCACTTTCGGCTTAGTGTGGCCGCAGGTAACCTCCAAAGCGCCGTTCCGGCGCCTTGAAGGTGAGGCTTCCGACGCGTGCTCATAGCCATTGGGCCTCAAACCCAAAAAAACGCCTGCAGCACCTGGGGTTCACAGCCGGTCTCCCATGCAGCTACTAACCAGGCCTGAAGCTGCTTAGCTTCCGCGATTTGACGAGAGCGGGCGCTTTCGGCTTAGTGTGGCCGCATGCAACCTTCAAGGAGCCGTTCCGGCTCCTTGAAGGTGAGGCTTCCCACGCGTGGTCATAGCCATTGGGCCTCAAACCCAAAAAAACGCCTGCAGCACCTGGGGTTCACAGCCGGTCTCCCATGCAGCTACTAACCAGGCCTGAAGCCGCTTAGCTTCCGCGATCTGACGAGAGCGGGCGCTTTCGGCTTAGTGTGGCCACAGGCAACCTCCAACGCGCCGTTCCGGTGCCTTGAAGGTGAGGCTTCCCACGCGTGCTCATAGCCATTGAGCCTCAAACCCAAAAAAACGCCTGCAGCACCTGGGGTTCACAGCCGGTCTCCCATGCAGCTACTAACCAGGCCTGAAGCCGCTTAGCTTCCGCAATCTGACGAGAGCGGGCGCTTTCGGCTTAGTGTGGCCGCAGGCAACCTCCAAGGTGCCGTTCCGGCGCCTTGAAGGTGAGGCTTCCCACGCGTGCTCATAGCCATTGGGCCTCAAACCCAAAAAAACGCCTGCAGCACCTGGGGTTCACAGCCGGTCTCCCATGCAGCTACTAACCAGGCCTGAAGCCGCTTAGCTTCCACGATCTGACGAGAGCGGGCGCTTTCGGCTTAGTGTGGCCGCAGGCAACCTCCAGGGCGCCGTTCCGGCGCCTTGAAGGTGAGGCTTCCCACGCGTGCTCATAGCCATTGGGTCTCAAACCCAAAAAAACACCTGCAGCACCTGGGGTTCACAGCCAGTCTCCCATGCAGCTACTAACCAGGCCTGAAGCCGCTTAGCTTCCGCGATCTGTCGAGAGTGGACGCTTTCGGCTTAGTGTGGCCGCAGGCAACCTCCAAGGCGCCGTTCCGGCGCCTTGAAGGTGAGGCTTCCCACGCGTGCTCATAGCCATTGAGCCTCAAACCCAAAAAAACGCCTGCAGCACCTGGGGTTCACAGCCGGTCTCCCATGCAGCTACTAACCAGGCCTGAAGCCGCTTAGCTTCCGCGATTTGACGAGAGCGGGCGCTTTCGGCTTAGTGTGGCCGCAGGGAACCTCCAAGACGCCGTTCCGGCGCCTTGAAGGTGAGGCTTCCCACGCGTGCTCATAGCCATTGGGCCTCAAACCCAAAAAAACGCCTGCAGCACCTGGGGTTCACAGCCGGTCTCCCATGCAGCTACTAACCAGGCCTGAAGCCGCTTAGCTTCCGCGATCTGACGAGAGCGGGCACTTTCGGCTTAGTGTGGCCGCAGGTAACCTCCAAGGCGCCGTTCCGGCGCCTTGAAGGTGAGGCTTCCGACGCGTGCTCATAGCCATTGGGCCTCAAACCCAAAAAAACGCCTGCAGCACCTGGGGTTCACAGCCGGTCTCCCATGCAGCTACTAACCAGGCCTGAAGCCGCTTAGCTTCCGCGATCTGACGAGAGCGGGCGCTTTCGGCTTAGTGTGGCCACAGGCAACCTCCAACGCGCCGTTCCGGCGCCTTGAAGGTGAGGCTTCCCACGCGTGCTCATAGCCATTGAGCCTCAAACCCAAAAAAACACCTGCAGCACCTGGGGTTCACAGCCGGTCTCCCATGCAGCTACTAACCAGGCCTGAAGCCGCTTAGCTTCCGCGATCTGACGAGAGCGAGCGCTTTCGGCTTAGTGTGGCCGCAGGCAACCTTCAAGGAGCCGTTCCGGCGCCTTGAAGGTGAGGCTTCCCACGCGTGCTCATAGCCATTGGGCCTCAAACCCAAAAAAACGCCTGCAGCACCTGGGGTTCACAGCCGGTCTCCCATGCAGCTACTAACCATGCCTGAAGCCGCTTAGCTTCCACGATCTGATGAGAGCGGGCACTTTCGGCTTAGTGTGGCCGCAGGCAACCTCCAAGGCGCCGTTCCGGCGCCTTGAAGGTGAGGCTTCCCACGCGTGCTCATAGCCATTGGGCCTCAAACCCAAAAAAACACCTGCAGCACCTGGGGTTCACAGCCAGTCTCCCATGCAGCTACTAACCAGGCCTGAAGCTGCTTAGCTTCCACGATCTGACAAGAGCGGGCTCTTTCAGCTTAGTGTGGCCGCAGGCAACCTCCAAAGCGCCGTTCCGGCGCCTTGAAGGTGAGGCTTCCCACGCGTGCTCATAGCCATTGGGCCTCAAACCCAAAAAAAGCCTGCAGCACCTGGGGTTTACAGCCGGTCTCCCATGCAGCTACTAACCAGGCCTGAAGCCGCTTAGCTTCCGCGATCTGACGAGAGCGGGCGCTTTCGGCTTAGTGTGGCCGCAGGGAACCTCCAAGGCGCCGTTCCGGCGCCTTGAAGGTGAGGCTTCCCATGCGTGCTCATAGCCATTGGACCTCAAACCCAAAAAAACGCCAGCAGCACCTGGGGTTCACAGCCGGTCTCCCATGCAGCTACTAACCAGGCCTGAAGCCGCTTAGCTTCCACGATCTGACGAGAGCGGGCGCTTTCGGCTTAGTGTGGCCGCAGGCAACCTCCAAAGCGCCGTTCCGGCGCCTTGAAGGTGAGGCTTCCCACGCGTACTCATAGCCATTGTGCCTCAAACCCAAAAAAACGCCTGCAGCACCTGGGGTTCACAGCCGGTCTCCCATGCAGCTACTAACCAGGCCTGAAGCCGCTTAGCTTCCGCGATCTGACGAGAGCGGGCGCTTTCGGCTTAGTGTGGCCGCAGGCAACCTCCAAGGCGCCGTCCCGGCGCCTTGAAGGTGAGGCTAACCACGCGTGCTCATAGCCATTGGGCCTGAAACCCAAAAAAACGCCTGCAGCACCTGGGGTTCACAGCCGGTCTCCCATGCAGCTACTAACCAGGCCTGAAGCCGCTTAGCTTCCGCGATCTGACGAGAGCGGGCACTTTCGGCTTAGTGTGGCCGCAGGTAACCTCCAAGGCGCCGTTCCGGCGCCTTGAAGGTGAGGCTTCCGACGCGTGCTCATAGCCATTGGGCCTCAAACCCAAAAAAACGCCTGCAGCACCTAGGGTTCACAGCCAGTCTCCCATGCAGCTACTAACCAGGCCTGAAGCCGCTTAGCTTCCGCGATCTGACGAGAGCGGGCGCTTTCGGCTTAGTGTGGCCACAGGCAACCTCCAACGCGCCGTTCCGGCGCCTTGAAGGTGAGGCTTCCCACGCGTGCTCATAGCCATTGAGCCTAAAACCCAAAAAAACGCCTGCAGCACCTGGGGTTCACAGCCGGTCTCCCATGCAGCTACTAACCAGGCCTGAAGCCGCTTAGCTTCCGCGATCTGACGAGAGCGGGCGCTTTCGGCTTAGTGTGGCCGCAGGCAACCTCAAAGGTGCAGTTCCGGCGCCTTGAAGGTGAGGCTTCCCACGCGTGCTCATAGCCATTGGGCCTCAAACCCAAAAAAACACCTGCAGCACCTGGGGTTCCCAGCCGGTCTCCCATGCAGCTACTAACCAGGCCTGAAGCCGCTTTGCTTCCACGATCTGACGAGAGCGAGCGCTTTCGGCTTAGTGTGGCCGCATGCAACCTTCAAGGAGCCGTTCCGGCTCCTTGAAGGTGAGGCTTCCCACGCGTGGTCATAGCCATTGGGCCTCAAACCCAAAAAAACGCCTGCAGCACCTGGGGTTCACAGCCGGTCTCCCATGCAGCTACTAACCAGGCCTGAAGCCGCTTAGCTTCCGCGATCTGACAAGAGCGGGCGCTTTCGGCTTAGTGTGGCCGCAGGCAACCTCCAAGGCGCCGTTCCGGCGCCTTGAAGGTGAGGCTTCCGACGCGTACTCATAGCCATTGGGCCTCAAACCCAAAAAAAACGCCTGCAGCACCTGGGGTTCACAGCCGGTCTCCCATGCAGCTACTAACCAGGCCTGAAACCGCTTAGCTTCCGCGATCTGACGAGAGCGGGCGCTTTCGGCTTAGTGTGGCCACAGGCAACCTCCAACGCGCCGTTCCGGTGCCTTGAAGGTGAGGCTTCCCACGCGTGCTCATAGCCATTGAGCCTCAAACCCAAAAAAACGCCTGCAGCACCTGGGGTTCACAGCCGGTCTCCCATGCAGCTACTAACCAGGCCTGAAGCCGCTTAGCTTCCGCAATCTGACGAGAGCGGGCGCTTTCGGCTTAGTGTGGCCGCAGGCAACCTCCAAGGTGCCGTTCCGGCGCCTTGAAGGTGAGGCTTCCCACGCGTGCTCATAGCCATTGGGCCTCAAACCCAAAAAAACACCTGCAGCACCTGGGGTTCCCAGCCGGTCTCCCATGCAGCTACTAACCAGGCCTGAAGCCGCTTAGCTTCCGCGATCTGACGAGAGCGGGCGCTTTCGGCTTAGTGTGGCCGCAGGCAACCTCCATGGCGCCGTTCCGGCGCCTTGAAGGTGAGGCTTCCCACGCGTGCTCATAGCCATTGGGCCTCAAACCCAAAAAAAAGCCTGCAGCACCTGGGGTTCACAGCCGGTCTCCCATGCAGCTACTAACCAGGCCTGAAGCCGCTTAGCTTCCGCGATCTGTCGAGAGCGGACGCTTTCGGCTTAGTGTGGCCGCAGGCAACCTCCAAGGCGCCGTTCCGGCGCCTTGAAGGTGAGGCTTCCCACGCGTGCTCATAGCCATTGAGCCTCAAACCCAAAAAAACGCCTGCAGCACCTGGGGTTCACAGCCGGTCTCCCATGCAGCTACTAACCAGGCCTGAAGCCGCTTAGCTTCCGCGATTTGACGAGAGCGGGCGCTTTCGGCTTAGTGTGGCCGCAGGGAACCTCCAAGACGCCGTTCCGGCGCCTTGAAGGTGAGGCTTCCCACGCGTGCTCATAGCCATTGGGCCTCAAACCCAAAAAAACGCCTGCAGCACCTGGGGTTCACAGCCGGTCTCCCATGCAGCTACTAACCAGGCCTGAAGCCGCTTAGCTTCCGCGATCTGACGAGAGCGGGCACTTTCGGCTTAGTGTGGCCGCAGGTAACCTCCAAGGCGCCGTTCCGGCGCCTTGAAGGTGAGGCTTCCGACGCGTGCTCATAGCCATTGGGCCTCAAACCCAAAAAAACGCCTGCAGCACCTGGGGTTCACAGCCGGTCTCCCATGCAGCTACTAACCAGGCCTGAAGCCGCTTAGCTTCCGCGATCTGACGAGAGCGGGCGCTTTCGGCTTAGTGTGGCCACAGGCAACCTCCAACGCGCCGTTCCGGCGCCTTGAAGGTGAGGCTTCCCACGCGTGCTCATAGCCATTGAGCCTCAAACCCAAAAAAACGCCTGCAGCACCTGGGGTTCACAGCCGGTCTCCCATGCAGCTACTAACCAGGCCTGAAGCAGCTTAGCTTCCGCGATCTGACGAGAGCGGGCGCTTTCGGCTTAGTGTGGCCGCAGGCAACCTCCAAGGTGCCGTTCCGGCGCCTTGAAGGTGAGGCTTCCCACGCGTGCTCATAGCCATTGGGCCTCAAACCCAAAAAAACACCTGCAGCACCTGGGGTTCCCAGCCAGTCTACCATGCAGCTACTAACCAGGCCTGAAGCCGCTTAGCTTCCGCGATCTGACGAGAGCGAGCGCTTTCGGCTTAGTGTGGCCGCAGGCAACCTTCAAGGAGCCGTTCCGGCGCCTTGAAGGTGAGGCTTCCCACGCGTGCTCATAGCCATTGGGCCTCAAACCCAAAAAAACGCCTGCAGCACCTGGGGTTCACAGCCGGTCTCCCATGCAGCTACTAACCATGCCTGAAGCCGCTTAGCTTCCACGATCTGATGAGAGCGGGCACTTTCGGCTTAGTGCGCCCGCAGGCAACCTCCAAGGCGCCGTTCCGGCGCCTTGAAGGTGAGGCTTCCCACGCGTGCTCATAGCCATTGGGCCTCAAACCCAAAAAAACACCTGCAGCACCTGGGGTTCACAGCCAGTCTCCCATGCAGCTACTAACCAGGCCTGAAGCTGCTTAGCTTCCACGATCTGACAAGAGCGGGCTCTTTCAGCTTAGTGTGGCCGCAGGCAACCTCCAAAGCGCCGTTCCGGCGCCTTGAAGGTGAGGCTTCCCACGCGTGCTCATAGCCATTGGGCCTCAAACCCAAAAAAAGCCTGCAGCACCTGGGGTTTACAGCCGGTCTCCCATGCAGCTACTAACCAGGCCTGAAGCCGCTTAGCTTCCGCGATCTGACGAGAGCGGGCGCTTTCGGCTTAGTGTGGCCGCAGGGAACCTCCAAGGCGCCGTTCCGGCGCCTTGAAGGTGAGGCTTCCCATGCGTGCTCATAGCCATTGGACCTCAAACCCAAAAAAACACCAGCAGCACCTGGGGTTCACAGCCGGTCTCCCATGCAGCTACTAACCAGGCCTGAAGCCGCTTAGCTTCCACGATCTGACGAGAGCGGGCGGTTTCGGCTTAGTGTGGCCGCAGGCAACCTCCAAAGCGCCGTTCCGGCGCCTTGAAGGTGAGGCTTCCCACGCGTACTCATAGCCATTGTGCCTCAAACCCAAAAAAACGCCTGCAGCACCTGGGGTTCACAGCCGGTCTCCCATGCAGCTACTAACCAGGCCTGAAGCCGCTTAGCTTCCGCGATCTGACGAGAGCGGGCACTTTCGGCTTAGTGTGGCCGCAGGTAACCTCCAAGGCGCCGTTCCGGCTCCTTGAAGGTGAAGCTTCCCACGCGTGGTCATAGCCATTGGGCCTCAAACCCAAAAAAACGCCTGCAGCACCTGGGGTTCACAGCCGGTCTCCCATGCAGCTACTAGCCGAAAGTGCCCGCTCTCATCAGATCGTGGAAGCTAAGCGGCTTCAGGCATTGAAGCCGCTTAGCTTCCACGATCTGATGAGAGCGGGCACTTTCGGCTTAGTGTGGCCGCAGGCAACCTCCAAGGCGCCGTTCCGGAGCCTTGAAGGTGAGGCTTCCCACGCGTGCTCATAGCCATTGGGCCTCAAACCCAAAAAAACACCTGCAGCACCTGGGGTTCACAGCCAGTCTCCCATGCAGCTACTAACCAGGCCTGAAGCCGCTTAGCTTCCACGATCTGACAAGAGCGGGCTCTTTCAGCTTAGTGTGGCCACAGGCAACCTCCAAAGCGCCGTTCCGGCGCCTTGAAGGTGAGGCTTCCCACGCGTGCTCATAGCCATTGGGCCTCAAACCCAAAAAAAGCCTGCAGCACCTGGGGTTCACAGCCGGTCTCCCATGCAGCTACTAACCAGGCCTGAAGCCGCTTAGCTTCCGCGATCTGACGAGAGCGGGCGCTTTCGGCTTAGTGTGGCCGCAGGGAACCTCCAAGGCGCCGTTCCGGCGCCTTGAAGGTGAGGCTTCCCATGCGTGCTCATAGCCATTGGACCTCAAACCCAAAAAAACACCAGCAGCACCTGGGGTTCACAGCCGGTCTCCCATGCAGCTACTAACCAGGCCTGAAGCCGCTTAGCTTCCACGATCTGACGAGAGCGGGCACTTTCGGCTTAGTGTGGCCGCAGGAAACCTCCAAAGCGCCGTTCCGGCGCCTTGAAGGTGAGGCTTCCCACGCGTACTCATAGCCATTGTGCCTCAAACCCAAAAAAACGCCTGCAGCACCTGGGGTTCACAGCCGGTCTCCCATGCAGCTACTAACCAGGCCTGAAGCCGCTTAGCTTCCGCGATCTGACGAGAGCGGACGCTTTCGGCTTAGTGTATCCGCAGGCAACCTCCAAGGCGCCGTTCCGGCGCCTTGAAGGTGAGGCTTCCCACGCGTGCTCATAGCCATTGGGCCTGAAACCCAAAAAAATGCCTGCAGCACCTGGGGTTCACAGCCAGTCTCCCATGCAGCTACTAACCAGGCCTGAAGCCGCTTAGCTTCTGCGATCTGACGAGAGCGGGCGCTTTCGGCTTAGTGTGGCCGCAGGCAACCTCCAAGGCGTCGTTCCGGCGCCTTGAAGGTGAGGCTTCCCACGCGTGCTCATAGCCATTGGGCCTCAAACCCAAAAAAACACCTGCAGCACCTGGGGTTCACAGCCAGTCTCCCATGCAGCTACTAACCAGGCCTGAAGCCGCTTAGCTTCTGCGATCTGACGAGAGCGGGCACTTTCGGCTTAGTGTGGCCGCGGGCAACCTCCAAGGCGCCGTTCCGGCGCCTTGAAGGTGAGGCTTCCCACGCGTGCTCATAGCCATTGGGCCTCAAACCCAAAAAAACGCCTGCAGCACCTGGGGTTCACAGCCGGTCTCCCATGCAGCTACTAACCAGGCCTGAAGCCGCTTAGCTTCCGCGATCTGACGAGAGCGGGCGCTTTCGGCTTAGTGTGGCCACAGGCAACCTCCAAGGCGCCGTTCCGGCGCCTTGAAGGTGAGGCTTCCCACGCGTGCTCATAGCCATTGGGCCTCAAACCCAAAAAAACGCCTGCAGCACCTGGGGTTCACAGCCGGTCTCCCATGCAGCTACTAACCAGGCCTGAAGCCGCTTAGCTTCTGCAATCTGACGAGAGCGGGCGCTTTCGGCTTAGTGTGGCCGCAGGCAACCTCCAAGGCGCCGTTCCGGCGCCTTGAAGGTGAGGCTTCCCACGCGCGCTCATAGCCATTGGGCCTCAAACCCAAAAATACGCCTGCAGCACCTGGGGTTCATAGCCGGTCTCCCATGCAGCTACTAACCAGGCCTGAACCCGCTTAGCTTCCGCAATCTGACGAGAGCGGGCGCTTTCGGCTTAGTGTGGCCGCAGGCAACCTCCAATGCGCCGTTCCGGCGCCTTGAAGGTGAGGCTTCCCACGCGTGCTCATAGCCATTGGGCCTCAAACCCAAAAAAATGCCTGCAGCACCTGGGGTTCACAGCCGGTCTCCCATGCAGCTACTAACCAGGCCTGAAGCCGCTTAGCTTCCGCAATCTGACAAGAGCGGGCGCTTTCAGCTTAGTGTGGCCGCAGGCAACTTCCAAGGCGCCGTTCCGGCGCCTTGAAGGTGAGGCTTCACACGCGTGCTCATAGTCATTGGGCCTCAAACCCAAAAAAACGCCTGCAGCACCTGGGGTTCACAGCCGGTCTCGCATGCAGCTACTAACCAGGCCTGAAGCCGCTTAGCTTCCGCGATCTGACGAGAGCGGGCGCTTTCGGCTTAGTGTGGCCGCAGGAAACCTCCAGGGCGCCGTTCCGGCGCCTTGAAGGTGAGGCTTCCCACGCGTGCTCATAGCCATTGGGCCTCAAACCCAAAAAAACGCCTGCAGCACCTGGGGTTCACAGCCGGTCTCCCATGCAGCTACTAATCAGGCCTGAAGCCACTTAGCTTCCGCGATCTGACGAGAGCGGGCGCTTTCGGCTTAGTGTGGCTGCAGGCAACCTCCAAGGCGCCGTTCCGGCGCCTTGAAGGTGAGGCTTCCGACGCGTGCTCATAGCCATTGGGCCTCAAATCCAAAAAAACGCCTGCAGCACCTGGGGTTCACAGCCGGTCTCCCATGCAGCTACTAACCAGGCCTGAAGCCACTTAGCTTCCGCGATCTGACGAGAGCGGGCGCTTTCGGCTTAGTGTGGCCGCAGGCAACCTCCAAGGCGCCGTTCCGGCGCCTTGAAGGTGAGGCTTCCCACGCGTGCTCATAGCCATTGGGCCTCAAACCCAAAAAAACGCCTGCAGCACCTGGGGTTCACAGCCGATCTGCCATGCAGCTACTAACCAGGCCTGAAGCCGCTTAGCTTCCGCAATCTGACGAGAGCGGGCACTTTCGGCTTAGTGTGGCCGCAGGCAACCTCCAAGGCGCCGTTCCGGCGCCTTGAAGGTGAGGCTTCCCACGCGTGCTCATAGCCATTGGGCCTCAAACCCAAAAAAACGCCTGCAGCACCTGGGGTTCACAACCGGTCTCCCATGCAGCTACTAACCAGGCCTGAAGCCACTTAGCTTCCGCGATCTGACGAGAGCGGGCGCTTTCGGCTTAGTGTGGCCGCAGGAAACCTCCAAGGCGCCGTTCCGGCGCCTTGAAGGTGAGGCTTCCCACGCGTGCTCATAGCCATTGGGCCTCAAACCCAAAAAAAACGCCTGCAGCACCTGGGGTTCACAGCCGGTCTCCCATGCAGCTACTAACCAGGCCTGAAGCCGCTTAGCTTCCACGATCTGACGAGAGCGGGCGCTTTCGGCTTAGTGTGGCCGCAGGCAACCTCCATGGCGCCGTTCCGGCGCCTTGAAGGTGAGGCTTCCCACGCGTGCTCAAAGCCATTGGGCCTCAAACCCAAAAAAACACCTGCAGCACCTGGGGTTCACAGCCAGTCTCCCATGCAGCTACTAACCAGGCCTGAAGCCGCTTAGCTTCCGCGATCTGACGAGAGCGGGCGCTTTTAGCTTAGTGTGGCCGCAGGCAACCTCCAAGGCGCCGTTCCGGCGCCTTGAAGGTGAGGCTTCCCACGCGTGCTCATAGCCATTGGGCCTCAAACCCAAAAAAACACCTGCAGCACCTGGGGTTCGCAGCCGGTCTCCCATGCAGCTACTAACCAGGCCTGAAGCCGCTTAGCTTCCGCGATTTGACAAGAGCGGGCGCTTTCGGCTTAGTGTGGCCGCAGGCAACCTCCAAGGCGCCGTTTCGGCGCCTTGAAGGTGAGGCTTCCCACGCGTGCTCATAGCCATTGGGCCTCAAACCCAAAAAAACGCCTGCAGCACCTGGGGTTCACAACCGGTCTCCCATGCAGCTACTAACCAGGCCTGAAGCCACTTAGCTTCCGCGATCTGACGAGAGCGGGCGCTTTCGGCTTAGTGTGGCCGCAGGAAGCCTCCAAGGCGCCGTTCCGGCGCCTTGAAGGTGAGGCTTCCCACGCGTGCTCATAGCCATTGGGCCTCAAACCCAAAAAAACACCTGCAGCACCTGGGGTTCACAGCCGGTCTCCCATGCAGCTACTAACCAGGCCTGAAGCCGCTTAGCTTCCACGATCTGACGAGAGCGGGCGCTTTCGGCTTAGTGTGGCCGCAGGCAACCTCCAGGGCGCCGTTCCGGCGCCTTGAAGGTGAGGCTTCCCACGCGTGCTCAAAGCCATTGGGCCTCAAACCCAAAAAAACACCTGCAGCACCTGGGGTTCACAGCCAGTCTCCCATGCAGCTACTAACCAGGCCTGAAGCCGCTTAGCTTCCGCGATCTGACGAGAGCGGGCGCTTTTAGCTTAGTGTGGCCGCAGGCAACTTCCAAGGCGCCGTTCCGGCGCCTTGAAGGTGAGGCTTCCCACGCGTGCTCATAGCCATTGGGCCTCAAACCCAAAAAAACACCTGCAGCACCTGGGGTTCACAGCCGGTCTCCCATGCAGCTACTAACCAGGCCTGAAGCCGCTTAGCTTCCGCGATCTGACGAGAGCGGGCGCTTTCGGCTTAGTGTGGCCGCAGGCAACCTCCAAGGCGCCGTTCCGGCGCCTTGAAGGTGAGGCTTCCCACGCGTGCTCATAGCCATTGGGCCTCAAACCCAAAAAAACGCCTGCATCACCTGGGGTTCACAGCCGGTCTCCCATGCAGCTACTAACCAGGCCTGAAGCCGCTTAGCTTCCACTATCTGACGAGAGCGGGCGCTTTCGGCTTAGTGTGGCCGCAGGCAACCTCCAAGGCGCCGTTCCGGCGCCTTGAAGGTGAGGCTTCTCACGCGTGCTCATAGCCATTGGGTCTCAAACCCAAAAAAACGCCTGCAGCACCTGGGGTTCACAGCCGGTCTCCCATGCAGCTACTAACCAGGCCTGAAGCCGCTTAGCTTCCGCGATCTGACGAGAGCGGGCGCCTTCAGCTTAGTGTGGCCGCAGGAAACCTCCAAGGCGCCGTTCCGGCGCCTTGAAGGTGAGGCTTCCCACGCGTGCTCATAGCCATTGGGCCTCAAACCCAAAAAAACGCCTGCAGCACCTGGGGTTCAGAGCCGGTCTCCCATGCAGCTACTAACCAGGCCTGAAGCCGCTTAGCTTCCGCGATCTAATGAGAGCGGGCGCTTTCGGCTTAGTGTGGCCGCAGGCAACCTCCAAGGCGCCGTTCCGGCGCCTTGAAGGTGAGGTTTCCCACACGTGCTCATAGCCATTGGGCCTCAAACCCAAAAAACGCCTGCAGCACCTGGGGTTCACAGCCGGTCTCCCATGCAGCTATTAACCAGGCCTGAAGCCGCTTAGCTTCCGCGATCTGACGAGAGCAGGCGCTTTCGGCTTAGTGTGGCCGCAGGCAACCTCCAAGGCGCTGTTCCGGCGCCTTGAAGGTGAGGCTTCCCACGCGTGCTCATAGCCATTGGGCCTCAAACCCAAAAAAACGCCTGCAGCACCTGGGGTTCACAGCCGGTCTCCCATGCAGCTACTAACCAGGCCTGAAGCCGCTTACAACAACAACAACAACAAATAACATTTGTAAAGCGCTTTTCTCCCGTGGGACTCAAAGCGCATAAGCATGGCTCCGACCATCGTGGTACAGAGGAAGAATTTTATAAATCTGGAAATGCCAGGCTAAACAGGTGGCTTTTCAGTCTGGATTTGAATAGCTCCAGGGATGGTGCTGTCTTTACTGGGTGTGGTAGGGAGTTCCAAAGAGTAGGGGCAGCATGACAGAAGGCTCTGTCTCCAGATTTTTTGAGGTGCACTCTGGGAGTGACCAAGTTTATAGAACTAGCTGATCTGAGGTTGTGAGAGGTGTGGTGCAGCTTCAGCAGGTCCTTCATGTATCCAGGGCCCAGATTGTGCAGGGATTTGAATGTCAGCAGTCCAATCTTGAAGAGTATTCTCCATTCTACTGGTAGCCAGTGCAGTGAGCGAAGGATCGGTGTAATGTGACAGTGGCGAGGCTGGTTTGTTAGCAATCTGGCAGCAGCATTCTGCACTAATTGCAGGCGACGCAGGTCTTTTTTGGGGAGGCCAGCATAAAGGGCATTGCAGTAGTCCAGCCGTGATGTGATGAAGGCGTGGACTAGGGTTTGAAGATCCTCTGGGGGAATCAGATGTTTAATCTTTGCAATGTTCTTCAGATGAAAGAAGGAAGATTTAACTACAGATGAAATTTGGTTTCTGAAACTCAATTCCCCATCGATTAGTACGCCAAGGCTGCGCACAAGGTTGGAGCTGTTTATGTCTGAATTCCCAATCCTGATTGGTGTTGCTTTAGGATAGAGCTGTTTTGATGGCGAGCACTGGCTTTGGACAAACAGGACCTCAGTTTTGTCAGCATTCAGTTTCAACCAGTTATCATTCATCCATGCCTGAAGCTCAGCTAAGCAAGAGTTTATTTTTGGGGTAGGGTCTGTTCCACCAGGTTTGAAGGACAGGTATAGCTGTGTGTCATCGGCGTAGCAGTGGTACGTCAGGCCATGTCGTTGGATAAGTGTACCGAGTGGCAACATGTAGATTGCAAACAGCAGAGGGGATAGGATTGATCCTTGTGGCACTCCGAATTGTAGAGGTGCAGGTTTGGACATTATAGGTCCTAGGGATACTCTCTGTGTTCTGTCAGTCAGGAATGATCTGAACCACTGGAGGACTGATCCACTGATGCCACAGTACTCCTGCAGTCTGTTAAGCAGGATTTCATGGTCAACTGTATCAAAAGCAGCTGAGAGATCCAATGCAGCTACTAACCAGGCCTGAAGCCGCTTAGCTTCCGCGATCTGACGAGAGCAGGCGCTTTCGGCTTAGTGTGGCCGCAGGCAACCTCCAAGGCGCCGTTCCGGCGCCTTGAATGTGAGGCTTCCCACGCGTGCTCATAGCCATTGGGCCTCAAACCCAAAAAAACGCCTGCAGCACCTGGGGTTCACAGCCGGTCTCCCATGCAGCTACTAACCAGGCCTGAAGCCGCTTAGCTTCCGCGATCTTACGAGAGCGGGCGCTTTCGGCTTAGTGTGGCCGCAGGCAACCTCCAAGGCGCCGTTCCGGCGCCTTGAAGGTGAGGCTTCCCACGCGTGCTCATAGCCATTGGGCCTCAAACCCAAAAAAACACCTGCAGCACCTGGGGTTCACAGCCGGTCTCCCATGCAGCTACTAACCAGGCCTGAAGCCACTTAGCTTCCGCAATCTGACGAGAGCGGGCGCTTTCGGCTTAGTGTGGCCGCAGGCAACCTCCAAGCCGCCGTTCCGGCGCCTTGAAGGTGAGGCTTCCCACGCGTGATCATAGCCATTGGGCCTCAAACCCAAAAAAACGCCTGCAGCACCTGGGGTCCACAGCCGGTCTCCCATGCAGCTACTAACCAGGCCTGAAGCCGCTTAGCTTCCGCGATCTGACGAGAGCAGGCGCTTTCGGCTTAGTGTGGCCGCAGGCTACCTCCAAGGCGCCGTTCCGGCGCCTTGAAGGTGAGGCTTCCCACGCGTGCTCATAGCCATTGGGCCTCAAACCCAAAAAAACGCCTGCAGCACCTGGGGTCCACAGCCGGTCTCCCATGCAGCTACTAACCAGGCCTGAAGCCGCTTAGCTTCCGCGATCTGACGAGAGCAGGCGCTTTCGGCTTAGTGTGGCCGCAGGCTACCTCCAAGGCGCCGTTCCGGCGCCTTGAAGGTGAGGCTTCCCACGCGTGCTCATAGCCATTGGGCCTCAAACCCAAAAAAATGCCTGCAGCACCTGGGGTTCACAGCCAGTCTCCCATGCAGCTACTAACCAGGCCTGAAGCCGCTTAGCTTCTGCGATCTGACGAGAGCGGGCGCTTTCGGCTTAGTGTGGCCGCAGGCAACCTCCAAGGCGCCGTTCCGGCGCCTTGAAGGTGAGGCTTCCCACGCGTGCTCATAGCCATTGGGCCTCAAACCCAAAAAAACACCTGCAGCACCTGGGGTTCACAGCCGGTCTCCCATGCAGCTACTAACCAGGCCTGAAGCCGCTTAGCTTCCGTGATCTGACGAGAGCGGGCGCTTTCGGCTTAGTGTGGCCACAGGCAACATCCAGGGCGCCGTTCCGGCGCCTTGAAGGTGAGGCTTCCCACGCGTGCTCATAGCCATTGGGCCTCAAACCCAAAAAAACGCCTGCAGCACCTGGGGTTCACAGCCGGTCTCCCATGCAGCTACTATCCAGGCCTGAAGCCGCTTAGCTTCCGCGATCTGACGAGAGCGGGCGCTTTCGGCTTAGTGTGGCCGCAGGCAACCTCCACTGCGCCGTTTCGGCGCCTTGAAGGTGAGGCTTCCCACGCGTGCTCATAGCCATTGGGCCTCAAACCCAAAAAAACACCTGCAGCACCTGGGGTTCACAGCCGGTCTCCCATGCAGCTACTAACCAGGCCTGAAGCCGCTTAGCTTCCGCGATCTGACGAGAGCGGGCGCTTTCGGCTTAGTGTGGCCGCAGGAAACCTCCAAGGCGCCGTTCCGGCGCCTTGAAGGTGAGGCTTCCCACGCGTGCTCATAGCCATTGGGCCTCAAACCCAAAAAAGCACCTGCAGCACCTGGGGTTCACAGCCGGTCTCCCATGCAGCTACTAACCAAGCCTGAAGCCGCTTAGCTTCCGCGATCTGACAAGAGCGGGCGCTTTCGGCTTAGTGTGGTCGCAGGCATCCTCCAAGGCGCCGTTCCGGCGCCTTGAAGGTGAGGCTTCCCACGCGTGCTCATAGCCATTGGGCCTCAAACCCAAAAAAAACGCCTGCAGCACCTGGGGTTCACAGCCGGTCTCCCATGCAGCTACTAACCAGGCCTGAAGCCGCTTAGCTTTCGCGATCTGACGAGAGCGGGCGCTTTCGGCTTAGTGTGGCCGCAGGCAACCTCCATGGCGCCGTTCCAGCGCCTTGAAGGTGAGGCTTCCCACGCGTGCTCATAGCCATTGGGCCTCAAACCCAAAAAAACGCCTGCAGCACCTGGTGTTCACAGCCGGTCTCCCATGCAGCTACTAACCAGGCCTGAAGCCGCTTAGCTTCTGCGATCTGACGAGAGCGGGCGCTTTCGGCTTAGTGTGGCCGCAGGCAACCTCCAAGGCGCCGTTCCGGCGCCTTGAAGGTGAGGCTTCCCACGCGTGCTCATAGCCATTGGGCCTCAAACCCAAAAAAACACCTACAGCACCTGGGGTTCACAGCCGGTCTTCCATGCAGCTACTAACCAGGCCTGAAGCCGCTTAGCTTCCGTGATCTGACGAGAGCGGGCTCTTTCGGCTTAGTGTGGCCGCAGGCAACCTCCAAAGCGCCGTTCCGGCGCCTTTAAGGTGAGGCTTCCCACGCGTGCTCATAGCCATTGGGCCTCAAACCCAAAAAAACGCCTGCAGCACCTGGGGTTCACAGCCAGTCTCCCATGCAGCTACTAACCAGGCCTGAAGCCGCTTAGCTTCCGCGATCTGATGAGAGCGGGTGCTTTCGGCTTAGTGTGGCCGCAGGCAACCTCCAAGGCGCCGTTACGGCGCCTTGAAGGTGAGGCTTCCCACGCGTGCTCATAGCCATTGGGCCTCAAACCCAAAAAAACGCCTGCAGCACCTGGGGTTCACAGCCGGTCTCCCATGCAGCTACTAACCAGGCCTGAAGCCACTTAGCTTCCGAGATCTGACGAGAGCAGGCGCTTTCGGCTTAGTGTGGCCGCAGGCAACCTCCAAGGCGCCGTTCCGGCGCCTTGAAGGTGAGGCTTCCCACGCGTGCTCATAGCCATTGGGCCTCAAACCCAAAAAAACGCCTGCAGCACCTGGGGTTCACAGCCGGTCTCCCATGCAGCTACTAACCAGGCCTGAAGCCGCTTAGCTTCCGCGATCTGAAGAGAGGAGGCGCTTTTGGCTTAGTGTGGCCGCAGGCAACCTCCAAGGCGCCGTTCCGGCGCCTTGAAGGTGAGGCTTCCCACGCGTGCTCATAGCCATTGGGCCTCAAACCCAAAAAAACGCCTGCAGCACCTGGGGTTCACAGCCAGTCTCCCATGCAGCTACTAACCAGGCCTAAAGCCGCTTAGCTTCCGCGATCTGACGAGAGCGGGCGCTTTCGGCTTAGTGTGGCCGCAGGCAACCTCCAAGGCGCCGTTCCGGCGCCTTGAAGGTGAGGCTTCCCACGCGTGCTCATAGCCATTGGGCCTCAAACCCAAAAAAACGCCTGCAGCACCTGGGGTTCACAGCCGGTCTCCCATGCAGCTACTAACCAGGCCTGAAGCCGCTTAGCTTCCACGATCTGACGAGAGCGGGCGCTTTCGGCTTAGTGTGGCCGCAGGCAACCTCCAAGGCGCCGTTCCGGCGCCTTGAAGGTGAGGCTTCCCACGCGTGCTCATAGCCATTGGGCCTCAAACCCAAAAAAACACCTGCAGCACCTGGGGTTCACAGCCGGTCTCCCATGCAGCTACTAACCAGGCCTGAAGCCGCTTAGCTTCCGCAATCTGACGAGAGCGGGCGCTTTCGGCTTAGTGTGGCCGCAGGCAACCTCCAAGGCGCCGTTCCGGCGCCTTGAAGGTGAGGCTTCCCACGCGTGCTCATAGCCATTGGGCCTCAAACCCAAAAAACCGCCTGCAGCACCTGGGGTTCACAGCCGGTCTCCCATGCAGCTACTAACCAGGCCTGAAGCCGCTTAGCTTCCGCGATCTGACAAGAGCGGGCGCTTTCGGCTTAGTGTGGCCGCAGGCAACCTCCAAGGCGCCGTTCCGGCGCCTTGAAGGTGAGGCTTCCCACGCGTGCTCATAGCCATTGGGCCTCAAACCCAAAAAAACGCCTGCAGCACCTGGGGTTCACAGCCGGTCTCCCCTGCAGCTACTAACCAGGCCTGAAGCCGCTTAGCTTCCGCGATCTGACGAGAGCGGGCGCTTTCGGCTAAGTGTGGCCGCAGGCAACCTCCAAGGCGCCGTTCCGGCGCCTTGAAGGTGAGGCTTCCCACGCGTGCTCATAGCCATTGGGCCTCAAACCCAAAAAAACGCCTGCAGCACCTGGGGTTCACAGCCGGTCTCCCATTCAGCTACTAACCAGGCCTGAAGCCGCTTAGCTTCCGCGATCTGATGAGAGCAGGCGCTTTCAGCTTAGTGTGGCCGCAGGAAACCTCCAAGGCACCGTTCCGGCGCCTTGAAGGTGAGGCTTTCCACGCGTGCTCATAGCCATTGGGCCTCAAACCCAAAAAAACACCTGCAGCACCTGGGGATCACAGCCGGTCTCCCATGCAGCTACTAACCAGGCCTGAAGCCACTTAGCTTCCACGATCTGACGAGCGCGGGCGCTTTCGGCTTAGTGTGGCCGCAGGCAACCTCCAAGGCGCCGTTCCGGCGCCTTGAAGGTGAGGCTTTCCACGCGTGCTCATAGCCATTGGGCCTCAAACCCAAAAAAACACCTGCAGCACCTGGGGATCACAGCCGGTCTCCCATGCAGCTACTAACCAGGCCTGAAGCCACTCAGCTTCCGCGATCTGACGAGAGCGGGCGCTTTCGGCTTAGTGTGGCCGCAGCCAAACTCCAAGGCGCCGTTCCGGCGCCTTGAAGGTGAGGCTTCCCACGCATGCTCATAGCCATTGGGCCTCAAACCCAAACAAACACCTGCAGCACCTGGGGTTCACAGCCGGTCTCCCATGCAGCTACTAACCAGGCCTGAAGCCACTTAGCTTCCACGATCTGACAAGAGCTGGCACTTTCGGCTTAGTGTGGCCGCAGGTAACCTCCAAGGCGCCGTTCCGGCGCCTTGAAGGTGAGGCTTCCCACGCGTGCTCATAGCCATTGGGCCTCAAACCCAAAAAAACGCCTGCAGCACCTGGGGTTCACAGCCGGTCTCCCATGCAGCTACTAACCAGGCCTGAAGCCGCTTAGCTTCCGCGATCTGATGAGAGCGGGCGCTTTCGGCTTTGTGTGGCCGCAGGCACCCTCCAAGGCGCCGTTCCGGCGCCTTGAGGGTGAGGCTTCTCACGCGTGCTCATAGCCATTGGGCCTCAAACCCAAAAAACCGCCTGCAGCACATGGGGTCCACAGCCGGTCTCCCATGAAGCTACTAACCAGGCCTGAAGCCGCTTAGCTTCCGCGATCTGACGAGAGCGGGCGCTTTCGGCTTAGTGTGGCCGCAGGCAACCTCCAAGGCGCCGTTCCGGCGCCTTGAAGGTGAGGCTTCCCACGCGTGCTCATAGCCATTGGGCCTCAAACCCAAAAAAACGCCTGCAGCACCTGGGGTTCACAGCCGGTCTCCCATGCAGCTACTAACCAGGCCTGAAGCCGCTTAGCTTCCGCGATCTGACGAGAGCGGGCGCTTTCGGCTTAGTGTGGCCGCAGGCAACCTCCAAGGCGCCGTTCCGGCGCCTTGAAGGTGAGGCTTCCCACGCGTGCTCATAGCCATTGGGCCTCAAACCCAAAAAAACGCCTGCAGCACCTGGGGTTCACAGCCGGTCTCCCATGCAGCTACTAACCAGGCCTGAAGCCGCTTAGCTTCCGCGATCTGACGAGAGCGGGCGCTTTCGGCTTAGTGTGGCCGCAGGCAACCTACAAGGCGACGTTCCGGCGCCTTGAAGGTGAGGCTTTCCACGCGTGCTCATAGCCATTGGGCCTCAAACCCAAAAAAACGCCTGCAGCACCTGGGGTTCACAGCCGGTCTCCCATGCAGCTACTAACCAGGCCTGAAGCCGCTTAGCTTCCGCGATCTGACGAGAGCGGGCGCTTTCGGCTTAGTGTGGCCGCAGGAAACCTCCAAGGCGCCGTTCCGGCGCCTTGAAGGTGAGGCTTCCCACGCGTGCTCATAGCCATTGGGCCTCAAACCCAAAAAAACGCCTGCAGCACCTGGGGTTCACAGCCGGTCTACCATGCAGCTACTAACCAGGCCTGAAGCCGCTTAGCTTCCGCGATCTGACGAGAGCGGGCGCTTTCGGCTTAGTGTGGACGCAGAAAACTTCCAAGGCGCCGTTCCGGCGCCTTGAAGGTGAGGCTTCCCACGCGTGCTCATAGCCATTGGGCCTCAAACCCAAAAAAACGCCTGCAGCGCCTGGGGTTCACAGCCGGTCTCCCATGCAGCTACTAACCAGGCCTGAAGCCACTTAGCTTCCGCGATCTGACGAGAGCGGGCGCTTTCCGCTTAGTGTGGCCGCAGGAAACCTCCAAGGCTCCGTTCCGGCGCCTTGAAGGTGAGGCTTCTCACGCGTGCTCATAGCCATTGGGCCTCAAACCCAAAAAAACGCCTGCAGCACCTGGGGTTCACAGCCGGTCTCCCATGCAGCTACTAACCATGCCTGAAGCCGCTTAGCTTCCGCGATCTGACAAGAGCGGGCGCTTTCGGCTTAGTGTGGCCGCAGGCAACCTCTAAGGCGCCGTTCCGGCGCCTTGAAGGTGAGGCTTTCCACGCGTGCTCATAGCCATTGGGCCTCAAACCCAAAAAAACACCTGCAGCACCTGGGGATCACAGCCGGTCTCCCATGCAGCTACTAACCAGGCCTGAAGCCACTTAGCTTCCACGATCTGACGAGCGCGGGCGCTTTCGGCTTAGTGTGGCCGCAGGCAACCTCCAAGGCGCCGTTCCGGCGCCTTGAAGGTGAGGCTTTCCACGCGTGCTCATAGCCATTGGGCCTCAAACCCAAAAAAACACCTGCAGCACCTGGGGATCACAGCCGGTCTCCCATGCAGCTACTAACCAGGCCTGAAGCCACTCAGCTTCCGCGATCTGACGAGAGCGGGCGCTTTCGGCTTAGTGTGGCCGCAGCCAAACTCCAAGGCGCCGTTCCGGCGCCTTGAAGGTGAGGCTTCCCACGCATGCTCATAGCCATTGGGCCTCAAACCCAAACAAACACCTGCAGCACCTGGGGTTCACAGCCGGTCTCCCATGCAGCTACTAACCAGGCCTGAAGCCACTTAGCTTCCACGATCTGACAAGAGCGGGCACTTTCGGCTTAGTGTGGCCGCAGGTAACCTCCAAGGCGCCGTTCCGGCGCCTTGAAGGTGAGGCTTCCCACGCGTGCTCATAGCCATTGGGCCTCAAACCCAAAAAAACGCCTGCAGCACCTGGGGTTCACAGCCGGTCTCCCATGCAGCTACTAACCAGGCCTGAAGCCGCTTAGCTTCCGCGATCTGATGAGAGCGGGCGCTTTCGGCTTTGTGTGGCCGCAGGCACCCTCCAAGGCGCCGTTCCGGCGCCTTGAGGGTGAGGCTTCTCACGCGTGCTCATAGCCATTGGGCCTCAAACCCAAAAAACCGCCTGCAGCACATGGGGTCCACAGCCGGTCTCCCATGAAGCTACTAACCAGGCCTGAAGCCGCTTAGCTTCCGCGATCTGACGAGAGCGGGCGCTTTCGGCTTAGTGTGGCCGCAGGCAAACTCCAAGGTGCCGTTGCGGCCGTTCCGGCGCCTTGAAGGTGAGGCTTCCCACGCGTGCTCATAGCCATTGGGCCTCAAACCCAAAAAAACGCCTGCAGCACCTGGGGTTCACAGCCAGTCTCCCATGCAGCTACTAACCAGGCCTGAAGCCGCTTAGCTTCCGCGATCTGACGAGAGCGGGCGCTTTCGGCTTAGTGTGGCCGCAGGCAACCTCCAAGGCGCCGCTCCGGCGCCTTGAAGGTGAGGCTTCCCACGCGTGCTCATAGCCATTGGGCCTCAAACCCAAAAAAACACGTGCAGCACCTGGGGATCACAGCCGGTCTCCCATGCAGCTACTAACCAGGCCTGAAGCCACTCAGCTTCCGCGATCTGACGAGAGCGGGCGCTTTCGGCTTAGTGTGGCCGCAGCCAAACTCCAAGGCGCCGTTCCGGCGCCTTGAAGGTGAGGCTTCCCACGCATGCTCATAGCCATTGGGCCTCAAACCCAAACAAACACCTGCAGCACCTGGGGTTCACAGCCGGTCTCCCATGCAGCTACTAACCAGGCCTGAAGCCGCTTAGCTTCCACGATCTGACGAGAGCGGGCGCTTTCGGCTTAGTGTGGCCGCAGGCACCCTCCAAGGCGCCGTTCCGGCACCTTGAAGGTGAGGCTTCCCACGCGTGCTCATAGCCATTGGGCCTCAAACCCAAAAAACCACCTGCAGCACCTGGGGTCCACAGCCGGTCTCCCATGAAGCTACTAACCAGGCCTGAAGCCGCTTAGCTTCCGCGATCTGACGAGAGCGGGCGCTTTCGGCTTAGTGTGGCCGCAGGCAAACTCCAAGGTGCCGTTCCGGCGCCTTGAAGGTGAGGCTTCCCACGCGTGCTCATAGCCATTGGGCCTCAAACCCAAAAAAACACCTGCAGCACCTGGAGTTCACAGCCGGTCTCCCATGCAGCTACTAACCAGGCCTGAAGCCGCTTAGCTTCCGCAATCTGACGAGAGCGGGCGCTTTCGGCTTAGTGTGGCCACAGGCAACCTCCAAGGCGCCGTTCAGGCGCCTTGAAGGTGAGGCTTCCCACGCGTGCTCATAGCCATTGGGCCTCAAACCCAAAAAAACGCCTGCAGCACCTGGGGTTCACAGCCGGTATCCCATGCAGCTACTAACCAGGCCCGAAGCCGCTTAGCTTCCGCGATCTGACGAGAGCGGGCGCTTTTCGGCTTAGTGTGGCTGCAGGCAAACTCCATGGCGCCTTTCCGGCGCCTTGAAGGTGAGGCTTCCCACGCGTGCTCATAGCCATTGGGCCTCAAACCCAAAAAAACACCTGAAGCACCTGGGGTTCACAGCCAGTCTCCCATGCAGCTACTAACCAGGCCTGAAGCCACTTAGCTTCTGCGATCTGACGAGAGCGGGCGCCTTCGGCTTAGTGTGTCCGCAGGCAACTTCCAAACTTTTGTATAATACTCGCAGCTTGAGAAGGGCCAAAAACATTATCAAAAACAACACTCACCCTGGAAATGCCTTGTTTGAGCTCCTTCCATCAGGTAAACGTTTTAGATCAACCCGCACACACACAAACAGACTGAAAGACAGCTTTTTCCCAAACTTGATAAACTCTGAATCCTCTCTGAAATAATTAACACTGTGTACAAATTGTTTAAACATCTGTAATACCTGGCATACTTGTATAATTTCTTCTCTTCCTTGTTACTATCACTATGTTCCCTATATGCACCGTGGGGTTGTCATGAAAAGTAATTTTGTTGTGTTACACAATGACAATAAAGTGAATTGAATTGATTCAGACTGTACTGCAGCTATCTAGATGATTCAGACTGTACTGCAGCTATCTAGATGATTCAGACTGTACTGCAGCTATCTACCTGAGGAGCAGGTGATAACTAACCTAAGGGCCCCTCACCAGGACTAAGCTCCCTGGTGAGGGCAGGAGAGTCAGACTAGCCAGTTTGGCAACACACGGGCAGATACAGCACAAAAACGGAAGACAGAAACAGAGTGAGGGATAAGCCAGTCGGCAACCAGATCAGATAGGCGAAGGCACAGAATCACAAGACAGGAGGGTAGTCAAGGCTAGCAGAAGGTCATAACAAATAATACAATTCAATTAGTACTTTAAGCTATCAACAGAATCTGTCTAAGGGCTGGTGCTCACCGAGCGGCATTTTCAGCGTTTCTGCAGCCGCTTGCGGCTGTGGATACGCTTGGTCAATGTATCTCAATGGGGTGGTGCACACCAGAGCGTTAGGCGTTTTGCAGAAACGCATACTCCCGGGGTGAGGCATTTTTTGGATTGTGGATGCGTTTCTGCCTCAATGTTTAGTATAGGAAAAATGCAAACTGCTCTGAAAAACAGCAGTTCAGAGCGGTTTTGCAGGCGTTTTTGTTACAGAAGCTGTTCAGTAACAGCTTTACTGTAACAATATCTGAAATCTACTACACCAAAAACGCTTCACAAAACCGCAAAATGCTAGCTGAAACGCTACAGAAAAATAACAAAAAGCGTTTCAAAATCTGCTAGCATTTTGCGGATCTGCTAGCGTTTTTTGGTGTGCACCAGGCCTAAGTGTGGATCCCCAGCTCCTGCTGGTTCTAGCACACTTTCGGGTCTGACTATGGTCTGAGTGCTCACACGTAGCGAATGCAACAGCAGACAAGGAACAACTGATAGGCCTGCCCTATATATATTGGGAGCGCTCTAAAGCCACGCCCCAGTCACTCAACCAATCCTGATCAGTGTTGGAGTCAGCTGACCGGCTGATCAGCTGACTCCCCTTCTGTATGCATAAAGATCCTGTCTGTGTGCGCGCACGTAGAACTTAGTCTGTGTGCCGGTGAAAGAGTAGGCAAAGATCCACCATGCGACCATGCGACGAAAGCTACTGGCTGAAATGCGGGGACAGTCGCCATGCCACTCGGCGCTGCGGCGGCTTCCCTCTCATTCCCCACTAACCCAGGCACCAGTCCATCCTGTCCCCGCATGACGGAACCCGCCGGCTGGAACGCGGAGATAGCCGCCATGCTACTGCTTGACGCGGCGGCATCTCCGCAATCCTTTACAAATCAGAATTCTGTTCTTTGCTGACACAAATCGTTACACTTATTAGTTGTAAGGTATTTTATTATATTATTTTTTGGCAAAGTACTTTGGCTAAGGTAATCCAAATTTACGTTAGCAGCCCGTCGCGCTCCTACCAAAGGGTGCCGCACCAGAAGGTAACTCAAAATTACATTATCAGCCCGTCGCACTCCTACTAAAGGGTGCCAGACCAAAAGGTAACTCAAGATTACATTATCAGCCCGTCGCTCTCCTACCCCAAGGCTCCGGATCAAAAGGTAACTTAAAATTACATTATCAGCCCATCGCGCTCCTACCACAGGGTGCTGGACAAAAAGGTAACTTAAAGTTACATTATAAACCCGTCACGCTCCTTCCACAGGGCGCCGGACCATACGGCAATGAGTATGACAAACACAACCCTATTTGGGCATATTTGAGTATGAATTTTTGCATGATGCGCATGCGCTAACACAAAGTTTTCTTTACGCCACCTAATGCATGCGCACAGGATGTAATGCCTTATGGCATAACATGCAATAACAATCAAAATTAGGTCAGCAGCCCGTCGCACTCCAACTCCAGGGCTCCAGACCACAAGGTAACTCAAAATTCCATTATCAACCTGTCGCGCTCCTACAACAGGGGCCGGACCACATGGCAGTGAGAATAATCTAACACAAGTCAAACAATGACAGACGTACAATTACTTTGCTTGTTGTTATGTTTTGACACCAGATTACTATCGAGTGTGACCATGTTTCAGGGCCATATACAGTTACGCTCTGTCAGTCAGTTGTAAATGGGGGTGATAAATGACTTTGGGTACCTCTCCCATTTGTAGTGCTGCAGCACACCAAAAACCTCTAGCAGATCTGCAAAACGCTAGAGGTTTTTGAAGCAGATTTCAGAGCGATTCTAGGCATGTTTTCTACGAATGCCTAGCGTTTTTTGTGTAGCAGATTACAAATACTGTTACAGTAAAAGCTGTTACTGAACAGCTTCTGTAACAAAAACGTCTGGAAAACCGCTCTGATCTAGCATTTTTCAGAGCCGGTTTCCACTTTCCTATACTTTAACATTGAGGCAGAAACGACTCAGAAATCTAAAAAATGCTGCAGCCCGAGTTTGTGGAAAAAACGAACCGCTCTGGTGTGCACCATCCCATTTACTTTCATTAGCCAAGTTTTTTTTTCCCCTGCAAGTATTTAAAAAAATACTTCAGAACCGCTCTGGTGTGCACCAGCCCTTACAGGATGTATTCTCTGCAGAATCCTGCACCCAGCCTCCAATACTGCAGAGTGACCAGGAACTGCTTTCCATTCCTCCCTCTTCCCCAGTCTTCATCCAGACTAGAAAAGCAGTGAAAAGCACCACCTGAGAGGGCATGAGCCAGAGACTCCCAGCATCCTCTATTTATACCGATCTGAGTATTGTGAGGGCATCAGGTAATCCCAGCATTCTCTATACCCAGCTGTGCATTGTAAGGTCATAACGTAATCCCAGCATCCTCTATCTATACCCAGCTGAGTATTGTGACGTCATCAGGTAACACTAGCATCCTCTATCTATACGGAGCTGAGTGTTGTGAGGTAGCGGTGGGAAAAAAAAACAGCTGTAACTGATTAGTCAAGTTTTTTTCATCTGGAAAGACAATTTACAGCACGTCAGCATTGTTTGCATTTCATTGATAGTCTATTCTGAACTAAGGATGTGATTACATTTGTTTACACTCATAATTCACACTTAATACACTTCAATAATACACTTTCAAATTCACACTGATGTATGCTTCCTGGGTGAGGTTAATTGGCTTTTCTATATAATGACTGCTTATCTTTTCAATAAAATGTTGAAACTAAAAAAAATATATATATGTGACTCTATGGTCTTTTTTTAATAGCTATTTGACAGTTATAGATAACCGTCATTTCTGATATTATTTGGTATACCAGCTTACATAACTTTCTCTCTGGCTACCGTGTTTCCCCAAAAATAAGGCATTGGCCTCGATTCATAAAGCATTCCCGCATTCGGAAATGCAGAAAACCGCTCACTTTACCGACCACACAGCAAAATATGTATTCATAAAGGCTTTTTCCGCATGAAAAGCCGACATTCGCGAGCAGAGTGATTAATCACCGCCTTGCGCGGTGATTATCATAGCAAAAGTAACAAATGTCAATTCATAAAGATTAGAGGTAGCGGTATGCGGACGGGTATTACCGCTACCTCTGATGTGGCGAGAAGCGTGCGGAATACAGTGCAGTGAATGGGACAGACCTCCCAAGCAGCTGCAGAGAGAACACCGCACGGAGGGATTCCGCCTGCTTCTCCTGTTTCCGCATGTCTCCCGACAGCCTAACGCCTGCCTACAGCGGAATATCTCCGCACGCCTGTCACAAGTAGCAAAATTTTTATGAATTACCACCCTGAAGGCGGAAATACCGACAGCGGTGTTTCCCCGCTCGACGTTACCTTCCCGACAGCACTTTTATGAATCGAGGCCAAAGTCTTATATTTTTTTTTCCTTCAAAAGATGTGCTAGTTCTTATTTTCGGGGAGGTCTTATATATGGTTAGGGTAGCAAGATCCCCATTCCCCCACCACCACTTTACCTTCTGATGACCCCCTCCTCCATAAAGTCCCATCCACGCTCTTCACTGTACCAGTAATTCAAACCGCAGGACAGCAGTAAACTGGTGATTTCCCCACTGATGCTTTGTTTCCTGTTGGCCCCGTTCCCCATTGCCCGCTGTCATAATTCAAACTGCTGATCAGCTGTAAACTGCAGCGAGGGCAGCTAGTTACACTGTAACAGCACTTCCATGAACAGGAAGTAAATAGAGATTTCACTTCCTGTACACGGAAGCGCTGTTACAGTGTAACTAGCTGACTTAACCGCAGTTTACCGCTGATCAGCGGTTTGAATTATGACGGCGGGCAATGGGGAACGGGGCCAGCAGGAAATAAAGCAGCAGTGGGGGAATCACCTGTCCTGCGGTTTGAATTACCGGTATGTTGGCAGGCAGTTAAGAAAGAGGATGCGTCTTTTTGGAGGAGGGGGGGGGGGGGTCAGCAGGAGGTAAAGTGGCAGTGGGGGAAGGGGGGCAGACGGACGGGACTTACACAACCACTAGGGCTTATTTTAGGGGTAGGCCTTATATTTCGAGCATGCTAGGAATTTGGGATTGGTCTTATTTTAAAGGGAAGGCCTACTTTCGGGGAAACACGTTTTTTTTTCAGATTTTTGCCGCACCTAGGTTTAGAGGGCACAAATCTGAAAAAAAAAACCAAAACTACTAAACCTGTAGCGTCTATGGTCCAGGGGCATTGTATGGGTCCTTTTCTTTCCAAACTGTCTCTAGCTAAGCTACACTGACCCCTGCTGCTCCAGTAACTACCCTACATTAACCCTTATTGCCCCACCAGCTACACTAACTACTCTACACTTACTCCTGCTGCCCCATTACCTACATTATACTTACTACCGCTGCCCCCCAAAACCTACACTAAGCTACAATGCCCCCACTACCTACACTAAGCCACAATACCCCCACTACCTACACTAAGCCACAATGCCCCCACTACCTACGCTAAACTACAATGCCATCCAACCTACACTAAACTACAATGCCTGCCCCCACTACCTACACTAAGCTATAATAACCTCCACTACCTACATCACTAAGTCACAATGCCTGCCTCCAACATGTACACACATGCATGTTTCATACTCACCAATCCTAGGGGAGAGGCATGCTGCCGGGCTGCTTTTGATCCTGGGCTAATGGTGATGGTGTCCCGGGTCCCCTGCAGTCCGGTCTGTCCGTGCTGTGCTGGCATCTGTGGCAAGTATGCCTCCTGGAGCTGGAGCCGCTGAAAGAACTGGAGTCACGTGGGCAACTCCAGCTGATGGCCCATGTGACTCAGAGCTGCTAATGTCCTCCGCCGCTGATGTCTTCCAGAGGGACGATAGTGACACAGACCCACCGATGTCCTCCACCGCCGATGTCCTCCACTTTCCTGATGGTGGTAGAGAAGAAGGGACATTGCTGGTGCCACATGCCATTCCGAAGCCGATGCAAGTACCGGAGTCACGTGGGCAGCTCCAGCTGATGGCCCACGTGACTCCAAGCCACCAATGTCCGCCGCCACCGCCGATGTCCTCTGCCGCTGACTTCCTCCTGCCCAAGCCACTGATTTCTTCTGACGTTCTCTGCTGGCGGTAGCAAAGCAGGAACGTCGCTGATGCCAAATGCCTGCCGAAGCTGCTACAAATTTCGGAGTCACGTGGGCAGCTCAGCTAAAAGACCACGTGACTCTGAGCTACCGATGGCTGCCGCCGCCCATGTCCTCCACCGCTGATTTCCTCTTACCTGACCCTCCCAAGAACTTGAAGACGCCAGTCAATGCCACTCCACACCAGCCAGCAACACAGGGCACACAGAGATCAAGAGACCCGAACAAGAAACCCGGAGAAATACTGCCACTTTCATGTGGAAATCCCCTGATCCATGAGCGCCCCCTGGCGGTCATAGCGCTAGTGGCGGGGAGGCTGCTGTTCGGGGGCATATTGCATGGTGAGAGGGGGGCGATCGCTGCTGGGGATGGAGGAGGGGTCTTTGGCAGACACATGTAATGCCACTTGGAGCCTCCATGGGGCGGTGATGGTAAGCTATGAGGAGTGTGATGTGACTGGAGAAGCACAGAGCCTGTCACGTGACCCCGGAGCTACAGGGAGGTGGGGATGTCAGCACTGGAGGCTCAGATGCGGCTCCATCACTGGAGATGGTCACCTGCAGAGGGGGGGGGCTCTGGGTGGCCAGACATCTATTTTTTCAAGAAATAGGCTGTGAGAAGCTCCACCTACCAGGTAATATGGTGCTTCCCACTGACAGACTTCTTCACCCCCCCCCCCAGCTGTGAGAAGCTCCGCCCACAATCCACTGAAATGCTGGGTATACACATGCAATTTCCTGCCCGATCAAAACTAGATCGGACAGGAAGTTGCATCATGTGTACATGTCCAAAGTGCACCCGATCAATAAAGCAATCAATTTTCCAATTATAAGTGCACAAAATCGATCCTTTTATCGATCGGGAGCCAATTGGACAAATTGGAAATAATCACTTGATTTCGGTCAATCAGGTGGGAAATTGCATCGTGTGTACCCAACATAAGCTTTGCCCAGCACCCGCCGGAAGCATCTCCTCACTAGTGACAACAAAAACGAAAAGAAGGAATTTCTCTGATATTATCAAAAATAATTTGATACGGCAAAATGAGGAAGCCTTTAACATGTTTAGTACAATGTGGGGCTGCTAGGCTATCGGCTATGCACGCACCCTAGTGAATAGGCATACTTATTGTTCGGATAGATATTTAAATGCAATGATTATATTTGTTTACTTCTTTTCATAATTTACTCTGATGTAACGCTTCCTGCATGAAGCTAGTTGGTTTTGTGTATAAAATGACTTTGCTTATCTCTTCAATAAAACGTTGAAACAAAAAAATATAAAATGTGACTCTATGATCTTTGTGTTAAATAATTAAAAAACAATATTACTTTAAAATATTCCTTCTTGCGGCATCCTAGCTGCGATCAGCGGCAGACCTCTAGCATCAATGACTCCTTCCATAGAGCCCTGCTATAGCTTTTTGACAGTTATATGCAAAGGTCCTTTCTGATACAATTTGGTATATTTGTTTATATAACTTTCTCTCTGGCTACTATACATGCTGTAATTACCATCATTGCTGTATTGAGATCCTTATGTGACTATATGATTGTTATTTAAATAATAAAAAGAGTTGTTTAAATAATAAAAATAAATAATAAGATAGAGGCTCCCAGCATCCTGTACTGATACCCAGCTGAGTATTGTGAGGTCATCAGGTAATCCCAGCATCCTGTACTGATACCCAGCTGAGTATTGTGAGGTCATCAGGTAATCCCAGCATCCTGTACTGATACCCAGCTGAGTATTGTGAGGTCCTCAGGTAATCCCAGCATCCTGTACTGATTGATACCCAGCTGAGTATTGTGAGGTCATCGGGTAATACCAGCATCCTGTATTTATACCCAGGTGAGTATTGTGAGGTCATCAGGTAATCCCAGCATCCTGTACTGATACCCAGGTGAGTATTGTAAGGTCATCAGATAGTAATACCAGCATCCTCTATGTATACCCAGCTGAGTATTGTGAGGTCATCAGGTAATCCCAGCATCCTGTATTTATACCCAGGTGAGTATTGTGACGTCATCAGATAGTAATACCAGCATCCTCTATGTATACCCAGCTGAGTATTGTGAGGTCATCAGTTAATCCCAGCACCCTGTATTTATACCCAGGTGAGTATTGTGACGTCATCAGATAGTAATACCAGCATCCTCTATGTATAGCCAGCTAAGTATTGTGAGGTCATCAGGTAATCCCAGCATCCTGTATTTATACCCAGGTGAGTATTGTGACGTCATCAGATAGTAATACCAGCATCCTCTATGTATACCCAGCTGAGTATTGTGAGGTCATCAGGTAATCCCAGCATCCTGTATTTATACCCAGGTGAGTATTGTGAGGTCATCAGATAGTAATACCAGCATCCTCTATGTATACCCAGCTGAGTATTGTGAGGTCATCAGGTAATCCCAGCATCCTGTATTTATACCCAGGTGAGTATTGTGAGGTCATCAGGTAATCCCAGCATCCTGTATTTATACCCAGGTGAGTATTGTGACGTCATCAGGTGGGGGAAAAAACAGCATTGTTTGCATTTCGTTGATAGTCTATTCTGAACTAAGGATGTGATCATATTTGTTTACCTCTTTTCATAATTCACACTGATGTATTGGTTCCTGCGTGAGGCTCACTGGCTTTTCTTATATAATGACTTTGATTATCTTTTCAATAAAACTTTGCCACACACACACACACACACACATTTTTTTATAGCCATTTGACAGTTATATATAACAGTCATTTACGATATCATTTGGTATAGCTGGTTACATACCTACTCTCTGGCTACTTACTATATATACCGCTTTAATTACCATAATTGCTGTATTGAAATCCTTATATGTGACTCTATGATTGTTGTTTAAATAATATAAAAAAAAACAATAATTACCAAAACATTCCTTCCTTCTTCAGTGTGCGGCATCGGAGCTGCGATCAGCGACAGAGGTCTCGAGGCGAGTGCCTCACTCCTACAGCGGAGCTTCCTTATAAAGCCACAGAGAGGACCACGTTGAGAACAGACACATCCTCCGCGCGCCAGACTTGTGCTTCTTGTCCGGCCTCCTTGCAGGTTTTCAGGCGATCGGCGACCCGCAAACCCGGGACCCCTGCTGCCTCTCCATCTCCGTACCTCCCCCTGAAGACCCGAACAGGAAACCCTGAGGAATACCGCCGCTTTCTTGTGGAAATCCCCCGATCCATGGGCGCCCCCTGGCGGTCACAGAGCTAGCGGCGGGGAGGCGGCTGTTCGGGGGCAGATTGCGGGGGTGAGAGGGAGGCAGAGAGCGGAGATCGCTGCTGGGAGTGGAGGAGTGGTCTCTAGCAGACACGTGTAATGCTAGTTGATGCCTCCAGGGGGCAGTGATGGGATGCTATGAGGAGTATGATGTCACTGGAGAAGCACAGAGCCTGTCACGTGACCCCGAGCTGCAGGGAGATGGAGATGTCGGACTAGGCACTGCTCCTCGCCGCGAGAAGCCCCGCCCCTCGGCCGGGAGAAGCCCCGCCCCTCATCCGCGGTAAGCTCCGCCCACTAACTACGACAAACTCCTCCCACCACATACGTAACACTTCAGGTAGAATATGGTTCAGGTAGGTAATATGGTGCCTCCCCTGACAGGCTCCTTCCCCCAGTACCCACACTGACCTCAACTCTTACTGGCACCAACACTGACCGCTCCTCACATATCCCCACCACACCCACGCCGACCCCCCACCCCCTGTACTTACACTGACCTCAACTATCCCTGGCACCTACACTGACATCTCACATATCCCCACCATACCCACACTGACCTCCCCCCTCCCTAGTACACACACTGAACTCAACTATCCCTGGCACCTACACTGACATCTCCTAACATTTCCCCACCATACCAACACTGACCTCCCCCCTCCCTAGAACCTACACTGAACTCAACTATCCCTGGCACCTACACTGACATCTCCTCACATATCCCCACCACACCCACACTAACCTCCCCCCTCCCTAGTACCCACACTGACCTTAACTCTCCCTGGCACCAACACTGACCACTGGCCTCTCCTCACATAGATATCACCCTACACCCACACTGACCCCCCCCCCTCCCTAGTACCCACACTGAACGCAACTCTCCCTGGCACCTACACTGACATCTCCTCACATATCCTCACCACACCCACACTGACCTCCCCCCTCCCTAGTACCCACACTGACCTCAACTCTCCCTGGCACCCACACTGACCACTGACCTCTCCTCACATATCCCCCTACACCCACACTGACCTCCCCCCCAGCACCCACACTGACCTCTCCTCACATATCTCCCTCACACCCACACTGACCTCCCCCCAGCACCCACACTGACCTCTCCCTCCCCAGCACCCACACTGACCTCTCCCCCTCCAGCACTGATCTTTCCCCCCAGTACCCAAACTAACGCACCCACACTGACCTCTCCTCTCATATCCCCCCACACCGACCTCCCTCCTCCCCAGTACTAACACTGACCTTAACTCTTACTGGCACTAAAACTGACCGCTCCTCACATATCCCCACCACACCCACGCCGACCCCCCTCCCCCTGTACTTACACTGACCTCAACTATCCCTGGCACCTACACTGACATCTTCTCACATTGCCCCACCATGCCAACACTGACCTCCCCCCTCCCTAGACCCTACACTGAGCTCAACTCTCCCTGGCACCTACACTGATATCTCCTCACATATCCCCACCACACCCACACTAACCTCCCCCCTCCCTAGTACCCACACTGACCTCAACTTTCCCTGGCACCTACACTGGCATCTCCTCACATATCTCCACCACACCCACACTAACCTCCCCCCTCCCTAGTATCCACACTGACCTCAACTCTCCCTGGCATCAACACTGACCACTGACCTCTCCTCACATATCACCCTACACCCACACTGGACCCCCCCCCCCCTCCCTAGTACCCACACTGAACTCAACTCTCCCTGGCACCTACACTGACATCTCCTCCCATATCCTCACAACACCCACACTGACCTCCCCCCTCCCTAGTACCCAAACTGACCTCAACTCTCCCTGGCACCTACACTGGCATCTCCTAACATATTCCCACCACACCCACACTGACCTCCCCCCTCCCTAGTACCCACACTGACCTCAACTATCCCTGGCACCTACACTGATATCTCCTCACATATCCCCACCACACCCACACTAACCTCCCCCCTCCCTAGTACCCACACTGACCTTAACTATCCCTGGCACCTACACTGACATCTCCTCACATATCCCCACCATACCCACACTGACCTCCCCCCTCCCTAGTACCCACACTGACCTCAACTCTCCCTGGCACCAACACTGACCACTGACCTCTCCGCACATATCACCCTACACCCACACTGGACCCCCCCTCCCTAGTACTTACACTGACCTCAACTATCCCTGGCACCTACACTGACATCTCCTCACATATCCCCACCACACTCACACTGACCTCCCCCCTCCCTAGTATCCACACTGACCTCAACTCTCCCTGGCACCAACACTGACCACTGACCTCTCCTCACATATCACAGTGACCAGACGTCCCGGATTGCCTGGGACACGTCCCGGATTCGGGGTCCGCTGTCCCAGGCTGCATGAGGTCCCGGGAAACGTCCCGCTTTCAGCAGCGGGACGTCCTGGCCTCGGGACTCTGGCCACTCTATCCTTATGAACTGGCAGCGGCGTCTATAGACGCCGTGCCAGTTCATTGCCCGCAGCCCCGCTCCAGCCTCCTCTTCCGGTGTCTGTTCCAACACCGGCAGGCGAGCAGGGCTACGGTAAGATGGCTGCCGGAGCCCTTCGGGCGCCATCTTGCCGTAGCCCTGCTCTGCCAGGTTGTCAGCGCGGGAGACTTCAGGAGGAAGGTGATCCCGGGAGCAGCGCGCCAGAGGCCGGAGACTTCTGCCAGGTGAGTAAATGCTTTCTTTTCCAGGTGAAATGTTTGCCCGCATTGCGTTTCTTTTCCAGGTGAAATGTTTGCCCGCATTGCGTTTCTTTTCCAGGTGAAATGTTTGCCCGCATTGCGTTTATTTTTCAGGTGAAATGTTTGCCCGCATTGCGTTTCTTTTCCAGGTGAAATGTTTGCCCGCATTGCGTTTCTTTTCCAGGTGAAATGTTTGCCCGCATTGCGTTTCTTTTTCAGGTAAAATGTTTGCCCGCATTGCGTTTCTTTTCCAGGTGAAATGTTTGCCCGCATTGCGTTTCTTTTCCAGGCGAAATGTTTGCCCGCATTGCGTTTCTTTTTCAGGTGAAATGTTTGCCCGCATTGCGTTTTTTTTCCAGGTGTAATGTTTGCCCGCATTGCGTTTCTTTTCCAGGTGAAATGTTTGCCCGCATTGCGTTTCTTTTCTGGTGAAATGTTTGCCCGCATTGTGTTTTTTTTTTCCAGGTGAAATGTTTGCCCGCATTGCGTTTCTTTTCTGGTGAAATGTTTGCCCGCATTGCGTTTCTTTTCTGGTGAAATGTTTGCCCGCATTGCGTTTCTTTTCTGGTGAAATGTTTGCCCGCATTGCGTTTCTTTTCTGGTGAAATGTTTGCCCGCATTGCGTTAATTTTCTGGTGAAATGTTTGTCTGCATTGTGTTTCTTTTCTGGTGAAATGTTTGCCCGCATTGCATTTCTTTTCTAATGAAATGTTTGCCCGCATTGCGTTTTTTTTCCAGGTGAAATGTTTGCCCGCATTGCGTTTCTTTTCTGGTGAAATGTTTGCCCGCATTGCGTTTCTTTTCTGGTGAAATGTTTTCCCGCATTGCGTTTCTTTTCTGGTGAAATGTTTGCCTGCATTGCGTTTCTTTTCTGGTGAAATGTTTGCCCGCATTGCGTTTCTTTTCTGGTGAAATGTTTGCCTGCATTGCGTTTCTTTTCTGGTGAAATGTTTTCCCGCATTGCGTTTCTTTTCTGGTGAAATGTTTGCCCGCAATGCGTTTCTTTTCTGGTGAAATGTTTGCCCGCATTGCGTTTCTTTTCTGGTGAAATGTTTGCCCGCATTGCGTTAATTTTCTGGTGAAATGTTTGGTCGGGTGGTTAGGTATCAGGTAGGGTGTTTGTGCGTGGGGAGGGTGGCATTAGGTGTCAGGTAGGATGTTTGTGGGGGGAGGGGGGTTAGGGTTAGGCATCATGTAGGGTTTTTGTGTGTGTGTTGGGGGGATGATTAGAGTTAGGCATCAGGTAGGGTGTTTGTGTGAGGGGGATGATTAGGGTAAGGCAACAGGTAGGGTGTTTGTGCCGGGAGGATGATTAGGTTTAGGCTTCAGGTAGGGTGTTTGTGCGGGTCGGTGGCGTTAGGTGTCAGGTAGGCTGTTTGGGCGGGGGTGGTTAGGGTTAGGCATCAGGTAGGGTGTTTGTGCGGGGGGAGGGTGACATTAGGTGTCAGGTAGGATGTTTGTGGGGGCAGGGGGTTTAGGGTTAGGCATCATGTAGGGTGTTTGTGTGTGTGTTGGGGGGGATGATTAGAGTTAGGCATCAGGTAGGGTGTTTGTGCGGGGCGGTGGCATTAAGTGTCAGGTAGGGTGTTTGTGGGGGGGAGGGTGTTAGGCATCAGGTAGGGTGTTTGTGTGTGGGGGATGGTTAGGCATCAGGTAGGGCGTTTGTGAGAATCCGCTCAGCTGCCTGCGCAGGCAGGCAGCCTTTTGACCATTGTTTAGGTTTGCATGCTGCAGGACTCTGGAACAGAGACCTGTCTTTCCATTGCAAGTTCCGGTCTGTTCTCTTGCTGGGGAATTTGCATACATTCGTTATGCAAATCCCCTACCTGCCTTCTTTGATGACTGGCACTATAAGAGCTTTATGTTTCCCAGAAGGCTTTGCTGGTCATTTCCCTTCCATGGTCTGTTCCTGATGGACACTGCTGGAGTGTCAGCCGTTGCTATCTAGTATAGTTAATTCCTGGGGGTTGCTTTAGGCTCCCCTTCTAGCCCAGTCAGGTTGTATTATCTGTTTGTTTGTTCTGTTGCCATTGTCCTGTCCCAACGGTGGTCGACAGGAAACGGTTCTGATCTCTGTCCTTGGAGTATAGCTGGTGCAGCGGTTGCTACCAGCTATCTCTTCTGTTCTGTCTCCTGGGATCGCGCTAGCTACTTTTCGCTAGCGCTGGGGATCCTTCTGTTCTGTCTTCTGGGATCGCGCTAGCTACTTTTCGCTAGCGCTGGGGATCCTTCTGTTCTGTCTTCTGGGATCGCGCTAGCTACTTTTCGCTAGCGCTGGGGATCCTTCTGTTCTGTCTTCTGGGATCGCGCTAGCCACTTTTCGCTAGCGCTGGGGATCCTTCTGTTCTGCTACTCTGTACCTGGATCGCGCTAGCCACTTTTCGCTAGTGCTGTGGATCCTATCTCTCGCTTGTCCCTGTTTTCGTGTGCCTGTCTTGTCTGCTACGCTTGCTGGAGGCTCGGTGAGGTAACCGTTAAGCAAGCGCTCGCGTCCTCTGTTTCATGTTTGTCTGTTAATGGTTAGGTAGGCGTGCTTGTCTCTATTGTGCTTATCACGTGGAGACCGCGCATAACCGCGTGCACTGTTGCGAATGAGTGCGGTGTTCGCGGTTAGCTAGCGTTTGTTATTTTCCGTATCTCCTCATTGTATTATTTGCTGTGCCTTTGCTACCCTCGTGCCCTGTTTTGCTCAGTCTTGTGTCTCTGTTGGCAATCGCCATTCTTGCGATTGCATTCCCACTTCGTTTCCGCCGTTGTGTGTTCACCGTCGCTGGGTGGCGACTAGTTTGGTGGAAACACATTGGTTCTGTCCCTTTGCTCTGTTTCTTGTGGGCTATCCAGCCCTGCCTGATCGTACCTTGTCCTGGATCTGTACAATTCCCGTCTGGCATCTGTGGCTGTGCAGCGACTGTGTTCGCCTGCACTCCACAGCGCCATCTGCCAGAGGGAATTGCCCTCTGCGGGTGCATAGCACCTAGCCTGGGTGTCCTCAAATATACGCTTGTGGAGGAAATCCGCCGCGTCAGCGCACGTCTGGTGCGCTGACCGCGAATACGATTCCACAATCGTTACAGCGTTCGTGCGGGTCGGTGGCTTTAGGTGTCAGGTAGGGTGTTGGAAGGGGTGTTCAGTTAGGGTAAAGCATTGGATAGGGTGTTTGTGCGGGGAGGATGGTTACGGTTAGGCATCAGGTAGGGTGTTTGTGCAGGGGAGGGTTGCATTAGGTGTCAGGTAGAATGTTTATGGGGGGAGGGGGGTTAAGGTCAAGCATTTGGTAGGGTGTTTGTGTGTGTGTTGGGGGGGATGGTTAGAGTTAGGCATCATGTAGGGCGTTTGTGCGGTGGCGATAGGTGTCAGGTTGGGGGGTGTTTGGCTAGGTTAAGATATCGGGTAGGGCGTTAGGCATCAGGTATTGTAATTGGGGGGGGGGGGGGGCTAGGGTCAGTACCTATTCAGTAAGGAGTCAAAGGCAAGACTCCCTAACACTGCAGAGTGGCCTCTTTGTTTCAATTGTTTATGTGATGTACTTAGATATAAATATAAGCACTTCATACGTTTCAAAGTCTTTATTAACAATTACATGAGATTTATGCAAAAAGTCAGTATTTGCAGTGTTGGCCCTTCTTTTTCAGGACCTCTGCAATTCAACTGGGCATGCTCTTAATCAACTTCTGGGCCAAATCCTGACTGATAGCAACTCATTTTCTCATAATCACTTCTTTGAGTTTCTCAGAATTAGTTGGTTTTTGTTTGTCCACTCGCCTCATGAGAAATGACCACAAGTTCTCAATGGGATTAAGATCTGGGGAGTTTCCATGCCATGGACCCAACATTTCTACGTTTTGGTCCCCGAGCCACTTAGATTTCATTTTTGCCTTATGTCACAGTGCTCCATCGTGCTGGAAAATACATTGTTCTTTACCAAACTGTTGTTGGATTGTTGGAAGAAGTTGCTGTTGCGGGTGTTTTGCTACCATTCTTTATTTATGGCTGTGTTTTTGGCAAAATTGTGAGTGAGCCCACTCCCTTGGATGAGAAGCAACCCCACACATGAATGGTCTCAGGATGCTTTACTGTTGGCATGACACAGGACTGATGGTAGTGCTCACCTTTTCTTCTCCTGACAAGCCTTCTTCCAGATGCCCCAAACAATCGGAAAGGAGCTGTCACCATTGATGCGGATAGCGGCGAAACCGCTTCCGCATCTGAACACACGGCATGTTCCGCCGCGGCGTCCCCGGGCCTCCCGTCGGCTACGGGGAGGTCCGGGTCTTCTGTTACATATGGCGAGCGCCAGGCTCGCGTGCGCGCAGATCGCCGCCGCTCTTATGCGGCAAGAAAGCCGGTCAGCTGACAGCTCCCAGGTCACTGATTGGCTGGGCTTCTGGGCGGCGCCGTTGAATGATCCTTAGGATATAAAGATCTGCCCGTCATTTGCTCCTTGTCTGTTGTTGCAAATACTTCATTGTGCTAGCTCTCAGACCTCTAGTCAGTTCCTAGTGTGCTGATCTGGCAGGACCCCGGGGAGTCACACTTAGCTTAGGATTTTTGATAGCTATAATTATAATTGCTATTTATTGTATTTCTGTCTATGGCCTTTTGCTTGACCTCTGACCTCGCTTCTGCCTTCTGGTTTTGTACTTCTGCCTATTAGATTTGCTGCCGACTTATTGCTTGAAAACCGACTACGATTTGCCTGACGATTCTGTACCGTTATTGCCCGACCCGCTGCCGACCTCTTGCCTGTTTTGTAACTATGATTTGCCTGACGTTTCCGTGCCGCTACTGTCTGACCCGTTGCCGACCCCGCCTGTACGACCACTGTCTGCCAAGTGAAAGCCCCAGCCTTCAAGGGTTATCACTTAGAAGGCTCTCTGTCCAGTGAAAGCCTCAGTCTCCAAAGGCTATCACGGAAGAAGTATTCCTGTATTATTGTTTGCACCAATCACCACACTTGTGCAAAAAGGTTTACGTTTTCTATCTGGATTATTGGTGATACCGCAGATCACCACATAATCAGATATCTGTGTTCTTACTGACTACTGTTCTGAGTGAGCATTATCCGATCATCTGTTACGACACTGATCGTTACAGGCGCTTCATCGGAGAATATGACTTTGCCCCATTCCTCAGCAGTCCATTCACCATACTTTCTGCAGAAGATCAATCTGTCCCTGATGTTTTTATTGGGAGAGAAGTGGCTTCTTTGCTGCTTTTCTTAAAGCCATTGTTAACCTTATCTGATTTTTTTTTTAAATTACACACAAATGTATAGATTTGAACAGACATGTACCTTTGCTCATTTTCGCCGCACCACCGCCCCCCGTTCGTGCACTAGAGCATGATATCTGCTCTGTTTGTATCTAAGATGGCCGCCGACCTTTGCTTCATCTTCCGGGTTGGCGGCCTCTTACGTCCTAAATTCTGCAAGTCTCC